>NC_079160.1:71024766-71383266 GCF_947563725.1 Argiope bruennichi
ATTTTCTGCAAAATATGACTGTAAAAATGCAATTATCTGCTGCATTGTAAAAAATTATTGTTACTGAAAGTAAGCTGCCTGACACAGAAACTCAGATTTATATAGTTCTTCATGTTGTTTGATTAAATATAACTATTTTCTTGTACTGCATTGAATGTTATTTTATTCATAAGTTCTGTATTTTAAGGGGCCTTCTTAGATGATATTATTATTTTAAAATAAACTGCATTTCATGTTTTAATTTATAGATTTATTATTATTATTAGTTGTCTTTTATATGAATGTTTCCAGCTCTGGTAAAAGAATTTTGATAAATCATAAAGATTTGAGCTGAAGTTGTGCATTAAGCTCAAGATACTATTAAATTCGCAGCTTTAATTGATTTTTTTTTTTTTTTTTTTTTTTTGTTTTGTTAACTAGAAATTTCTACACATTTAAAGCTCAAGAAGTTAACTAGAAAGCTCTATACTCTAAACCTCAAGACATTTTATCCTGAATTGTATAACAAAGGCATGGTTTTATATGTTTTTGTAGTTTTTATTAAACAAAATCATTTTTATTCAAAATGTTTCTTCAAATTTTGATGAATAATGTTTGAATAATTAATGTTTTGTTTTGCAGCATATTTATAACTTATGAATTTGACAAAAAAATGAAGTGGTTATCATGTTTAGTAAGCTATTATATTATTAATATTTAGTTGTGCATGTATACACAAATAAATTGTTTGTGAAAAGATTGTAGAACTAGAAACCCAAATTCATATTTACTAAAATAAAATAAATTATGGAAAATTTTTATTGAGAGAAGGGAAAACCGCCTTTATTAATGATTTCCATTTAGAGCATAAACTAGTGCTGAAATTTTGTGTACATTCTTAGCATAGAATGCATTCAGATTGATTTGCTCAATTAATAATGCTAATTGTTGCAACAAATCCTTAGTTTTTCTCTGAAATTTTGATTAAACTATATTTGTATATTTACATAAATTGACAGTCTGACAGATTTGTTCAACTATATAAATTACTTTTAGGGCAGGAATTTATATAATATGATTAAAAAACACTTTCATGAGAATGTTAAAATGAAATTTTACATTCGTATTTGTTGCTGAAATATGAATTTTCATTTAAATTTCAGTAAATGAAAATTTGTATCAAACTTAGTAGTAGTATCAAAAATTAAATTTTCTGTTTCTGTTTTCAGTACATTTTTTTAGGTAAATACAAATAATTTTATATGTTTGTTTAATTAAACTTCCATTGGTGTTTTTTGAATTTATGCATTTCTATTAGTGAATTAAAATGTTTTCAAATTTAGTTGTCAAAGTAATATAATTCATTCTCATATCTATTTAATTTCCTTTTCAGGCGGCTAGTGACAAAGTTGGTATATCAACAATTAAAAAGGCTGATGGCTCGGATGTCTTATTGTTGACACTGCTTTCTAAAGATTAAAATTTGGTTAACTTCTTGAGTTTTTTTTCTCTTGTTGGAACTTATTTTGTTTTTTTTTTTGTATATATATTTATTTTCTGTGGGCCCTTACAATTTTCTAAATGAATCCCATTTTGTAACTGATGCATTAGAAAAATGCTGGTAAACGTTACCAATTTTTAAAGAGAGTTGAAACATTTCTTTTTCTCTGTTGTCATTATATTATTTTGAATAAGCATAAATGATGAATTTATTTTAAAGTTCATTTTATAGGTGTTAAAAATATTCTTTAATTTTGAAATTCTTTTTTCCCATGTGCCTCTGAAATGTCTTATTTCAGTTATACAATGTATGCATATTCAATTGGTCAATATAATTATTATTGATAAACATTGAAATTTCCATAAATGATTTTTATTCAAATGTGTTTTTTTTTTTCTACTACAAAATTTGTTTTGCTGCATTCACTTTAGATTTTATAATTTTGCAAAACCTCTTAAAATATTGAATAAATTGCACTTTTTGCCCATGTTTGTAAAGTATGATCCATGAGTAAATTTTTCAATTTTTTTAATGAAATTCCACTGCATTATTTCTCCTTTAACATCAGTTGGTGCTATTCATGTGTGCGTCAGCATTACACATTTTTCAATATGAATCCTCATTTTTTTTTTTTCCCTTTGAATTTGTCATTTTTATATTTTTACACTATTTCCATGCACTGCCAGTTTCATGTCTGATTTTTTTTTTTAATTGAATGAAATTTTATTTCATTCAGTTAAAAATGTATAACAGTTCTACATTTTCACTGCTTTTGACATCGACTTTTGTCTATGTTCATATCTTATTATAGGGAAAGAGCAGGCTCATTTGTGGTATAGTTGTTAAATTAAAGAAGTGTTGAATTTTTATTCTTTAAATTTATTCATGTAACTATTTATAAACTGATATATTTATGAGATTCAGTAATGCTAAAATATTTATTTCTTCTAAATAAATTGAATGTTTTATTTTGCTTTTACATTTATTTGCTTTTACATTTCTGTACTTATTTATAAATTCTCATTTATTTAAAATGTAAATTTTTTATATAGTTCACCGGTATTTAATTAAATTTGACTTTTTACTCCTTTTTGTTAAAGAATGCTATTACTGTTATGAAATCATTGTCTCACACTTCTTTTGGTTTTTAAATATTTAGCTTATTTACAGAAAAATAGAATAAAGACAAATATTCTTGGCACTTGAATTTCTTAAGAAATACTATTCTTATCCGGCAATGATTTAAGAATAAGTTTAAAAGAATTTCAAAGTGTTATTATTGAAAAATTGTATTTTGTACATTGGTTAATTGTTAAGTGGTCGTCAGATGGTGCTTAATTTTAGTTTTTAAAAGAGAAAAGTCATTCCAAAAAATTTCCTTGTTGTTAATGATTTTGAAATTTTTATTTATATATGTAAAAAGGTGTAAATTCTTTTTCTGCACAATCTGGCATTTTTTTCCTTTTAAAAATAAGAAAAGGAATTGAAAAATACATGTACATATATAATTAAAATTGTATAAATTTATTAATGTTTATTTGTCTTATAAACTGTTGCATTTATATTTCTTAAAGCATTCCTAAATTTTGGATTCGTTATTTGCTGATAAAAAAAATTCCATTTATTATTATTATTAGTATCAAACTTTATTAAAGTGCTTCATAAGGTCTGCAGTTTTTGTATGTGTGTGTGTGTGTGTGCATATCAATACTTGAGCAATAATATCTGTTAATGCTGATGAGTTTTATTTAAAAAAAAAACATTTGAAAGTTATAACACAAATTTTGAAATGGTTGATTAACATTTTATAATGTATATTTGTCATTTCCAAAATTTCTTAACTTAGAAGTTCTCTTTGTAGCATTGTGTAGGAAATATTCCTCATTGTGATTATACAACTATCTACCCATCAGACAGTTTTGATGGATTTTAAATTTTATTTCAGTTATTTTAATAGAACTGTAAGCATTGCAGATACTACATTGATAACTTGATTGTGAAATTTTTACAGTTATAGTTGTGTGTTTGTCCCATGATAAATATTGTAATCATAGTGATAAAAACAAGTCCTGTTTCCATATTCAAACTATGTATAACTTCTTTAAAATATGAAGTCGTATTTGAATTTCATTAAATTTGTAGGGAAATTTAATGTGTTCAAACAAAGTATTTAATTTCTTCTTTATGTGTATATGATTTTTTGAAATGGAATTTGCAATAAATGTTTTGTCAACCTTGTAAAAAATAGACACTGTTTTTTATTAAAAGCAACATAAATTACTTATCACAATAGACTTTAATACTTATATTCACTTTTCATTCATTGCTGTAGGAAAAGTCGTTTTACATACTTTTAAATCAAATATATTTATAAATAAAATAAACTAGCTGCTTAGTAAAATAGAAGAAAATATTGATTCACATTCCTTTTGCAAAAAATTCAGGCATATGGTATAGTAGATTTTTTTTTAAGTATTGTTTTTAATTAATTGTGTCGTAACATAGTAATTTAATGCTTGGTATAATAGTTTGTTTCAAAATAAAGTTTTTCTTTTGGTGATATATAATTAAAATCTCATTATTGAATAGTGAGAAATATTGATGTTGAAGTTGAAATTTCTTTCAATTGAAGCAATGAATCTTGCTTTTCTTTTTTTGGCATTATTTTTCTTATTTATAAATTAATCATTTTTATCTTAAACAGATTAATTATCTAATAGCTCTACTAATAAAATCAATATAGTTTATATAATTATTATTTTATTGCTATCCTGTTTATTATTAATAATGAGAATTATTTTTCGACTGTGCAAATCTCACCATGAATGGCCTAAAAAATATAACACTGTGTTCCTGTCAGGCATTTTGAGAAACATATGTAATAAATTCAGTTTATATATATATATATATGTAGAGGTATGTTAACTCTGGCTCAAAAAACATGCCTCTACTAATCGGATTATATGTCAAATTAAATATCTCTCACGGGCCCTAGGGGAAAGCCCGGTTGAGATTAATGCGTAGAGATGGCTCATATTAAGAGAATCGCACACTAATTTAACATAAACAAATTTAATGAACTGGACGAACGGCTGGGCCGCTTTACATCGAGGGACGCCAGTACAGTACCGAACACAGTTCTTAGAGCGGGAATCAGATAGCTTCTTATTGGCTGTTGAGAGACGATGCGAGCGCCGTTAGGATGACACTCCGTACCGCGAACGCCGCTGGGATGACGCTCCGTACCGCTAACGCCGCTAGGGGGACGCTCCGTACACTACAATCGGCCGTCCTGATGATCTTGACGTCCTCGTCAATCTGAGAAAGAATCTGAAAAACTCAAAAAAGAAAATTTTAGATTTTGTAAAGTAGATGCTTTATGCAGTTGTAGACCAAGGCTTCATATAATCTGCTGCTGTAGAAGTATGGTTGGGGCCTTCGTGGATTCCCACTTTCTCCACTAGGTACCTCTCGTGTGGCTTCTTCGCTGTGATGCGATAGGGACCATGGAACTTCGGGCGAAGCTTCAAACCACTGCCGAATTGGGTCCTCTGTATGGCCACTAAGTCACCTGGATTATATTGAGTAGCTTTCTTCCTGCACTTGTTGTAAGCTCTTTTATTCTCTTCTTGAAGGCGCAAGATATTCTGTCGCGCTTCTTCGCGGATGTCCTCGCGGCTGTCGATGACCATTTGCTCATATTCTTCCTGTAGGATATCGAGAATTTTCTGGTCATTTTTATGCCTCATTTGCACACCGATCATGAGTTCGAAAGGGGTAAATTTTGTACTCCGTGGAGCAGTAGAGTTAAATACACGTTGTGCTGCTTGAACATGAGTGTACCATTTCGTGGGATCATTGATGGAAAGTTTGGCAAGCAGGGGGATAAGAGTTCCATGAACCCTTTCCACTTGTCCATTTCCTCGAGGTATTCCTGTGGTGATTTGAATGTGATTAATATTTTGATTCGCGCAATAGTTTGTAAATTCCTTGGAGGTAAATGCGGAACCTTTATCCGTGATGATGCGCATAGGATTTCCGAACACTGCTTCCTGCAATTGCAGTTTCGTAATTGCATCATTTGCAGTTACACCTTTAACAGGATATAACCAAACAAACTTTGAGAATGCATCTATTATAGTAAGAATATGATTATAATTTTTATTGGTTGACACTAAGGGTCCAATAAAGTCAACATGGTAAGTACTTAGAGGAAAGTTTTCCTTCGGAATAGGATGTAAGAACCCTTCAGGTTTACCACGCTTCCGGTTGACTAGGATGCATTCGACACAGTTCTGTATAACCGATTCAATACTTTTTTGCATATTCGGGAAAAAATAGTCACGTTCGATAATGTTTTTAGTTTTCTCCACGGCGAAGTGCCCTTTTGAATGCGCGTTCTTAATTATTTCGTGTTTCATTAGTTCAGGTATTACGAGCAAACGACGGTTGTTCTGACATTTATACAGAATGTTATTTTGTACCACGAAATCAACTTGGTTGTTATCTTTACATAATTCTTTCAATTTTTTTATGTATTCATCTGAAATTTGTGCCACTTGCACTCGCGCTGTTAAATCATCACAAAGTGCAGTCATGACTGTTGGGTACCTACTAAGTGAATCAACGTGACGCATTTGACTACCTGAGCGATGTACTATCTCATAATCGAAATCTTTTTTATTTTCATTTATGGGAGAAGTTGAATTATTATCATTTTTATTGGGAAAAGTATTTTTAAGATCTAAATAACTATTAGATGGTAAAATGCATTCAAAAGAAATATTAGTATCAACAGCTGCTAAAACTCTTTTCACTTCTGACTTTTTATTAACATGACTAATATCTATCGCCACTAACGGAAGACTGACAATTGAACTGTTCGCTAATTTAATTTTTGTGCTACGGCCTACATAATTTAATTTCTTTACATAATTAGGATTAATAATCATTAATACGCTTCCGCTATCAACCAAAGCTTTAATAGGAACGTCGTTTACAATAATATCTGCGTATTCCAACTCAGCGATTATTAATTCTTGTGGAATTTCATTCGATTTTAACATGGAGTTTACAGGATTTGAGTTATGGGATCTTCCCTGATTGTTATGTTGTCTAGCATCAACATTTTGGGGACAGAATTTTATTAAATGCGATGTAGAATTACATTTAAAACAAGTTTTCCTATCAATATTTCCACCGTGTACATGATCATTATTTTGGCGGGAATTATTGACTCGCGGCCTTGAGCTGTAGTCATGTGTATATCTACTCTCTTCCCAAAACAAACTTTTATTTCTTGCGCGAAAGTAAATGTCTATTTCTTTTGCTAACATCAGCGGTTTTAACCAGTCGGAGCCTTGTTTGATCAAAATGTGCTCGGATGTGTCCTTGTCAAGAGTGCTGGTTAATTTATCGGTTACAATTAGTTCACAAAGGGTTGCGAAATCTTTCACTTTTCTTAGTTCCAAATAATATTCTAAATTCGCTTTTAATCTTGAGACGAATTGCACGTGATTTTCCCCTTTAAATCTTTTGGCGGCTTGAAAGTTATCCCAACATTCTTTAGCAGATGGTTGGAATTCTCTTAACACTATTCTTTTGATTTCGTCATAATCTTTTATTTCGCTTTCGTTCGCGTATAACAAAACATGTCGGCATTTTTCACCTAACAAATTTAGAAGGACTTCGGCTTTGTATTCAGTTTTAACCTGTTTTGTTTCGAAAGCACGTTCCAAAATATTGAAAAACAAATTGAAATTTTCTGATTTAGTTGGTATTGGCATTGTTAATGTGCGGATGCTTTTAATTATTTGTTCGATGGACTCCGCATGATTTTCTTGAGGAGGTCCGTTAGGACTACTTATTCCGGTCGCTTGAACGTTTCTCATACTTTCTTCATGAGCTAAAGTTAGTTTTAATTTTTCTAATTCAAACTGTCTTTCCTTTTCACGCGCTTTTTCTGCCTCTTCACGCGCTCGTTCGGCCACTATTTTTCCGCGTTCCTCTGCTTCTATTTTTTCGCGTTCCTCTACAGTTGAAATGATAATGTCTTTAACAAATTCCAAATCATCTTTAGCCGCTTGGCTATTTTCTATAATTTGTTTAAGCTTCACAATATTTGTTTTTTCCGGAACTACCTCACCTATTGCTTCAGCGACAATAATTAAATCTTTCTTTTTTGTATTTTTAAACATTTTGAATATGCCTTTATTTTTCCTAATAACAAATGCTAATATAATAACGATAATAATAATAATGCTAATATTTCTTCAAAACAGAAATTTCTAAAATAAACACATTCAAGCAGTTTCTTTTTCTTGAAAAAGTCATTCACAAATATATAAATCTTAAAATAAATGCTTGCAAGATTCTTTAATCAAAATGATATAGAAAATTCTCCTACCTGTTCTTCTTCAATTATATCCGTTGAGATAATATGCAGGAACTTCACAATTTGTCGGCCACTGCCGAAGCGAAGACTTGCTTGAAAAATTTGTCGACCACTGCCGAACCGAAGATTTTCTTGAAAATTTTTGTCGGCCACTGCCGATCCGAAGACTTTTCTTGAAATATTTTGTCGGCCACTGCCGATCCGAAGATAATTCGACGAAAACTAATGGTGAAATTCCCAGCTTCTTACTGGATCGAAGATTATTTTTCTATTTCCGAGGTCATTGCACTCCGGACCGAGCCCCCACATGTAGAGGTATGTTAACTCTGGCTCAAAAAACATGCCTCTACTAATCGGATTATATGTCAAATTAAATATCTCTCACGGGCCCTAGGGGAAAGCCCGGTTGAGATTAATGCGTAGAGATGGCTCATATTAAGGGAATCGCACACTAATTTAACATAAACAAATTTAATGAACTGGACGAACGGCTGGGCCGCTTTACATCGAGGGACGCCAGTACAGTACCGAACACAGTTCTTAGAGCGGGAATCAGATAGCTTCTTATTGGCTGTTGAGAGACGATGCGAGCGCCGTTAGGATGACACTCCGTACCGCGAACGCCGCTGGGATGACGCTCCGTACCGCTAACGCCGCTAGGGGGACGCTCCGTACACTACATATATATAATTGTTTTCTAATCATCTGAATTCAATTTTTAAAAGCATTTTAACTTTTATTTTAAAATTATGCAGGCATAAGGCCTTTCCATATTTTCTCAAAGTCTTGTTTCTTTAACTATCCATTGTTAAGTTACAATAAAATATGAAAACCATGCGAATAAATGCTTATTCTGTTGGATTTTGGAAAAATTTGTTCTTGAATGAGCATTTGAAATCCTTGAATAAGCTCTGAGTGCTTCTCGTATTTCTTTTTCCTGTTATCTTGAAATATCTTTTCCTATTGTTTTATTGAACCTGTAGCTTTAGCTCTAGCTCCTTGTCATTGGCTTAACAGAACTTTAGCAGTTGCTAAAAATATACTTTAATTTAATCATGAAGAAGAAGGATAAAGTCGTGGTTTGCAAATTAAGTATATATATGTGTGTGTGTGTGTAAAAAACATTTTTAAAAACTTGTGAGTATATTAGAAACACATGTGAACACTACATAACAATCGTATCGTTACATAACAAACCAAATCTGACTCAAAAGGCTAAATTAAATAATATGAAATTGTATATGAAGTCTTAAGAAAAATGGCAAGTCCAAAGAAATTTTAGAATAATGTTTTACGAAAAAATTGCTAAATACTATATTTTATTATGATTTTTTTTTTCAGACCACGAGTTTAAATGACACAAATGCTAAATTTGTATTACCTTAACTGTGTATTTCTTTGGCAATGTCTTAGTATTACATAATGAATAAAGGATCTAAGCACTTGTGTTATAGGAGATATAAAATTTTCAGGCTTTTAGTTGGGTGGTTATTTGTGAACTCTACTGAGACTTGAACATTTCATTTATTTTTTGACAGTTTTAGTCCTAAGGACAATGAGAGGAACTAAATTAAAATTTCGCCAAAATTTGTGTAATGCGTTTCATTGCATTAGGTAAATTTCCTGTTAGAATGTAGTACAGCATTGTGTTTCTTCTTCCATCCAGGCTACATTTTAAAATTCTAACTGAAATGGTGTTATTATTAATGCTTCTGTTTATACTTAGGTATAAAAAAACTTTTATTATACACAATTGCATTCAAAACATCCAGTAGAGATATGAAGTCTGATTATAATGATTTCGCTTGAATTATTTGTATTGGTACAGAGGCTGCAGTTTCTTCTAATAAATACTTGACCTCCCTTGGTTCAGTATAGTTTGTACCTTCTATTGCAAATTCAGTTATTGGAATTTCTTGAATATAAAATTCTTCAGGTATTGTTCTTGAAGCATGTATTGGATCTATTTCTTGATTACAATTTCTATAATCATACATATCTAGTAAGAGAAAAAAGATAAATAATAAAAATTTGAAAACAAAAGTGAACGTGTGTTTTAAAGTTTGAATGAGCAAATTAGTATATATATTAAACACTAGCTGTCTTTGGTGACCAGTTAATTTTATGAGATTAATTAAAGGGTGCTGAAAACCTCAATTAAATATTTTATATAACTTGGTCTTATAAATATTTTTAAACAGCAAATATATCCTGAGTAAAATATTTTCAAACTTGACATTAGATAGATATATAATTCATATAATTTTAGAAGCCTTAGAATTCTGCTTATATTTAAAAGCCTTACAATTCTGTTCTGTTCAAAAAATAGCAAAGCTTTTAAAAAAATGGGTAAAATTTAGAACCATTGCTTAGTTCTTTACAGGGTGAGGCAAAAAAATTCGGACAAAGTTATTAGAACATAGAATAGAAGTTAGTTTCTTTTTAATTTTTGTGCACTTCTTTTTGTCTACTACTTCAATTATAACCTATTTTATAATGTATCTTTTAATTTACGTATTGTTTTTTGGGCTATTTTAGAGTTGTTTAAGGAAAGAAAACGACAGTATGAAGTTCGTTTGCTTAATATGCCTCGGCAAACAGTGTCTGATGCAATCTATCGTTTCAAAGAGCTTCGCAATGATAGTCAAAGTGTAAGAAATGAACAAAAACGTATAGTGAACACTTTCAAAAGCAGTAAGGTTATCAAAAAGCGAGTTTAATGAAATTCGAGGGTTTCCATGAGAAAGATCGCTCGTGAACGGGGAATAAGGGACCGATCAGCGCAATGAATGGAAAAAACAGAGCTTGGACTAAAACCTTACAAGTTCCAAAAATTTCTGCTTCTCACTGAAGAAAACAGACTCGTGCAGCTCCAACGACGCCGAAACTTTTGAGACGGGCCGCAAGTCAGCGCTGAGAGAGATTCCTTTGCACAAATGAGAAGCTCTTTAACGGCCAAAAGCTCATAAGACTACATGACCTAGTCTGTAGACGCTCCAAGCATTTCAGCAATTGAACTTAGCAAAAATCCAAAGTCGGTCGCAGTCTGGACGGAATTTGCTCGAGCGGCAAAACATCTCTGGTTTTTGTGGATGAGAGAGCTAAAATAAATCAAAAAGTGTACCAGTGGGACATTCTAAAAGCTGTTATATTTCCGTGGGCCAAAACTCACTTAGGCAATGTAAAGTGGGAGTTTCAACAAGACTCTGTATCAGCTCACAAGGTCAAAAAGACAGAAGAGTGATGGAAGGAGCATTTTCTGGACGTGATATCATCTGGAGAGTAGGCACAATACTCGGCGAATCTCAATCCGTGATTAAAGTGTATGGTCCATTTTGGAGGCTATGTCTTGCACTAAACGACATAAAAGTTTGGACTCTCTAAAGCAATGGCTTCTACGGGAATGGGATAGATTAAAGGAAGAAGACTTGCGGCCCATTGCTGAAAATTTCAATAAGCGTTTGCGCCTCTGCATGACTGTAAAAGGCGGCCATTTTCAAAACCAATTAAACTTACTTATCAGTAAAAGTCTGCTTTTATTATTATTTGTTATATTTTGTTAATTAATTTATATTCTTAATTAGTTTATATGTTAATTCTTATTATTAATTGTTAATTAATTATATTTTCATATCTTAATCTCCAACAATGAAATATATTGTAAAATATTTTTTTAAATTTAATTGAAAATAGAAGGAATTTTGATAACATAGAGAAAACATTTCTTTTAATTGTAACATAATAAAAAAATTATTTTTCTGCTGTAATATTTTTGGAAGTTATTTCGGGAAAAACGATAAAATTTAACATAATTTTTAAAAATAACTTCTAGAGAAACATTTTTACCCTCCGAAGTATAAAAGTAAAGTTCAAGTATTGGCAACTGTAAGTCTAATGATCAAGCCAGTAAAGTGCCAAAGCACATAGATTCTCATACTTACATCTATAATGTTAGCAAATATTTATAATTCAGTTCCTAACATAGCAGGATTATTTCGAGATTTATTGACTGATTAATTACATAATTGTTGATTATAATCCAATAATTATATATATGGTAAATTCAGTTTTTAGCATTAAATTAAAATCCCAAAATGCTGCTGAAAAAAAAATGAATGTTTTTTTCTCAACTTTTTTAGTTATATGGAATAAACGATAATGATTGTTTTCATTTTTATTTTCTCATATACGAAATATATAAAGAAAAAGTACTGTAATCGTCAAAAAAAATTGAGATTTTACCGACTATTCACGTTTAAGACATTCCTAAAACTTAAAACATATTTTTGGAAAATAGCCTTAGAACACAAAAACCCTTTGAGCTGGACAGTGAAATTTGGTATATGATCTTCAGACCAAATTTGTAAATTTCTAAAATCCATTCTCCAGAGTCTGGCTGCTCGGGTACAAACGAATGCAATAATTACAAAACATAAAAATCTACATAAGTAAAATTTGGGACACAAAGTTTACATTGGAATGTGCAAATTCATATCCAGTTTCGTGCCAAATCCTCGAGGGTTGGCTGTATGTCGGTCTGTATTTTTGTGTGCATGTAAATGCGATATCTGTTATCCGGTATTTTCATTTAGCTTTATGAGTAAAATTTAAGCAGCGAAGAAAATAAACTAATTATTAAAAAAATTTGCATTTGGGGGGAAAGGATCTGTGGATACATTTTTCATTTTTAAGACGAACCCTTTTAGGTAACATGTTACTTCTCTGGCTATACGAGATTCCGTTTTGAATTTAAAGGGCTTAAGAGAACTCTTAGCCTGATTTTTTTTGTTTGTTTGTGTTTCTTTTATCCAACTTACCTGAATTAGTTATTATCCAGTGTTCTACACTGCACTTTTGCTGATAATTATTTTCATCATGTTCCTTTGCTGCTGATATAAAATAACCATGAGCATGGTTTATGTTTGCCTCATCCATTCCATATAATTTCTTCTCGCTACAGTTTTGCTTTTCTTGTTTAAGTTTTCTTGAATTCGGAAGCTCTGTAGTCATGAGATTCTGCATTTAAAATAAAAAGAAAGCAAATCATTTGAAATGGTAAGCGAATACAAAATAAGAGGTAAATTAAATTCGCTAATAGTAATCTGCTGTTAGTTGATTCTTTTGTAAAATCAGCTGACAGCAGATTTTATAAAGAACCTTGCTTTTTTTAGAGTATAATTATAGGATAATGCTTTTATTTTATAATAATGTCCCATTCAAAATGAAAGGCAACAGGTGTGCTTTTTTGGATGGACCTCTTCATTTCAGATCAGGAGGGAAAACTGGAGAGGATGCCTCTTTTCAGATTCCCGTAGCATACTTTCAGATCTTTTGGCCTTCAACGTCAGGTTTAAAGTTCCATTTCGACAGCCCGTTCTTGTCTTGAGACTGGCATAATTAGCCCTATTTTCTCTCTCTTGTGAGTTTTCGGGTTTCTTTGATATCTGTTCATTTTACCGAGAGTTTGCGGGAAAATCCCGATCATCATTCAGAAGCGGGGATGGTTTTACTACGGGTTAGATGGCAGATTTACGACCATATCCGTAAAAAAACAGGGCTTAACATGCACTAGACGGACATTTACGGCATGACGGTATTTAAAGTACTGCTCCAACGACCTATGCGCTTCTATAGATTGGAACACTTTCTCCTCTCTTGTGGTTTTCCGAGGTTCTGTTCAGTTTGCCGACAATTTGCGGGAAGCTCCGAATCCACAGGCGGGGTTGGTCCAACAATGAGCCAGTTGGCAGATTTATGTCCATACCTGTAAAGGCCACAAGCCGTCGGGTCGCGGCTTAAGGTGGGTTTACACTCAGCGAGTTATAAGATTTTAGTAAGTCGCGCCTGTGCTGAAAGAAGATTGCGCATGTGCTGAAAGAACGGACATTGGCTAGTGCTTGTCTTTATGAGCTAAGTACTTGCTACTGTACAGCAGTTTCCACATGGTTTAACTGGATGGATTGTAGTTGACTGAGTGTAAATTTTACTTTAGTTGGATTCGGATGTCAGTGTTACCAAATAACTAGCTGAAACTTTCCCTGGTATAATTCTAAATGAAAAGTGTAAATGAAATAATGCCAGGAAGCGGGTTGCATCCTTTCATTGTATTTCTTAATCAGGAATTTTTTTCCCCGCTAAAGCTGACGAAATACCAGAATCAAAGCGCATTACACTTTTTTTTCCTTCATTGACGCCATTTCATTGTAATCCCATGCTTACATATATGGACTATTTTCGAGATTTATTTACAGTATATAATATTTAAAAAATTAAATATATCTATAATATAAATAATATTGAGATAAAAACTTTGAAAAATGTCTGTCTATTCAGTGATAAAAATTTTACTTTATTGTTTTCAATAGTTATTTTGTGTTAATCTATACGTAGTATAAAATGAAATCTCCTAAAAGTTTCTGTATATTTGAAAGATAAAAACTCGAGAAATGCTTAACTGATATTGAAGATATTTGTACTATTTTGTAGGGCATTTATTGGGGAAGGTTTTAGTATATTGAAGTTATATCAAAATAAAAAAAGGAGTTTTATAATTGCGATTTTAATTATTTTGCTACTATCATTTGCGCATGCATAAAATAGCAGTATCTGAGATTTGCACTTATCCGCGCATGTGCGAAAACCTCAAGCTGCGCATACGCAAATAGCAAGAGCTGTGATATGTATACGCGATACATTTCTTTGTTTACGTCTGATTTTAAACAGCAATTCAAAACTCACTATGCCCAAAAAATTAACTGATATTGGAGATATTAGTACTATTTTTAGGGCATGAACATATTGTTACAAACCTGTAATTTTGCTTCCCAGTGCGAATAGTGTCATCATAAGAAAGGCCGTTTTACAGTCATCTGTATTGGATGCTACCGGATGTCGAGCTAGTGATCCAGAGCTTGGCGACAAAATGGATAATACTCGAAACTTCTAGAATTTTGCCGATCCGTCCATTAGGAACCGAGATACGCCTGACTGGTCTAGAAGATTCTAGCCCCGCCTCACTGAACTATAAAAGACCGGCACTCTCAAGCTGTGTGTGCCATTGGGTAGTCGGAGTCGCCGACAAGTAACGAGCCTTCCCGAGAATAGCGAAGCAACGGTGAATTACCAACATTGTGTGGAGTGAATACTGAACTGCTGTGTACCGAATCCTATTGTCTACTGTGGAGGCAGCGTCGTATATTGTGTGTAGCCAGTTGTGAGAAATAGTGAGTCGGCATCTAAAGCGAGAGAAAGCAGCGAGAAGTCCAGCCGTTGGAGAGACCGTAGAGCGAAGCTCCGAGGATCACCTCTCCTGCTGCTCGTTTAACCGCTTCGTGTGATGTGGACGATTACTACTTGTGGGCTACTGTCTACTGTTGTGCTGTCCTGTGTTCGTCCCTGCTGTAAATATTTGCCGTCTGTGTATTCTTCGTCTTTGTGTACTCATGTTCTTCGTGTAAATAAACGTCATCGTTGTTTTCTACTGTCACCTGCTGATTGTGTGTTCTCTTCACCATACACCCACTATCCAAGCGAACCCTGCGGTAGTGAGGAAAATCCGTAACAATATCATATTTTTACCTTTTAATAGTATAAATATTTCTGAATGTATGCTGTAAAAAATGTTTTGTAGTTATTTTTCATAATTTCTAAATATAATTTTATGTTTGTTTGATGTTGCGTGACATGGCCATGTCATATCGGGTGGAGGCTAGACTTAAGTTTAAAGCTAATTTTTCCTCCTGGATGTTATGCCACGGGCAACGCTGTGCGGGTACTGCTAGTGCTTTATTATCATTTTAGTGTGGTCCAATATATTTCGACTCTTGATGCAAGGAATCTTACCTCTGAAGGAAAGGACTGAAGATTGGACTTTCCGATATTGTTCCTAGGTGCTCTGTTTACATACCACAAATGACATTTGCCGCAAGGAGACTTCTTTTTTTGAAAAATAGGATTGACCGTCAGTGTGTGACGAACAGCATTCTGCAAAGGGAAGAAGATGAAAATTTCTAACCAAATCACTCATAAATAATAATAATAACGAACATCACCTTTCATCACTTTGCTTTATCAATCATTCACTTTGCTAGCATTTTCAGCTTCTCCAAATAAGAAGTTAACATTTACTTTAATGCAGTGGTTCTTAACCTTTTTAAGCCGCTACCCAAATTTAAGAAATATGTTCATGTTGCGACCCAAAAAAAGTCAAAATTTTTTCATTGCTTTATTTTAGATAGTATTTTTAAAAAATCTTCAATCCTACGATGATGATTTTTTTTAACTTACAATTTTTTTATTTATTTTTTTAATAATAAAGATAAACAAAAGTACTTTTCGATCCAAGGAAAATTTAATTAATAATCAAGTGCTTTTAATAATTTTTATTGACCAAATTAAAATATATTTATAACTTTTTGAAAATAATTGACATTTTAACTTATTCCTAAAAAAAAGAAATATCAATGCATATGTTAAGTCTTTTAAATTTTAAATGCAAGTCATACAGTTTTAATGAGAACCTTGTACTTGAATACATTTTCAAAGATCTTCAAACCTCGGTTGAATGCTTGTCAAGGAGCACCTTATATCTATTTCAGGATTTAACTTGTTCCAGTAATTGTTTTTGATTACACACAGAGCCTAAAAACCAGCCTCACACATATATGTTGTTGCAAAGGGCAATAATACTTTTAGGGCTTCTTTAACAATTATTGGCTTTTCGGTTTTTAATTTTAACCAGAAAGCACTTTGTATTTCTATTAATTGTTCTTGAAATTGATTAATATTAACAAATTCCTCATGCAAATCACTTACATCAAAATTAAATGGCATTCAAATATTTGGAGCGCTTCTCTTGTACGCCCTCGCCAGCTTTGTTCCATTTAGTTCTCACCGTTATTATCATCACACGTACTTTTTTTGCTCTCGCTTTTTTAATCAGCTGATATTTTTTGATCTTGTTAATCACATTTATTTTCGATTGTTGATATTTATTCAAGTCGTCATTTCTAAAATGTCTGCAATTTGGTGTATTACTAACTTTTTTGGTTTGACTCAGCGCGACCCAAGAAATATGCTTCGCGACCCAATTTTGGGTCGCGACCCATAGGTTAAGAACCGCTGCTTTAATGTATCCATTGAGCCTGTTATTATTATAGTAACCTGAATAAACAAGGGGAGTAGTACTGCTAGCAATCTTGTTCGTTATATTTTGGCTTTGTCAGCCATTTTGATTTTTTGACTAATTAAATCTCAATTGTAACTAATTTTGGAATTCTCTTTGTTGAAAACGCAAGAAGCTAGAATGATGAAATTCGATACGAGTACTCTAAAATTATATATTTCCATCATATTTTTGACGATATCTTCTATCTTTTTATTCGCATGCGTGAGATATCATAAAAGTCCAAATTATATTGAAATAGAAGAACGGACATTTAACATAGGATTTTAATAGTTAGACTTAAGATTAATGTTCGTTTTTTCGCAAAGCACATCAAAAATAGTTTCAGTCATCCAGGAATTCGCCATCTTGGATGGCAATCAGAAAAGATAACAAACGACTTTTAAGGTTGCAATAAAAAATCCTCTCGTTTACATTTGGCGAGATATCGACCCGAAATAACTCAAGTTTGGCGATCGGTTTTGTAATTATATGTGTAGATATCTAATTTTGGACCAGATCTTCTTTTAGGTAGGTCATCTATCGGTCTGTACATTCATGTGTAAATGAATGCAATAATTTAAAAATGCAACGACTTAGATAAAGGAAATTTTATATTATTCAGTTGCCAATATTGTAAAACTTGAATGAAGATCTGATTCCGGTTGGACGAAAAAAATCAGCGGAGTAGTCTTCCCGCTCTCGTATACTCTCTAATAAACTTTTTATGCCAGAGATTAAAATCAAGGGTCTGAAACTTGGACATTCATCAAAATCTCGAGCTCGAATTTTTTGATGATTATTATACTTTCTCTGTAATACGAAGTAGAAAAAATGCTCAAAATGAATACTTGGATATTTGCACTATTTTACGAAACACAAAATGTGTAACATGTTTATAAAATTTAAAATAATAAATCAATCTATAAACACTATCAATTAATTTAGAATTTAATGAGTATCAATTAATCTTTTGCATACGGGCGCCAGCAATTCATTTCAAGAATTGAGGAAATGTCAAGTACATTTCCTCAAGGCAGTACAAAGCTATTTCACTCTTTCTTTAAAATGTCACCCTACAGGAATTCGACCTTGAAACTTTCATTATTTTTAAGGCATGGGTAGGTAAATTGTTTCACAAAATTTCATTTTCCGTATGCTTCGAGAGCCATCCTTTCATTTAATGATCATAGAAAAATGGGACTACATCCCCTTTCTTTTTAATTTCACGTGTTCTTTCTTTGTTTGTTTTTGTATTTGTGTTGTATTTAATGTATTATCAAAGTAAAACTTAGCAGATTATCATTGTTTTATCAGACAGTTTTGGTTACATCCATACATAAAATGAAGTCCCATAAAAATGAAAATAATAAAATGAAGTCCCAAAGCTGTATGTTTGAAAGAGCAAAGCTCGAGAAATACATAACCGATATTGGAAATATTTGTACCATTTTGTTGGGCATTTTTGGGGGAAGGTTTTAGTATATTGAAGTCATATCAAAATAAAAAAAAAAGGAATTTTATAATTGAGATTTTATTTATTTTCCTACTACGATTCGCGCATGCGTAAAAAGCAGTATCTGTGTTTTGCACTTATCCGCGCATGTACGAAAACCTCAAACTGCGCATGCGCAAATATCAAGGCTGTGGTTTGCGTATGGGATACATTTCTTTGTTTACGTCTGATTTTAAACAGCGATTCAAAACTCATTATGCCCCTCCCCCCAAAAAAAGAGGAAATTTAACCTTGGTCGGAGCAGAGCACATTAAATGCCAAATGCTTTGTTTGTTGCGCGATAGTGAAAATGTAGAAGAAAGAAACGTTCGGTTAGCGAATATCAGAGAATGAATGTCCACTCTTAGGGAAGAAGAGTCTTCTGTTCAGCGAAGTAACTCTCTTTCTTTAAATGGCACTGCAATTGAATTACAGAAACAGAATGAATCTCATGAGGAGCGAAGTGATGGGCCAGCCAATATAGTTTACAAAGAAATATTATGAAGCTAGCTGAATTTTATTTTCATATCAGATTATGTAGAGTTGATAAACAAATGTGGAACAGTGGGTAGAATGTCTTATTTGTATATTTTAAAATTTTAAAACAGCTTTTCTATTGTATATTTTTAGTGAATTGTTTTGTCTATGAATATATCATAATTTTACCTTTTTAATAGTCTAAATATTTCTGAATGTGTGCTATGAAAATTGTTTTGTTGTTACTTTTGATGATTTCTAAATATATTTTTATGTTTGTTAGGTTGCGTGACATGCCAATGTCATATCGGGTGGAGGCTTAAGGCTTACTTAAGTTTAAGGCTAATTTTTCCTCTTGAATTTTATGCTACGGGTAACACTGTGCGGGTACCGCTATTGGGTTATATGCATCAGTGGATATAAATAAATTCATGGCGTACATGAAAACATTTAATTTTCAATATAAATAATAAGATTAATTTATTTACAGATAAACTATGGATAAAAATACATAAAATTAAGATAAAAATATTTTTAATGGATAATATAGAATTCCAAATGATTTTTACTTTTACTTATACGAAATACAGAAAAAGCACGATAATAGTCACAAAAAATTCGAATTGGAGATTTTGACGATTCAATAGGTTTTACACCTTCCTGAGTTCGAGAAACACATATTTAGAAAATGCCATTCTGTCTGCGAATAGCATAACTCAAAACCTATTTGAGCTAGATGGATGAAATTTGATATACGGTTAGTATACCAAATTTGTAAATTCTTATCAAATATTGAGCAAAATCTGTTCATAGGAAGTCTGTCTGTCCGGCCGCGGAATATACTTTAATATAATAACTACAAAACGAAAACAGCCAGATAGATAAAAATGTTACACACAGATTTAACATCTATAATACACACCAACCAAATTTTGAGTCAATCCAGCGAGGGATTGGCCATCTGTCGATCTGTACTTTCAGTAACATGTAAACGCGATAACTCAAAAACGAAAGACTTAAATATATGAAATTTGGTATGGGAATTTTTTAATTACATGCGTAGTTTAGTGTCAAATTTTTGTTTCTATTGATTGGGAAATGCATATAAAACATAAATTCGATTTTTGGATATTGGTAACGCATACTAGGAATTAATCGCCGAATAACGCCTAGGATAATACGATAGATTCAGTAAAAATGCTAAATTCAGCCCAATGCCATTCGCCAATGCCATATAAGGCATTCTCCGGTGTGACAAGTTTATTAGAGAGTATGCGAGAATGTTTAGAGGGGACCATTCTCGCTAGTTTAGTTATCTCATTCACACTGACACGAATTTATAAAAAAATAAATGGTCCCCCCCGACAAATTTAGTTCAAAACTTTATACACGATTTTGTAAATTTTATTTAATATACGAAGAATTTTATTTTATTTTGTATAAAAATTTCATTTAATATACTGATCTCATTTAGATAGGTCTTTGCGTTTTTAAATTATCATGCTCAGTTGCACGTGGACAGGTTGGTTTCTTTTTAATGAATTTCGTTAAAATTTTGATAGAAATCTCTTGTTTTGCAATAAGATCTCGGCCATAGTTCTTTTAGTTAGAACATTTATTACATAAATATAAAGGGTGGCCACTTTTATCATGGTCATATAGCTAAATTCTATGCCTTTAGAGATATACAGTTTATTCCAATTGGAAAAAAGGCTTTAAATGATGGAAAGAAATATATTTTATGTTGTTTGAATCAATAAATATATTTCTCTAAAAGTATTTAATATATTTCTCTAAAAGTTACGAAAGCAAATTTTTATACAATCTCTCGGTCCTATCAATCATATTTAGTAAAATATTACCTAGGCACTGTAACATTAAAAAAAAAATTCTGCAATCAAAATCGATCAACTTATGATCAATTATTATGAAATGCTGAAAGCCATTATTTTAGACGAATTTACTAATAAAATTTGGATCCTCCTAAGATAAATTAAAGGATCATTTTCAAATTGAAATTATGCATTACTGTGTTACTTTTTCAAATTGCTTCTTAACCCTTTCGCCGTCCTCTCCTGTCCTCGAAAATTTCTGTTTTTTCTCTTTTTTCGCCGCATTAGAACAAACAAAAATAAAAACTCAAACAAGTAAACATTTATAAAGCGTTTTAAACGTTTTAAAATATAGAAGAACGCTTGAAAAGCTTTACAGCCGCTCTGAATACATTTGACGCAGTATGCTTGTATACGATTCCTATTTAGGTTAGCCTTCTATAATGGTCAATATTAGTCATAAAACGATGGGATTTTGTTGTCATATGTTTCAAAGTGTCGGCAATTTTTTACTAAATGTGACTTATGGAACCAGAGGACTGTATAAAAAGTATTTCAGTTTGTTTACTTCCTATACGACAAGATAAAAATTATGTCTATTGTGCTAAAAAATCAACAAAAATGAAAATTACAAGTTTTCTTACCTTCCAGCTGATATCTGACGGTTTAAAGTCCGGAAACATACCACTGCAAAAAATAATAATAATAAAGGTTATCATAACGAAACATTTTACGAAAGATAAATGTGTAACGAAATTTATTTGGATAGCTTATCAATTTTTAAATTTGACTTAGGCGGCTTAGAAATTTGTACTCACCTAATCCAGTTATAAATGCCTTTGACAGATGCTTCGCCGACTTCATAAAGGCACCGAAATACCATTTCGGCAGTTTTCGAATATTTTGTAGGTTTGAAGTTTTTTATTGCTGCCTGTTTATATGTTCTTCTGCCTGTTTTCCCTAAAACAGAAGAAATTCATCGTTATATTTCTCATTTAACTGCAAAAATGTGTTGTTCACTCTATCCCGTTGTAGTTGTTTGATTTAACCCTCTTCAAAAATTGGAGGAATTGGAATTGGTTTTCAAGAAATCAAAGAATTAATCATTTTTTTATTCCAAAATGTAAGGACACTCGGAACAAAATAAGCGAATATACCAGTTATCTGTGACGAAAAGATCAATTCACAAAATATTGATAAAGGGGTAGACCATTGATGTCCAGACTGTCTTTTGCCAAATGTATCAAACTCTATCATTATTTCCATCGATTTCCAGTACCTCATATCTTTCTACATTTTTATTTTCTCTTATACGTAGTATAGAGGAAGTATAGTAATTCGAACTCGAGATTTTGACGAATCTTCCCGTTTTACACCACCCTGAATTCGAAAAACACATTTTTGAAAAATGTTCTCCTGTCAGTCAGTTTTTCTGTGACAAAGATAACTCAAAACCCTTTGAGCTAGGAGGTTGAAATTTGGTATACAATCTTTACACCAAATCTGTTGATTTCTGTCTAATTTTAAGTAAAATCTGTTCAGAAGTCCGTCTGACCGGCTGTTCGAATATAAGTTAGCACGGTAACTACAAAACGAAGAGAGGTAGATAGAGAAAATTCGGCACACGGATTTAACATCTATGTGTAGATAGATACCTGTCAAATTTGGAGCCAAATCCAACAAAGGATTGACTGTCTGTCGGTCGGTACTTTCAGAAACATGTAAACGCAATTATTCAAAAATGCAATGATTTAAATATATAAAATTTGAAATGGGATTTTGTGAATACAAGCGCAGTTTTGTGTCAAAAAACGTTAAAATTTTAATTAAAATTCTAATATAAATTTTTTTTAAAATTGCTCTAAGGTGCTCATTTTTACCCTCTGAAGTATATATACCCCAATTCTGGCTGACTTTTGACCAAACGGTCTTGCCTGTTGAGTACCAACATGCACACACATATATATTACATTCCTCCTTAATTATTAACAGAAATAAAGATTGTTAACAGTAACAACATTACGAAAACTATCCATTACTTTAAATAAATTTCTGCGGGAAAGCATATGACAAATATGGCTTATCTCAATCTAAAACATGACAGTTGCACATACATTTCGTTAGCTAAATTCTCGTAGGTTTGATTCCCCCACTCCCCTTACTTTAGTGGCATAAGGAAAATCTCACAACTTAAAATAGATAAACGGAGTGAGAAATAAAGTTCAAAATTTGCAGATCGTTGTTGGAATGTCAGAAATTTAAAATACCATTGAAATATTCAAATGATAATTAAATTTGCCTGTACGTCGAATGCTGAGTGCGAGCAAATCATCAAGGAACGATGCCAAATTATTCTATTCTTCACTCTTTAAAACGATATAATACAAATCAAATGAGCCGTCTTCAATGACTAGTTTGTTCTCCCAAATCACTGACTTTTTAGGCTATTAATACTTTGCACTGGGGAAAATAATTCAAGGCATAATTATCCACCTAATACGAGGGCTTATTTAGGCCGCGGTGGGCTGGTGGTAAGGTCCCTGCTTCGAACCCGGAGGTTTTCAGGTGCGAGAACCTATTCTACCGAAGAACCGCCTGTAAGTAGATCTGGGGCATGTTAAATACGTCCGAGCCAAACGTCCTCCCGCTGGTATGGTTGGAAGTTTGGAGAGGGGGGGGGGGGGGGCTCAGGTGTAATCCTCGTCATCTGACCACGGTTCAGAATTATGAGGTTCGTCCCAAAATAGCCCTAATGTTACTTTAAAACGGGACATTGATATAACTAAACCAAACGAGGGCTTGTTTATTGATCCGAAAAATAAATATATATAAAGGTGCATTACAACGATATTCAATGCATTTTTTTTTGTGTGTGTGTGTGTGTGAACACATTATCATTGTTATTATTAAGAGAAAAATTATTAAAAATACATGAAGGAATTATCAAGTCTATTTTTTGGATTAGAGATTCGGACCTTTTTTAAAAAAGCTTTTAGGTGATAATTTCGCACTTTGCTAGTTTTCTTCTCATATCCATCTATTTTTAATTAATGATTTTTTCATGAATAATAATTATATAAAAATTCTGATGAATGCCGATTGTTGATTCGAAATGAGCAGTGGACTATACTTGATCTTTAACTTCTTTATTTACAATCCTTTTGCGATGAATAGTTCATATATAATTGCAGGAATTAGAGTTCACATGAAATCATTAATGTATGGCTGCTGCGGTATAACATTGCGGTGGCTTTAAACCTTCTGCAGTGGTTGTTGAGTCGATGCGGGTTGACGTTCTAATGAATCTCTGACAGTCTTTAAAGCATTTAAGCCACATGAAGATCCATCATGAAATCTGACTGATTACAATATTGTATCTACTATTATTTGTTTAGTCGCATCTGGACCACATTAACTCTCTTGGTATCTATAGGCAGTGTAACTTTCTTGGTATCTATAGGCAGTGTAAATTTCGGAGCCAACATTTTCCCTCTCTAATTACACCAGATATATTTTATTGATTTTTATTCTTTACATTTGCTGTCTTATGTAGCAAATTCTGATAGACTCGCAAAATATTTAACCATGGGTTTCCTTCGAAACAGTTTATTTCGGTATTTTGCGCATAAAGAAAATTCAAGATTCAAATTTAAAAACTATTTTATAAAAAATAATAATAATAAAAACCGAACACAATTTAATCGTGATTTAACTATAGAGTGGGACATTTTTAAAATTATCAATCAGTATCTTTTTTATATTTTTAAGCAAAATAAATCTTGCAAAAGATAATTAATAGGAATATTAAAATAATGCTTTATATTTGAACGATACTTGATTTTAATTTGAATTAGTCTTTGAAAATTAAATGTAAGCATAAGATTATTACATTCAGAAAATATCGCAAAATAATAATAATAATAAATGAAATCTACGATCGCAAATGTCAGGTTATCATGTGAGAACATTATTATTTTTAAGTCATTATTTGTCTTAGTTAATTTAAGTCATTAACCAGTTTAAACCGGTTTGAAACAATCACGGGACTTCTCTATCCCTCCCTCTCCTCTCTCTCTATATATAATGATAATTTTTTTAAAAAAAAATGTATTTTCAATTTTTCTAGCTGGCAAACAAAGTTTTGGATCTCGACCGATTTTGAGATGAAAAAAAACCCCATCGTTTTTCTAAATATTGACGCATGCGTAATCTGATAGTAGCATGATTGTTTCAAATTGTTTTAAACTGGTTAATGATTTAAATTAATTAAGGCAACTCGTAAGAATTCAGAGAATGAATAATTTGGAAATCAAGTTGTAATTTCAGTTGGCGATCAACTTCTGCATTATTTTCTAATAACCCTAAAAGCGAAAAGCGATAAATCGCCAATTGGTTGCCTACGCACTTTGAAGCTTCAAAAATCTCAAACCAAAACAACATCATGTTTTCACATGATAAAAAAAAAAAAAGCCTCCCGAAATTTTGGAGATCCTAATTTTAAGAGCCTCTTAGAAGTAGCCTATTTTAGCCTATTTGATAATCTGGTTTTGCATCGAATATCACTTAAATTACTCGCCTCCCCCCCCCCTCCCCCAAGATTTTTTCGGTATATTGTGACATTAATTCAGTCCAATCGTCACGAAAAGTACAAAAATGTGGGAAGACTGTAGCAGTTTCACTTGTTTAATTGTATAGTTTGAGCCATCAAAAATAGACCACTGTGTTTGTTCCTGGATATCGAAACAGGTAAAAAGATGTTAAAATATTGTGTCTTTACATTTAAATAAGTTCGTTAATTTGAGAGGAAAAATTTGAAGAGGGAAGTTACAGGCAATAAAAAGACAAGTATTGAATGTTAAGACAACTTAAAAACAGCAGGAAGATTTTTTTAAAGCTTAAATTTGAGAAAAATATTTTTAACTTAACTTTTTTAAAATTTGAAAGAAATTTTTCTAGTTTTCCTTATGAACGTGTTACATTAAAGGAAACCTCTTGTTAAAACGTTAAAATTTCAGATCGATATCAGCGTCATGTTTGATAAAATTAACTTTATCAAACGGAAAATCTTTGAAAAGTCTCTATAAGAACTCTTCTATCTGTATAAGAGCACACACAAAAAAATTTTGTTCTAAAAGTATTATTCTGCGATTTCAAAGGGCATTATAACGGTCAATTTTCAAAAAAAGGAAAAAAAAAAGTGTGAAAAATTACTTTGTAATATTAGTTTTTTTTTAAATATCTTTGTAATATTTGTTTTTTTAAAAATTATTTTGCAATACTAGTTTTTTTTTAAATTCCTTTGTAATATTAGTTTTTTTAAATAATTTGAAGTATTAGTTTTTTTAAAAATTATTTTGTAATATCAGTTTTTTTAAATTACTTTGTAATATTAGTTTTTTAAAATACTTTGTAATATTAGTTTTTTAAAAAAATTAATTTGTAATATTAGTTTTTTAAAAAAATTAATTTGTAATATTATTTTTTAAATAACTTTGTAATATAAGTTTCCGAAAAACATTAAATTACAGTGCTTGCGTGCAAAAATGCGTCCGGGGTTGATATTTAAGACAAAATCTTAACTTCAAATTTATTTTCCATCCATTTTTTCTGAAAATTAACCATTATAATACATCTGAAAATGCAGATCAATATAGAAAAATAGGAAAAAAAAAAAAAAAAAAAAATGTCTTTTTCATTCTATGAATTCGGACAGATTGAAAGGTATGTATAGACAGTTTTCCATAAAGTTAAATTTTTCTCGAACAAATGCAGATATCGATATTAAATTTTTACTAGGTGTTTCTTTTGAGTACTATATAAGTGGATTTGAGAAAATTTCACTAAAATTGAATCAAATACATGCTTTGGAATTTGCATTTTTTAAAATTTCCTACTGTTTTATTTAAACTATTTCTAAGTTCGTTGGCTTATTGTATCAGTTTTTTTTAATACATATAATTTATTTAATCAAATTTATCCTCTCAGATTTACAGCGTCCTTTTAAACGCGAAAAACCGATGTTATAAACTTCCCACAATTCTATTCTTCTTCGGTTCGATATCCGAGAGCAAATATAGTGGTTTGTTTATGATAGCCAATCTAAAAACATAAATCGATAAAATTGGTGCTGTGTTTTTTCCCGTGTCGAAGTACAATTCAACTGGATTACATGATAATGCTTTAGAATAGATTCGTAAATTTTTCTTTTATTTTTTAATTTTATTTTACTCTTAATTATATCATAACAATAATCAGTATCCGTATCAGTATCAGTTGGCATAATCGTAAACTTTACTTTACGGACAGAATAGATGCTGTACAGTTGACCCTTTGCCAATGCATAAAGATGGTAAATTTACCGCCATTAAACGATAAGAGTACCTTTTTCAGTAAAACGAATGTATCTTTCCTCCGATCACATCACTAAGAGTCACGCTGTACTGTTCTTTAATATCATCCCTTTTGTGATGGATCAGTTTATTGTGAATAGCAAGAATCGTTAACCAAAGAGCGACAGAAAAGAACAAGAGATGTTGCATTAGAATGATTTAAAAATGGCTGGAATTGTTTTTCTTTTCCTTTATACAAATACTGATATAATGTTAACATCCTTAATTCATAAATTATTCGTATTACTTATTTTAAAATGGCAACAGTAAAATGTAAACCGCTATATGAATTGTTTCAGATTGATTAATTAAACATTTTTGCAACCGTATTTAATTAATAAAGCTACAAAATATTATTAGATATATTCTGGAGAGGTGTCCACAAAAGATCCATTAAATCAGCGGAAAGATACAACAGAAATCAAGAAGTAGACATCAAATAGAAAATCTTGATCGTTGCCTGATAGAGAATTGTTATGACATAATGTGCAATGTGTTCAAACTCACCCATCAGAACATTCAATCGCGTATTTTTTTCAATGTTAAAATTAAAATAAAAAAGTAGGATAAAGGATTGGAGAGGAAAGACAGGATAAAATTAAAATAAAAGCGAAATAGGATTTTCACTTCCGTTTTTATTTCGTGGTATTCACTGTAGTAATTTGCCTGAAAATAACCCCATGAATTTTATCGAATCTGCCATAAAGGACAGATTCAGTTACATTCTTGTTTGGTATTAAAAACAGGTTAAAATTTAAAAAAAAAATCCTTTTTAATGATTTAATTGCCTAAAAGTCGTAATAAAGGTCGAAAAAGCTGGTTGCCAAAGACAGCTAATCTGTTATCGTTTAGTTTGATTAACACCCTTGAAGATCCATGAAGGTTATTTTAGTGCAAATATATTAATTTTAAACTGTGGCGAAATAAGATGAATGACATCTGAGCCAGTGACATGTTCTTCAAATTTTCGCATCACACCAGCGGCAGGAAATTTGATTCGCCATAGATTTAACATAAGTTTGATTAAAAGATTCCCAGAAAAACCCATGACCTTCTAGTTCCAATTCTGCAATCAAGTCAATGAAATCAAATCCCTACTGTAGCAGGATGCTTTAAATTTCTCCTATTTTATAACCTAAAGGTTAATGATGCTTTGATCTGTGATTTGAATCAAGATATTGTTCAGTAAAATATCCGCCAGGAAAACAATTTCTTTTTTAAAGACCACTTTAATGAATGTTTATCCTGGAGAACAATTAATCAGCACTGCAGTTATTATTCTTACGGGAAACTGGTGTCGATGAAGAAAGATGTGCGAGGTTTTGAGAAAGGATATTATTGGAACGTTTATTATGCAACAGGAAGGCATACACCACTAGATATGTTACTGATTCTAAGATACGGAAATTCTTTGTAGATGTGTTAGATAGCTTTGATTTTGTCTGAAGAGGAGTGCGATGAGACATTAACGTTATACTTAAGTCAAAAATCATTTATACTTTTGACATAACTATCCTGACATTTTGCTCTGATTTTTGTCTTTTCTTACTTTATTGTTATTATGCAGTGATAATGCATTGATTGATCCTAATTCCGCCATTTTCTTTCCTTCTTTTGGAGATAGATCTTGGTCACTCGACGAACAATGAGCAATGATTCGATTCCTCTAATTGGTGGATGACAAAGATTCAGAAATCCATCGTATACTTTTATTATAATATACAGGGAGCTCACTATGACATGCAACTGTGTTTTTGTGATCGAGAAATCTAAATGTAACCAAACAAATATAAAGCTTGCAGAAGACGTAGGATGCCCATCAACTTCTACTACATATCACAACATTCAGCTAGCTCGAGAGATAATTCTTACTCTTGTAACTCGTCCTCCACAATGCTTGATCCCCAACAACGCAGTTCTATGTGATAGTTGACTCTCTTCTTATTGTTGCTATTTGAATCTGAAATCTTTGACATTCTCCTATTAGAAGAAGCGGATCACTGCTCGTTGTTTCTCTTTAGTGCAAACTTATAATGGAGTGGCCATTAGAAGCTGGAATCAGAAGGAATGTGGTATTAGGATCATTTATTGCATTATCACAGCACTGTAAGAATAAAGTAAGAGAAGTCAGAAGTCAGTGTATAATATGTAGGAAGAGATATGTTTAAAGTGTAGGTAATTTTTGACATCTTCGTATTTACCAATACCGCAAACCTCGAATTACTAGTGAAATTAGGAAGCGTAGTAGTTGAGATTAAATCCTCAGTATTGAACTAATCATATGAATAATTAATAGGCAAGTTTTCTATAAAAACAAAACAATAGGGTTCAAAATGATTAGTTGATAAAAAGAATTGAAAGAAAATATATCTAAATGGACGAAGGTAAAGATCTAACAAAGAAAACCTGTAATGCATTATAAGTTATTGCATATTATCTGTCTGCATGCTAAAATTGTACAAAAATTATAGTTTCGGATTCCTGAAGCGAATGGTACTTGCCTGTTTTCAGATATGAAATTCTCCGCAAGTTTTAAGATGGTTTAGATTTCATCAAAATAAAGGTGAAATAAAAAGATAGAATATTTTTTTTAATTGTTAAATAAACCAATTTTAAATTTAGTTTCACAATTACACAGGTTTTTAATTAAAACAAAATAGTGAGATAAAAAATAGAATGTAAATCAACATCAAAATAGAATAGCTACCCCCCCCCCCTCCAAAAAAAAAAAGATTTCCGGAAAAACGATTTTCTTTTCATTTCATTTTACTTCTTTGTGAAGTAAAGTCTTCCTGAACTTAGAAATGAGGGATTCTGAAGCCAGTAATAAAAGCAATCGAAGTGCATTAGTTTTTAAATACAATGCGGGAAAATAAATTTCCTGCTTCGTGAAGAAGTTATGCTAGGTAAACGAATTTTGGAGATCTCCGAGATAACGTGTATTCAGTTCTCGCACCAGACGATTAAGAGTTAGGTATACTAGAGCGCAACTATGAACATGCAAATCACTTTGCTTTAAATACTCAATGTAAACTTCTTGAACGTTAATTATTTTGCGTTGAAATATGAATTTGAGTTAAAGAATACCTTTAAGAAGATGAAGAAGGCAATAGCAGTAGCTTATTGGGTTAAAAAGAAAGCCTTGTAATAGGACTAAGAGGCAAAAGATTTCCTACTGGGCAACTACTTAGGGCCGCTTGCTTGATAGGGAAATAAACTCTGATAGATAAAAAAAAAAAAGTTCTTAGACTAGTTACCAAATAAATTTGTAAAAAAAGGCCCATACAGAAATTTATGAATTCTAAAATACAGGAATGGTGCAGGAAGTGCTCTTAATCATATTCGTATCTACTCGTATTACATTACAATCTCTCAGTTATTGTATTATTTATACACCAAGTATCTGATTAAATAGTATTGGGTACAAAACGTGAATGCCACGAAGTCATGAGTCATAATAAGTAAATAAAAATATTTCCACAAAATTGATAAAATAAAAAAAAAATTAACCTAAAAAATAAATTATTCCTCTCGGCAAACTAGAAATCAAAGATAGATTTTTTTATTATCTGAATTATTGTTTTAAATCCCTTTCAGTCCTTAAACAAAAACAATTAAGTTGATGAAACCACTACGGATAACAATTTTATTGCTGTCGCATAATTCAGTATCTACTGCAAAATAAATGGTTTTATGGTAAAAAATATTATAAAAATAATATACAAACCGACTTGTTTATATTATTCCAAAACTTTCAATTTTTAAGCGAATGCGAAAAGAGAGCATTAGTTGGAAAAAACTGGAAGTTTATCGTCTGGATTTTAAACATATTTGAAGAAATTAATTATCGTTTACAATTATTCTTCTTTCAATTAAATACTGAAAATAACATTTCAGAATACAAGTAAAGAATTTATCATTTGGTTTTTTTCAATTGTATTTCATATTTGGAAAGAAATTGCGTCTGCTTTCCTGATCTAAGTCTCGCTTTTTTATTTAATTATTTCTACTAATTTATTCTGTTATTTGTATACGCACACATACTAAATGCATTTGTGTGCATATACTGAATGTTCATTAAATAACGGAAGAAATCAACTTATTAATATCATCTGTTATATAGGTTAACTTATCATTTTAAACAGTAAAGACCTACACATCTAAACATTATGTCTTCTAATTTAGAATTACGCTAATCACGATACGTAATTTTTATAAAATATTTAACGCATTGATTTAATTTCTGCAAAATTTTCTTTTAATGATATGCTCAACACAGATGCAAAGAAAGAAATATTTGAATTTTATTAAATAATCGTAGACTGTAAAAAAAATAGTTATTTGTTTTCGCGAGTAAAAAATGTTTTTATTCTAATATATTTTTGTAATTAATTTATAGAATAATTTGTTAATTCATAAAATAATGAATGCAATTATTAATCTCTGCATAGTCCAACTGACTCGATTCGCTTTTTAACGAAATAACTAGATTTTCCATGAAGTCTTTGAATTATATACTGAATAGCATCATAATGTGTACAGCAGATGTATATTTAAAGATCACAAAAAATTTTACATTAAAAAAGTGTTACGAATTCAAGAAGCTCCGATTCAAATAATTATAAATCTTTAAAAAAATCTTACCTTTCTTCTTGAAAGGTGACTCATTGTTCCCCAAGTGGGTACTTTCTTCACAACTGGCCAACTGATTTAGTTCCTGATTATTATCAAGCACAGAGTTACCTTTATCTATATCGTACAGAAAAACTGTACGCAAATCGAATCCGATGAGCCATTTGAAGTCATTCTGCAGTTCTTCGTCGAGCTGAGATAGCATGCTCAGGCTCTCAGGGGTGACGCAGTTCTCAGATGGCTGAGACAAATGCGAAGACGAATCCACCTTCGCACCACCAGCATGTCGTATGGTGGTGTCTTGCAGGTGCTCTCGCAACTTAATTACTGTGGGCTTGCGTCGGCGTTCCATTCTGGCCCCTATCAAATGTTGCATCTTTAATTTTGAGTAGTGCGCTGAAATCTTTTCTAAAGAATACTGCAATTTTTTTTAAAAAAATGGAGCGGAAAATCTCAGTGGGTGATTGGTCAGGGAAAATAATCACTTAAATGCTCGAAACCAAAATTCATCATTACCCAGTTGTCGATTTACTGCAGTTTTTAATAATAATGTAATTAATCTGATGTGGAGAATTCAACAAATCTCTATTATTGTTTCTATTCTCTACCAATAAAAAAACCCCCGAATGTGTGTGTTGGCGTTGTACGGGGAAGACTAAGAACTATGAAATTTAGTATGGATATACTTCGAAGCATATGGATTTGATTCTCATATTCACTTTTAAAAAAAACTGATTAAAATCTTAATTAATTTAAAACTAAGCATTTTTAAATTTTTTGTGATGACTTTTGAAACTAATTTAACATGTGGCATCTTTTTAAAATTAAAATAATAATAATAAAAGATTCTTTTAATAATATCAATTTAGTTATCCAGCATTTTTTTCCCTTTCTAATGTTAGCAAATTTTTAAAGATTTTTTTAAATATGATTTGCAGCAATATTGTTCATTGTTTTAATGAAAGTTAGCCTATGTCCTTGACTCGATTACTGGTCATTATAAATTCTCTTTAAAAATTTAAATCGCATGCTTTTTTCCCTTCTTTTAAAAAGTAATATTAATATTATACTCAATTAATTGATTTATCTGACTTAAAAACAAATTAGAGCTTGGTGCTTTGTCTCTTATCTAAAAAAGAATTGAAAAGAAAAAGAAAATTCGTAACACACTTTCTTTTGTTGTCACAAAATGCAGTTCATTTTCATTGTTTCATTAGTTCTTTTTTTAATCCAGTGCCTTTATTTTTTTTCGCAATATTTGAAATTAAAGAAGGAAATTTTGTTCATCATTAAAAAGGAATGTTATCTTTTTACGCGCAGAACTAATTATAAGTGCTAAATATTTTTCCTACATTAATTGCAATCATTTATACGGATTATCGCTAATTCAGTTCAAAAATTCTTTTTGATGATATTGTAACTTTTAACAATACATCACATCATGATAATGTTTTAGGTTTGATTCGCTTACCTCTATTTCATTATTTTAATCAGCGGGAGTGGTCTTTCCAAAACTTTCTAGCATTCTCTTTAATAAGCTTGTCACTTCAGAGTACACCTTATACGCAATTGGAGTAAAATATTTACGAAATTATATCTTTTGACATGAATTTAGCATTGTTACTGAATCTACTGTACCATCCTTGGCGAATTATTTGGCGATGAATCCCTGGCATGCATTAATAGTATCCAAATATCGAATTTGTGTTTAAGATGCGTTTTGCTCAACCAATTAAAACAAAAATTTGACACAAAACTGTATTTGTAGTCCCAAATTTGTCCACGATTTGGACTTAGCCATCCATCTAATTCTTTAGCATCCGTAGAAATTTATGCGCGTATCGAAATTTAAACAGTTTTTATCTTAAAAAAATAGCTAACATTGGAATTTCTTTGAATTTTGAGGATTGGCTCTTTAATTTTATTTATTATTAACACCAACAAAAAAATATAGAAAATTATGAGAAAGGTTATTTGTTGATGGCCACAAAGAAAACTAAGAATTATTAAGAAAATTCTAATCATAATAATATGAAGAACTTACTTTTTACTGCTTCTTATGCTAAAAATATGCTCGAAGTTGTACTCTTAAAATACATGATATGTTTACTCTTTCATAATTTGAAATATGATTACCTTTGGCACGCGATTGCTTTCTCGAAATAAATGTTATCACGTGATTAAAAATGTCTAAACTTTATAATTAGATTCAATTTTTGTAGATTATGATTTGATTTTTTGGAAACCAAATAAGATGAAAAAAAGTCGCTTGGCAACACTGAACAATTTTTTTAATACTTCTAAACAAAAGATAACCAAAAGATTTAAAGATGTAAGGATTGCGACATAATTAAATTTGTTACATTTGAATCAAAAGGACTTTTGGGAACTATACATATCGATTGCATTTGACTTCTGACTTCTGTTCTTTCTTAATTTGAACAAAAGCGCTCTTTTCTTTAAGATTAAAATGAAGTTCACTCTAAATTTAGCCTGAAAGAATAAATATGGCAGCAGATTTGCTTGCGTCAACGAAGGCACTTGTCCTTTCGAACTTCTTGAAAAGTTTTGCTGTGGTAAATGTCCACGGCAAATAACGTTAAAGTAAAATAATAATAATAATTTGAACAAAGTAATGCAAGTTGAAAAAACAAAACAGAACATAAGCTCAGGCACTGCTCTTAGTTAGCTTCAATTGTTCCATTTCTTTTTAAATTTTTTGTTCTTATGTACATCAAAGAAAGTTGCGGTAGTATGTCTTTAGATATTCTGGCAGAGGAAGTTTCTGTTTACATTTAAGCGGTGTTATTTTAATTTTTTCTCGATAACTCATTAAGTTTTGATAGTATTGTTGAAATTTTAGTACCAAAATGTCCAGTAAAGATGAGACTGTAACATATAACTTTAAAAAAAATAAATTTAAATATGAATTATTCAGCGTTTTCATCATTTTAATGAATAGTTATTTTTGGGCTTTTTTTTAATTATTTTGCTTATGATTCGAGAGAAGTAAATGTATTCCAAAATTTTTTTATCTGACTCTATGAGTTATAAAACAAGGGTCTTGAGGAAGAAATTTTTTTTTCGGTCATTACAATACTTTCCTTCTGTAGATTTCACATTAGAGGAAGAAAAAATTTATGTCTGAGAATGTTAAATAAAACACGAAATTTAATAATGAAATTGCTTGTTTTGAAAATATTTTTATTAACCAATTTTGGTGGCCGTCTGTTTTTCTGAATATTGGTTATGTTTAATTTTAATTAAATCTTGTATGCATAATTTTTTAATGGTTGCCACATGAAAATATTTTTAAACTTCGAATTATTATAACTTAGTTACTTTTGGCAATCAGCTTGTTCGCCGAAAATATTGGTTATATTTCAGTTAAATCGTTCATATATAATTTTATGATTTCGCCAAATTGTAAGTTATTCAAGTCGCGTTATTTTAATTGTATTACTTATACCCTATTCATTCTGTATATGTTCTTCCAATAACATCATACAAGTATTAAAAATGCAATTGTGAGGCTTATATGTCTTCTACACCTCTTTATAACCTCACTTTTTTATTTGTCTTGTAAATTACGATGGTACTAAACAGAATTCAACTTCTTTAATTTCAACAATGCAAAAAAACTCGTGCGATCAAATATTTGATGAAACAATGAAAATGGTTTGAATTTGAGGAAAACAATGCTATCTATATTTGGAAATTCTGCAAAAAAAAAAAAATATTTTAAATATAACGCCAAAATTCAAAACAAATTGTCATGTCTATTAAATTGGGTACCATTAAAGAGATAATTTTTAAAAATTTGAAACGGTGTAAAATTAATTTTTGTGTAAGAATTTTTTTGTAAGTTATCTCGGATAAAATGTCAAAATTTAGTTTACATTTTAATTAATCAAAGTTTACAAAAATCTTTCCAAGTTGCACATTACTGTCCTCCAAGATATATATATATATGTGCCAAATTTGGTAGCTGTAGATCAAAGAGTCTAGCTTATAGAAGTCAACGTATACATACACAATCATTTTTATTAATATTTTTAGGTCTTATACCTGTTTTATTTATTGCGCATTTAGATTTTTCTAATGATCTCAAATGCCATGATAACATAGCATCATCAAGAGCATAAGTGTGGAGGTAATTTATTTTTTAATTACTTATTGTTTTTCACAGTAATGCAACTACACTTTATGTTTTATCGCATAAATTCCGCAGATGAAGAGCAGAAATATTTCTTCCTTTGTTTCCAAAAATAGAAGAAAAACACGTGATTAAATATTAGATGAAACAATGAAAAAGATTGAATTTTATGGGAAAAATGGAATTTGTTATTGAAAATTGAGCAAAAAATATTAATTTAAAAATATTTTTAACATATAGGCACTCTCATTCTCATTCTTTTTAGTGAAGTTCGACATAATATCGATTCATTCTCACATGTTGATATTATATCGATCTAAGAAATTTCTAATAAAAACAAGCCAGAAAATTTCCCCAAAATTTTCTTGCATAATCTTTAATAAACTTGCCATGCCAGTGAGCGCCTTACATGGCATTGGCGTACAATAGTTACTGAAATGTTAACTTCTAACGTGAATTTAGCATTTTTACTGAACTTATTGTGTCATCCTTGGAGAGTAACTTGACGATTGATCTCTAGCATGCGTTAATGGTATCCAAACACCGAATTTTAGACACTTTTTCTTCAACTATTGATACAAAAATTTAACATAAACCTGCACTTGTAGTCACAAAATCACTCAGGCCTTTGTTGGATTTGTTTTACAATTTGACAGGTGTCTCTACTATAGATGTTAAATATGTGCACCGAATCTCATCCATCTAGCTTTCCTCATTTTATAGTCATCGTGTTAACTTGCATTCAAACAGCCGAAAAGACGGACTTCCTCTTTGGTGTAAAGACCATATATACCAAATTTCAACCTTCTAGTTCAAAGTGATTTTGAGTTACCTTTGTCACAAACAGACAAATAGACGGACATTTTATTAAAAAAAAAATTTTTTTTTGGAACTCAGAAAGGTCTAAGAAATGGAAATTCTCCAAACTCCCGAGTTTGAATTTTTGACGATTATCATACTTTCTCTCTACTACATATACGAGGAAATAAAAAACTGTAGACGAGTAAAATAGGCTGAAAACTTTCAACAGCTATTTTAATTTTCTCTTATCCTAGTCTTTTTTTTATAGCCCGATTAGTTGATACATCTAGAAAACCCTCATAATTATTTTAAGTCTTAAGATAAATATTCCTAAAAAATTATAAATTATCATCAGGTTTTCGACACAATAAAGCTGATTCCCGCCAATATATCCCTTTAGTAAAATGTGCTCAATAATATTTTAACACCTGAGATTTTGTAATAAGAGAAAGCAGCTGTTTATAGCAGCTGAAAAAAGTCACGGTTATCAAATATTCGAATGACATGCTATGGAATGTCGGGTATTGATAGTCGTGAGAATCCATTTTTAAAATTCGACAGTGCTCCTGACATTTTGTAACTCTCACATAAGGTTACCATTTATGATATGCTAAAAGGACTTTCTTTTAATTTTAGGCTTCCCCCCTGGATTATTGCTGTTATTTCTAACATCTGCTACCAATAAAAAAAAATTGTGTGTTGGCTTTCTACAAGACAATTTGAATTAGAACTACCAAATTATAGAAAATTACCAAGTTACAGAAAGTTTGAGGCCTGGAAATGTGGATTTCAGAGTGATTTCTTTTTAATTTTAAGAAAATAAAAATGAAGTGTTATTTTTACGTTTTTATACCAAAATTACAGAAAATATTAAAGCATAAAAACGAATTTTGCACTGTCTTAAAATTTAAAAGCTTATCTTTTCATTGACACTATTTTGTTTGCCTTACAATTTTTTTTGTCTGTTTTAAATTAATTTTTAAAAATACGTTTTTATTTTATTTTACTACAATATTCATTCCATTTTGCAAACGTTTTATGGCGATTGTATAGTTGTTATGAAATTGAAGCGATTTCATTTACAAATATTTCCTTTTGAATTTTTCTTCCTTGGTTGATAATGAAGGTATAAAGTTACGACTTATTTTTCCATTTTGAATAGGTTTTTGCTTAGTAAATAATTTTTTTTAAAAATTATTTATTTATTTTTTTTAAAAAATTATTCTTATAATTTAGGATTAGCTTCACAAGTAAAAAATGATGAAATTTTTTTTAATGTTCTTTCATTTTTAAACACCGTTGATCTTTCTAGTGCTACAATTGGGTATATAACACTATGCAACTATTGGGTAACAACTTGCTTATTATATAACTACGAATTATAGTACCCTTTATTTGTTAAATCAGAGAAGCTTTTTTTTATTGAATAACCCTTTGAAATATTACGAAAATTGTGAAAACACTCAAAATTTCAAAACTGAAAGATTCTGCTTTTGTATTCTTATATTTTTAATAATTATGTTTAGTATCAACAAAACATTTATAAAGTATCTTCATTTTAGTAAAAAAAGACAGTGTGCTCATATTAACGCCAAGATTAGAACACATAAAACGTTTGGTGACTTTATTATTTGAGCCGAAGGTATTTTTCCTTAATCACAATAGACAGCATTCTGTTTTTTGCTACGGTAAAATCTTCACAAAGTTTCTTAAAAACAAGAAATATCTACCAAATAAAAATTGTTGCATGCTTTTCCTGATAAGCATTAATGTATATAATTTACTTTTTCATACGAAATCAACAGTGTTTCATATTTTTCTGTCCTGTATTTTTTGCCGTATTTGAGAAACGAAATCTAATTCCGAGTTTTGCCGAGTAATGCTCGCTATACACTGTACATAAAAACTATTTTTATGACTATAGTTGTCGCTGTTCTTGAATTAAGAACGGAGTTTCGTATTTTGAACAGAATTTCATATATCTGAGTATGCTGTAAGTAAAGAAATAGAATAAGAAAATGGTTCACTATTTAATTATAAAATAAGAGAAAAAGGGTGAATTAATCCCTACTCACAGTTTAGAAACTGCTGTATATTTATTAACTTTTTTTATAGTACCCCGCTATTTGTAATTTGTAAAAGAATCAAATCTCATACACTTCTCAAAAAATTTATTCATTTTTTTAATTGTTTAAAAGTAAAATTCAATCTGAATTGTTAAAAAATAGTTTTTATCATTTTCATAAATTTTGATATTTATTTTCATACACTTGCATGAAATTTTTAGAGAAAGTATTTGTAAAATTTTTATGGCTTTCTTAGTTTTATAACTCTTTTCAACATAAATATTTCGATATAAAAATTACTTTTTCTTTTACATCAGGCGTTTTGTTTTTCCTCTACACGCGTGCACATTTAAAAAAAAACAGAGAAATTTACGATTACGATTACGAGAATGTTTATCAGATTAAGACACAAAATTTCATGGAGATTCAAAGCTCAAGCCTGAAACATTCATTAAAGAATTTACAATTCAAATCTGAATAATAACATTTTAAGACTCATTCGTATATCTCTATGATATTTTTTAAAATTTAATTTTAATTATAGTTACGACAATGAGCAATTAAAAATGTAAAAATGCAACCCACGTGAGTATAAATACCGTACTCTTAAAAGATGTACATTTTGTGTGGTATGTTGAATGTTAGTCAATAACCAATGAAATTCATCAACTGTCTCACTGATATGATAATATAAAAAAAGGTAAACGCTAACGATCGCCAATTGGCAAGCTTTCTTGACACTGATCACTTTCTCCTTCCGAAATCATCGAAATAGTATCGTCTGATCCCACGTAACGAGGGCGGATCCAAATGCCAACTTCTGGTGAACTTATTATAATATATACCTTAAAATTTTTTTAAAAAAATAATTAAAATTGGAAACAAACGAATGAAAATAAAATGTCATTGAAAGTTAATTTTAAGGTGACATAAAAAGAATTTACTTTTCTTTAAAAATACAATCCAAAATTATTAGGGATAAACTTTAAAATATAGATTGATTTTTAATTAAAAACTTAATTAAAATTTAGAAAATCTCTTTTTTAGTAAGCAAATACGGCACTAGGAATAACTACCTGCTAAATTTAGTAAGTTTATGCCCAACTATCAGTCTGTACAGAGTTTTGAATTGTTTTCAATTAAGCATGTCACATGGCGCAATTAGATAATATGCTAGCTTATAAGCATAGTAATAGTGATAAATTTAGCAAATTTTAGAATCGTTAGAAAATAACTAAGGAAATAAAATGCTTGATTTTTTTTTAGAAAATGGCATCAAATATTTTAGCGTTTTGTTATTGAAATATTCCTCCTAAATTACAAGAGACGATGAAGTTCGAAAGAAGATCCATGTTTCCGTTCAAACTTAAATAGCTAAAAAAATTGTTCAAACTCAATAGAAAGCTCTATATCATGCACAATCATATTCATAGTGAATATTCCATTGCTTTTCTACAGGGTGTCCCAAAAAATATGGAACAGCTTTAATCTTCATAAATGATGCAAAAATTAACACTTTAGCTTACTTTTTAAGTTAGCCTTTTGCTAGAATACAAACTACCCAGTACTCAACTTTTCAAAAATGACCGCGTAGAGTATTTCAATTTATTTTCAAGTATTTATACAGCATTCGTGGAATCCATGGACTCTTACGATTGTTATATAGACAACTACACAATCGACATCTACTATTTTATATTTGGACTCTACATCAGAAAAAATCGAATCCTGTTTTTTTTTTTTTTTTTTTTTTTTTTGTGAAATGTAGTTTTTACTCACGAATATAGCATTAATCGGTAAAAGAGCATTAGTCTTCAAAATGATCGCTTTTAAAAGGGAAAGAATCTATTCGTAGAAGAGGTTCATCATTAGTGGCAATATTCTATAGAAAGGTGACGTTGCATTTTTAGAAATTTGTTGGTTAGTCCCATTTGTAAAACAGTATTCTATATAGTACATATTCAGTTAGTTTTCATGGGCATTATATCTAAAATAAAGGATGAATTACCTTTGTTAGTAGATTTTTGTCGATGAATTCAAAAGTCTGTCTTAATGTCATAGTTAATGAACAGGAAAACGAATACATAATTATTGTTAAAAAAATGCAACTTTATATAGATGTCGATGAATACGTTATTATTTTCTAATTCTGCGCTTCTAATAATCTTTTGTAATATGTATATTATTTCTGCAAATTACATCGAAAAACTTGTTTGAATATCGATCAGAAATATAGATAAATAAGTCAATAAATGATCGTTAAAAGTCAATAAGTTTGATTTTTAACATCTCAACAAATTTGACAAATAGAAGCACGGCATTTTGTGTTATTATGGATGAATCTAAGAATATAGTGTATGTTGCGTTTTTCTAATGAACTGCCCGGTTTTAAATATAATATTTTTAATCTACACAAACAAAGCTACACTACAGAATTTACAAACACACATAGACATTTAGGTTAAAGAAAACAGTATGGTGGAGGGATTCCACCGGCTCCAACCGAAAGCATTCGGCGTTAACACAAGGGTTGCGTATTTGGGAAAATGTCAACCTCAGGGTGCAGGTTTGCCATCCAACTGCTTGTCTCTGTAAAACGCCACAAGGGGGCGCTCTCTGCACAAGGGGAAAAAGAGGTGCTACAAGAAAACATTTCATCCACTGACACTTTTTCGTATAAATATTTAATTTTTTTAATCATTTATTCCCTTTCTGTATGCAGTATTTTCCGTAGTATTTTCATACATTTGATCACCTTATTTAATGAAACCTAAAAAGGGGTGCAAGAGTCCTCCAGAGACCTTTGAAAAGCCTCTCATTTCATTCAGTCAGAATCCTGGTAGAAAGAAGGTATGCTTCCAGGATAAAGCAGAGAGCATTGTGTAATTCTGCTGATAAGCCATAGGCTTCACTGCTTGAGGATACACAGTTGATCCCAGATTCTCCTAGAAGTGCAGCTGTGGCACTTTCCCGCCTTACTACAGGCCATGACTGTTTGCCCGCATACTTGTATTGGTCTGGGCTTTTGTGATTCTCCATTAGGTCCTCTGTGCTGACATCAAATTTTTGATGCTACTCATCTTGACTCGTGCTCTGCACTTGTGTTTTTAAACTGTAAAGTTCAGAAATATTGGAAGGGTAGAGATATAATGGCGTCGTAGCCAATCTTCTGGAAGATGATAATTTCCAAAATATTGGAATTATCATCTTCCAATCTTCTGGAGATTTGTATAAATAAATAAATAAATTTAATGAAACTTTGCAATTGGAAGTTTATATTTAATTACAATAATTAAGGGAATAAACGTTTGTTCCACTTTTTTTTAGCACTTTGTACATATGTCAGATAATTGTCAAAACCTAGAATCATTCACAAAGCTGAAACCATTAGCAGCATTTCGTCAATTTTTATTTATTGTGAAAACTTATTATTCTTATATGTATCACCAATGGTCGTCTGCCATCCCACTATCCCCAGTTTTGAGAAAAATCTAAAAGTCTTTATTTCATTGTACATTCTCTATGATTAAAAAAAATTAAGACAGAGTTCCAGTTTTTATAACACATGGAAGCTAATGATTTTAAGTTATATTATTAATTATCGCTGGCCTCCACCCTATTTTTAATAGATATCGTGATTAAAATTAAATGAAAACTCTTTTGTTATAAGAATATTTGTTAACGATATTTAGTTGAAGAAAACTTATTTTGAATAAACATGAGTTTCCAAAACTTTTCTGCGGACATCAAAAAATTTTATTTTATTCTGGAAAATGAAATGGCAAAAAGCGAGTTTAAAATATTTAAACTTACCATTAATTTTAATGAAAGTTTAGAAAAATTAAAAAAATTATAATGGAAAGTCAATTTCATTAATAAAACAAAGTCAAACCCTCGACATCAAGTTTCAAATAAAAATAAAATTTGAAAAAATTAAGGCATGGGCTTAAATTTATATATGACGAAATTAATATATCTTCTCGAATTTTCTAAACGAATTAATTTTGTAAACTGTTGCCAAAGAGATTTTCAATAAATTAAAAAAAAACTTAATTAAATTGAAAATAGAACTTTTCATAATGAATGCGTTTCCGTAATTTCAAAAGCGATTAACTAATTTTATTTTTCTTTAAACGTGGCATTATTATGCCTTAAATTTTCTATTTAAATTAAGAAATTCTAAAAAAGAATTAATAAAAAATATCGCAGAATTACAAATTTTTCTAAAATATCTAAATATTTTAAGAAACGATTGTGCTTTTAATTGCAAAATTTTTTATTCATTATTTACATCTTTATTGCAATCAGTATGTTTATAAAGTATCATTTCGTGTAGAATGATTATTGATCTATCCAGGCATTCTTATTCTGATGAAAAAATTTCAGTTTATCAACAAATTTCAAAATGTATTCCACAACTAGTTTACATACTTATTGAATTTAAAAGTTGAATTTCGGATGAAGTTTTAAAAAAGCTTGATGTTATATCTTGATAGTGATAGAATATATGCTATTTTCTTGTGTGTTCTTTTTTTCTATTCTTCTTCTTTTTCATTTCATTTCCTAAATCGTGTCTTCTCTATCATTCGGCGGTTGCAATAACTTATTAACTTGAAATTTTTAATTAATTATCGTCGGTGAAAAATGTGTATCTTTCAGGCTTCAATTAGATTCAAACAAAGAACAAGCATTATCTTTCAAAATGGGAAAAAAGGATGTTTATCTCAAATTCCCGGAAATCGAAACATTTCAAGGAACAAATATTCCATAGTGTCAGTGAGACCAGATGCTAACAGAATTTACTAAACCTGGATACGATTAGTTATCGTTATTTAGCAAGTTTTACCATGCAATTAATTTTTGTCTCATATATATATCTATATCTATACTTATAATAAAGCTCAATGTGTGTGCGCGCGCTCTACAGGCCAGACCGTTTGACCTACAGCTACCAAATCTTTTACATGCATACCTTGGTGGTCGGGAATGTGCTCGGAGCCCTTTTTTGCATTTTTTTAATTAATTAAAAATTAAGCAAAATTTTGGCGTTTTTTCCGCTATAACTTCCAAAAATATTACAGCACATATTTGATTTTTAGATAATGTTGAAAATCAAAAAATAATCTTTTCAATGATAATTATGTTTTAACAAACTAATTAAATTTCTGTTTGTAATGAATTTTTAAAAACTCTATACTACTATTATAAATGTGAAAGTTTAGATGGATGAATATTTTTGTACTCAATCACGGCTGAACGGAATTGGATGAAATTTGGCACAGAGATAGTTTATAGTCTGGAATAGGACATAGGTTACCCGGTTAATTCAGTAGTTATTTTTTTATTAATTAAAACACTTTCCCTTCAAAAAATCTTTCCATTTCCCAATGGTCGCCAGGTCCTAAAATCACTGATTCGGCATCCGATCAGCATCCAATATAGCTGATCGTAAAACGATCTTCCAAACGGTGGTGGCTTCCAAAATAGTTTTTACCCTTTTAAAATGCACTGTAACTTGGCATCACATTTTAATATGAAGTCTAATATTTTTTTCCTTATAATATCTATTTGGGTTTTTTCATATGCCTGGAAAAAAAATTCAGTTTTGTTTTATTTTATTAAAAAAAAAATATGCAAGTAAACAACAGAGATAAAACGCGTCACAAAAGTTATAGGGCATTGGAAATTTTCTGGTAAATTCAAACTTTTTTTTTTTTTTTTTTTGTATTTTGCTGACATTTTAAAAACGTTAAATATCTTGTCAAATCAACTGTCTCCAAAAGCGGCTAATAGATACCATAAAAGTCAAACTATCCAACTAAGTTATGCATTAGAGAAATCGAGATTTCTCGTACAATATTTGCCAGCTCCCTTAATACGTAAAGATTCAAGTTTCATTAAAGCTGAAAGGATTTGAAAATTTTGAGAATCACTTGAATACAGTGGACAAAATATGAATCTGTCCTTAAAAAAATCAGCATGAGTGGTCGCGCCATAACTTTTTAGTAAACTCTCTAATAAAGGCGTTTCCTAAAAAACACCTTGCCTGGCTTTATACGCATGCAAGGCATTCTCAAAAGGCAACAAAAGCTACGAAATATTATCCTTTGGCGTGAATTTAGCATTTTTACTGAGTCTATCGTGTGATACTAGGTAAGTACTTTGGCGTTTAATCCTTGGCATACAGTCAATAGTATTGTTGTGGTTGTTTCATAAGCCAGTTATCAACCTCCGGACAAGAGTGATTATTTTTGTCTAGTGGTTATGTCAATCGATTACCAACTCTAACGTTGCGAGTTCCTCGAATTTGTGTTTTGTTTGGGTTTTACCAACCGACTGAAACAAAAATTTGACACAAAACGACGCTTGTAATCACAAAGCCCCATACCGAATTTGATGTATTCAAGTCAATGCTTTTTTGAATTATCGCTTTAACCTGTTTCTGAAAGTACAGACTAATAGATAGTCGACCCTTTATTAGTTTCATCTCAAACTTTAATAGATGTCTACTCTATAAATTTTAAATCTCTGTACCGAATCTTATCTATCTAGCTCTCTTCGTTTTATAGTTATCGTGTTTACTTATATGCGAACATGCGAGCAGATGGACTTAACTCTGAAGAGATTTTGCTCAAAATTTGACATGTATCTGCAAATTTGGTTTGAAGACCTTATACCAAATTTCAATTCTCTAGATCAAAGCGATTTGAGTTATCTTTGCGACAGACAGACAGAGATTTTCCCCAACTTTTTTTCCCTCCAATTCAGGGAGGTTTAAAACGAGGAGATTCGTCACAATCTCGAGTTCCATTTTTCTGACGATTACTATAGTTCCTTTATACTACATATAGGGGAAAGTAAAAGGAGAAAAAATTGTAAATACTCGATACGTCAGATAACTATAATGGTTGACTGACGCATTGAGCATTTATTTACTTTATGTAATTTAAAGTGCATAATATTTTTTTTAAAAACTAAGATTGCATAGAACTGAATATAAGAATGTTATATCATCTGTGTCATTTTGTATCATTATGAAAATCAACGCTATACAATATATCCAGTCTAATCGTGACCCTGTATCAAATTTCTAAAAATAGGCATATATTTCTTGTTGGGGAAAAATGCTTTAAATAAGTGACTTCTTTATTAGTACAGGATATTATAAGGTATCCCCACAATGCTGTTCCATATTCTGAATGTCGTACAATATCGCAGTATTATTGGACATTTTAATCTAATAGGGGTAAAGAATTACATTTTATATTCATGAATCAATAAATATACTGTTGAAAAAAACATGCAGTCTGAATTTTATATATATATATATATATATATATATATATATATATATATATATATATATATATATATATATATATATATATATATATATATATATATATATATATATATATATATATATATATATATATATATATATATATATATATATATATATATTTAAAAATCCATACTTCTGCGATTAAAACTAAATACATTACGAAGCTTTGAATATCGCTCACTACTTCGGACAATTTTAATGAACACTGCGAAACAAATCTGTTTATCAAAATATAAACAAGATGTTCCTTCGGGCTGGTGTTGCTTGATTTAAAATGATAAAATGCAATGTTTCATAAGTGAACTAGTCACAGAAGAGTGGAATATTTTTGTTTAAAATTTTAGCGTATCAAGAAAATTTTACGAAATTTGGCTGTTCCGGATTCCTATAAAGTTAACTTGTAACATCACCTTCAAGTGGCGCTACTTACTTGTTTATAATTACATACTTTTAAATAATTATTTCAACAATGAAAAATATTCTTGTAATTTATGCAGTAAAATATATTTTTTTTTATAAAAATGCCGAAATTAAAAAAAAAATTATCCGGTAAATAAATTGCTATCATTAACATGGGATATATATTGAATTTTTAAATTAGCGTAAAAATTATTTTTGTACAGCAATATTTTGAATTTATCACGTAAAAAATATCAAACTTTCATATAATATTTAATTAATAAAAGTTTTAAATAAAATTTCAAGGTGCATATTTTCATACTCCAAAGTATGCAATGTTAAAATCTGATAGTTTTTTTTTTTTTTTTGTTAAACTGTGAGGTGCATGTTTCCATTTACTAAAATATATTTGTACCAAAAATTTGATAATCCTAGCTGAAGCTATCTGTAGAGCGCCAGCACGTGCGAGCGCACACATATACAATTAGTAGAAATTAAAATTTTAATTTTTACTTATTAAGCATCTATGCCATAACATCATTATGAATATAGTAAAATAAAAAATATATATATTAGTAATCTATATAATAATTTTTACGAATTCTAAGTGCAACCGAAAAAGTTTGTTGGTTATGTTTAGTTATATTTCTGTCCCGTTTTGAAACAACTCACATTGGCATAGCTACGTTAAGTGGCGACCGGAGCATATCATAATTTTTTTTCTTCCCTAATTATTATAAGTGGCTTTGAAATTGAAAAGGTCCCCATATAAGGTATTATGCTTTTTCTCTTTTCTCTTATATATATATATATATATATATATATATATATATATATATATATATATATATTTAATTACATTAACGAACTAATTCTTTATCCCCTTAGCATCTCCTAAACCTAGCACCAGGGACAGTAACTTTGCTTCTTCGGTCATTGCACCATTAGTAATTCTAGAGTTATTTTAGAGCAAACTGCGCTATTGTGAGTCACGGACAGGTGACAAGGACGGCATCTGTGTCGACGCTTCTGTATCGAAACTCCAACGCCTCATCAACGGAAAGGGAGTGTATGTGTACCATGACCACTTATACAATGGTCTTTCAATGGATGTGGAATTTTGGCCTGAAATCTTTGGCTTCAAGCCAAAACTTTATCACCAAGTCAAAATAGCCTCCCCATATCTATTATTAGAATTATTTTAAATCCAGTTTTTTGCTTTAAATTGGTAATATCAGGACCGAATTAGACCCTCTAGGAACACCTTCTTGTGTACAGCCGACCACCCCGCCACCATTGAAAGCAGCAGTACTGTAAAATTCCCCATAAGTGTCCTCTAGGGACACTTATAGGGAATTTTCGAAGGTCACGTTATTAACTTTCAATATCACTTTTTTAAAAAAAAATTTTACTTTAATTTCTATATTTTAAGTTTTCAAATATATAAATATTACTCAAATAAATATTAACAAATATTTTGACAAACTGAAATAATAAATAATTTTGCGGGTTATCTATACGCGATATATGATTCTAATATCAGTGTGTTAAAAAAATAAATTTTATTCTCAAAACAAATTTAAACAAAATGGCGAACGAAATTACGAAATATAAAGTTTGCTAAAAGTTTTATTATTCAATCAGTTAACCTCCCCACTCCAGCAAAAAAAAGAAAGGAAAAAAAAAAAAAAAAGATTTGCATATGAAAAATAAGCCCTAAAAACAATATTCTAAAATTTAATTGTTATTCGATTTTCATTTGAAAATGTTTACAAACACGGTTCTTGTATATAAAACAAAAACACAAAATTAAATAGCCAAAAAAAAAAAAAAAATAATTCTCGGTGGACTTCAAAAATACTGAGTCTCTCTCTCTCTCTATGTCAAAAAATATGTCTCGAAATATGTCAATTGTATAATTCGTTTATTTGATAACCTGATTCTCATCATAAAATTAAAATTATTGAATAATTTGAATATTTGCTTCATGATGACTTTTACAAATGCGAAAAGCATAAAATATCTTTGAATGCATAAAATGAAAATCGAATATATTTAATTCAAATTAAAATTACAAAGCATTGAAAAAATATAATGAGATTGATAATGCATTAAATTAGAATTCATTATAAATGTCATCCACTTGCGTTTTTCACGTGTCGTATTTACTTTCGCTAGCTCAGTTGAATTCCAAATTAAATGTTCGCGCTCTTCGTACCGAAGTCCAAGAATTCAGGTAGCTCAGTTACAGGTGTTACGGACAGTGAAGCGACTCTCTCAACTCGTTTGGTGATTGGTCGAGAAGTTCAGGGGGAAAAGATGAGTTTATAACTTGTTGATCGCATTCAAGGTTACAGAGAAATAAAAAAAAAAAAAAGGCAAATTTACTTAGTTAATGTCCAAGCTCTTCTGTCTTGAAATTCTTCAAAACATGGCGTTAATTTGAGTTTTTCTAATTGATTTCATTTTAAATTTAACTTATTAACTAAATATCTGATTTGGATGGTAATCATTGATATTTTCAAGAGAAAGTTTTCTACCTGAGCCCACGTGACCTCAGTAACTTTTTTTCGTGATTGCTACAGAAAATTGAAAGTGAATGTTTTTATGGAATGATGGTGGATAAAATCCGTAATGGTGTTCTTGTGTAATTGATTAAATTAACAATTATGGATCTAGACAGTGAAGACCAAGCGCTTCAGGCTGTTTTAGGTAAATACTAATTTTTATTTTTCATAATTTGACGTATTATCAGTTTTTAACTGTATGGTTTTTGCTTATGTTTTGATTAATACGCCGGCGTATACGAAGCACACATGCTGTTTTGTTTACTTACGGAAGTTATCCTTGATATGATTAATTACTTTCATAATAGGCAATTATCTGGAGCAAACTGATCTACATATAAAACAAATGCAATACTATTTAGTTGTTTACTGATTATTTCAATATTTTCTCTCTTTATATATATATATATATATATATATATATATATATATATAAAAGCATAGAAACGCAACATTTTACAGGCGAAACAAACATTATTTTCAATTAAAATAATATTATTATTTTAAAATTTATTATATAGGAGTCTGAAAATTTATATTAAAAAGGTATTTGTGATTTCAATTCACTTTCAGAAATGTGCGATCATAAAAGTTGTCGGATATCTGCAGTTATATCTTTCGAAATAAAATTGGCATTTGACAGTGTTATCGTTTGCTCTTTCAATATTGCCAGATAAAAAAAAAAAACGATCATAGATGTTTCTTTATCTTTATACTAGATAACTTTTACAAATTGCTCGCATGTATTTGATATGTGATATTCTTTGCAGAATTCATCATCACTGATGATCAGTCATTGATAATAAACATTCCTAAATCATATCAAATTGTCTGTGATTTAGTGTTGCTTGATTTACTGAGTATTTATTTTTTCTAATGAATTGCTAATTTTATATATCAAAATTTCAAGTTTTGGTTTTTCTTGTAATGTTTTATGCATATGTTATTCATTCCTCATTTGATATAATTATAACTCTACTGTAATTGATTTATTGTAATTAAATTTTAAAATAATATTTTCTTCTTTTTAAAAAAATGTACAGAATGCTGTATATATTTTTCCCATCCTAATTGTGTTCCATGCATTTTATTTAAATATAATATATGATTTCCATTCAATGCATTAATAATAATTTGTCTTTATGTTTATATTCATGGAATATAACAAGAAAATGAAATTTTTGTTTGAATTTATTGAATTTCATGGTTTATTTTATTAACTAATATTGTATTTATTAAGAATAGATTTTTTTATGTTTCAGAAACTTGTATTGCTTAATTCATCCATTATTATTATTTTTCAATTTGATGTTATTGTTTATAATTATTTAGAGAAGTGTAACAAGCATTTAAAAGAATTCATTGATATTATTTTTCATGTATAAAAATTATAGTTAAAAAATTATTTTGAATATTTTCGTTCGATCTCAAAACTTATTTGGTAGGTAGTTTAAATTTTTAAACTGTTTGCAATTTATCATATTTACATTCTTCATAGAAAAGTTAATGTATTAATATATTTTACAAGAAATTTGCTTTATATGCATTATATATGATTTTTCTTTCAAAACAATATTTAGTGATTTAAGATTTCATGTATTAAGATCGTGTATTTTCATGTAGTTTTAATAATTCATGATACTGAAAGTCAAGTAAATTATAAAAGGAGCTTTATTTAATATATCAAAATGTTTTGATTTGAATTTCAATTGGTTTGTATTGTTTAACTTATCATCCGAATAAAAATATGGTTTACGAGTTGAAATTTGACCAAAGACTGGTCTCGTAAAGTAATATTCATTGAATTCAGAAATTTAAGTTGAGGAACTTCTTTAGTTTGCTGTAGAATTCTTGGTATTTCATTTACATTTCTTCCTAAGAAAGTATTTAAAATTTCTTAATCTGTATTATGTAAAGGCTTTTTTTTCTATTAATACTTTCATTTAAATGATATATAATAAAATATATTATTGCCGCTTCTGCATTTTTATTTTTTATTATAACTATGAAGTAGTTCTTTGAAATATTTTTACTATGGATTATAACTGTTCGATTAGGAATTTTTGATATATTTTTCTTTAGTATTATGTTTGGGAGAATCTTTTCATTGAAATATTAATCTTTTTCTAAAACAGCATGTATTTTAACATTCACACATAACTATTATTATTGGCCCTTTTTTTTCTCTGAAAAGGTCATAATTTTACAAAAAAATAATTTTATAGCAACTTTAAAATTATATTTTTATGTATAAATTTTTATATATTGCTGAGAAATTAAGCTGTATAAATGACTTCATTATAATTTTTTTTAAAATTTCAGCTTGTTAAATGATAAGATGATATAGAATAATATTCAGTTTTCTACTAAAAATCTTTAAAGAATTAGTAAAAACCTTTGTAGTTATTATCATTTGTTATGCCTATTATTTGAACAGGTATTGATCTTTAATAATAGTTTCCACACCATTAAAATTCCTCAGTAATATCATTGTAAAATATATTCTTTCTCTTTATCAGTATAAATTTTGATTTGGTAAAATTTATGATAGTAAATTTTATTATATACATATAATTTATAGTTAGGAAAATTTAATATACTAACATTTTAGTTTATTTTTTATTGTAAAAATGTATGCTTTGTTTTTAAATTTATTTTACTGCATTTTTTTTTACTAAAAGAAATGCTTTCAATTATTAATTTCATTTTTTGTGTAAAGACTTGATAAATCACTTTATTTTATCGATAAAAATATACAGATATATTAACAGTCAAATATTATTGAGTAATTTAGAATTTTTTTAATGATATTGAGTTAGTGTAGTTTTGCTGTAATTTAGTATTCTGTATCTGAAATTATATTATTGTGGATATTATGAAAGAAAAAAAATCAATATACTGTTGGAAGGCAGAAGTTTGTCTTAAATACTATGAATACTTTTTTAAAATTTTAATTAAAGCCTATGATTTCAGTACAGAAAAAGAGAGGTAATTCAAAAGAGAAAAATTGTTAGAAGAAGTAATGTTAAAAAATTTCTGCACACTTGCTGAAATCAAATGCCTTTTAATTGATGTGTTTTTAATAGATATTCTTATTTTGCTTAAATTAGATTTTATTAAACATGAATAGTTATAGAAATCATTTAAAAAATTATGTATTGAAAATGCCATGATAAAATGTCATTTCCTCATGAAAGGTACTGTTGTTCAAGAGAAATGTTATATTTTTGTCTTTGACATTAATTTTAGTATAGATACAGGTTTGTGTTAGAAATGTCGCGTGAGAATGCAACAAATTACTTTATTAATTTCTTAAAAGCTGTTTTCTAGTCTTTTAAAAAATGATTACATTTTCATATATTATATAGAAAATAAATGTAGAGATTTGAGAAATTTTGTATGACAATTTTTATAATGTTAGTAAAGCATCAATCAATTATTTTTAAAAAGCATAAAACCTTTTTTTATACTGATATTATTAATAAGCAAAACTCATCAAAAATTCATTTTTATGTGGTATTGATGAGATAGATAATGAGTAGGAACAATATTGAAAAATTCCCCTTTTTTAACAAATATTTTCAAAGCAATTTTTTTATGTTGCTGTAAAAATGTCATATCGTTCTTTTGCTGTCATAAATGAAAGCAAATTAACTATTTTTATCTAATTTTTTTTAATAATTTAATTGACACACTTCTACAACTGAGCAGATGCAGTAGCCACTTATTAATATATGTTCAGAATAAAACCAAAGGAAGAAATCTTGTAAGTAATTGCATTTTTTTGAGAGTCAAGCACTGTGTTACGTATGGTATTCACTACAACTAGATGTGTATGCATATTTATCACTACAACTAGATGTGTATGCATATTTATCACTACAACTAGATGTGCTATGAATATTTGTATCCGTTTCAGTTATATGACATAATCGACTGCTTCTGATATTATATTTAATTTTGAAAATTGGCTGCATTATAATATTTTATGAAATAACTATGGTTCAAAATGTGTATTTTGGAGTAGTTTATTTAATAATTATCCTCGGTTGGCTACAATGATTTGTATGTCGAGAAAATGCAAAAGATAAACTGTAAATGCTATTTACTTTTCCACAATTGTACTCTTTTAGTATATTATTTTTCTGCGAGAAATGAATTGACCGTGTTGTTGGATGAAAAGGAAATATAATAAGGGAAAAAATTGCATATTGTCAGCTATTAAAATTTTTCTATTATTCTTTTGTAAATTTTTTAACTTCCAGATTACCAATAAAATTTACTCATGCTAGAAACCAACTTTTTTATTTGATGTCAGCCATTTGCTTTCCTTTTTTTTTTCTGGTTTTAATGAAACTCTTATATGTATATACATATTCAGTTAAGTTTTTTGACAGAGATAAATTTTAATGAAAACCTCAATATCAAATCCTTAATAATTTAGAGTGTTCCCTTTCTACTTCCACTATTGGTTAACAGAATTCTTTTGTAAATTTTTTAACTTCCAGATTACCAATAAAATTTACTCATGCTATCAAAAATTTCCCATTTCTCTTTTTATTTATTTTCAGTTTAAAAAGCTTTATCTACAATCTACTTTTTATGAAACTTTTTTATGTAGCTTTTTATATTGCATAAAAATACAAATATTAATTAGGACTATTTGTTTAGAATTTTTTTCATTGCATTCATCCTTATTTTTTAAAAATATTTATATTTTTTGGGGATAGATTTTGAATTGGCCAATATCAAATCCTTAATAATTTAGAATGTTCCCTTTCTACTTCCAGTATTGGTTAGCAGAATTCTTTTGCACATTTTTAACTTCCAGATTATCAATAAAATTTACTCATGCTATCAAAAATTTCCCATTTCTCTTTTTATTTATTTTAGTTTAAAAAGTTTCATCTGCAATTAACTGCATTAAAATACAAGTATTAATTAGGACTATTTGTTTAGAATTTTTTTCATTGCATTCATCCTTATTTTTTAAAAATATTTACATTTTTTGGGGATAGATTTTGAATTGGCCAATATCAAATCCTTAATAATTTAGAATGTTCCCTTTCTACTTCCTGTATTGGTTAGCAGAATTCTTTTGCACATTTTTAACTTCCAGATTATCAATAAAATTTACTCATGCTATCAAAAATTTCCCATTTCTCTTTTTATTTATTTTAGTTTAAAAAGTTTAATCTGTAATCTACTGTATTAAAATAAAATATTAATTAGGGCTATTTGTTTAGAATCTTTTTTTTCATTGCATTCATCCTTATTTTGTAAAAATATTTGTATTTTTTTGGGATAAATTTTGAATTGGCCATTTAATAGATGGATCATTGATTTTTCAGCCAGTTGGCTGTTTGTCTCTCCTTCCTTTTTTGTTTTTTTCTTTATTATTATTTTTTAACAAGCCATCTACTAAATATGAATATTAATGAATTATATTTTTAATATGAATTTTATTATTTCTGGCCAGTGAATGATTGCCCCGGAAAAGAGGCAGCTTTGCAGGAGGATGAGTGTAGTGCTTGAACTCAATTTTTGGGCTTGATAGTTGTTTGAAAAGCGGCTCTACTAATATTACTTAGCAAGATAGTTGTACTTAATAGATTGAAATATGACTAGTAATTATTAAAGGGAAAAAAAAGTTTAAAAGAGAGAAGAGAATGGCTTTTATGTGAAATAATTAATCAGCAAAAAATCGATCCAGTGTCAAATTGGCGAGGTAAAGTAGTAGAAAAAGATCTAATCGCATATAAGTCGGCATGGTCATCTGAAGTTCATGAAGAGACGCCGGTTGATTGACAGATCTCCATCGAAGCCTCAATTAAAATGATTTAAAATAATCATAAAATGGGCAAGCTTTGTTGCAGACAAATAAATTTTCTTAAGGTTTTAAATGACTGTATATCAAGGTTATTTTACGAGGTGTGATCCAAAAAAAAAAAAAAAAAAAGTTTACAAGGCAAAGGAAAAATGCTTTATTAACTATTGACATAGGATATAAATGGTAATTAAGATACGTATGTAGCGGTCACTTCTTTACGTAATCACCAAACCTGTTGAGGCATTTATCAAACCGCTGGACCAATTTGTTTAATCCGTCTTCGCAATAATCAGTAACTTCCTTGAATATCACCGTCTGATATGAACCTTGTTTCGGATAAGTGTTTCTTCAATGCCGGGAAAAGGAAATAGTCACTGGGAGCCAAATCAGGGTTGTATGAGGGGTGTGACTCCAGACCTCTCACTTAAACGTTTCTAGCAATCTCTCTGCCGGCTTCAAAAGAACGACACCATTTCGCCACCTGTTGTCTACTCATTGCTTCGTCCTCGTACACTTCAGCGATTTGTCTGTGATTGTCCGATGGGGATACATTCTTCGGCCATAGAAATCGTATCACGGCTCTCACCTCTGTGTGAGACCACTTCTCTAGACGTCTTGCCATTACTATGGCTATTTCAGGTTTCAATATCAACACTATCTGCTCGAACGACTTGGGTCAACTGTCTCCACTCTGGGTAACAATATTTCCATCCACAATTTCTACTTTCTAAATACTGCTGCTTGTAAACTTTTTTTTGGATCACCCCTCGTATTTAATATTATATGCCCATTGGGGACTGTATACAAATATAGACTTTTTATATGTCAAAGAATGTGAAATATAATTTTTCCTATTATTTAACGCATTTCTCCTGTTGGAAGTTTGTATGTCGATCTTGAACGGTGACTAAAAAGTGAATAAAAATTAGCTATTAAATCACGATTAAAGTGAATATCCTGCATAATAGAGGAGACTGTTGTATCTTCGATTACTTTTTTCTGTACGATTAAACATTAACAATTTACATTTTTATTTTAGTTATAGTTATTTTATGCAACATCTATTCAATTTAAGTTTACACTATCGATGAACACTAAGATTAGGAAAGTTGAAAAAAACTTATGATTGTATGCAAAGTGATTCATTGTGCAAGATAAGCGTTATACCTTGAATCACACCATCTTGTACTTTGAATCATATTGTTATTTATCCTGTTGTTAGGCCTTTTTCTTGATTCCAGATGGGATGAAGTTGAAAAGGATATTGTTTCAACACTGATAGGATTGAAAGTTTTGTCCTTGTCAAATTTGTCTTCTCTGGCTTTCTAACAGATAATTTCACACCTTGTCATACATGATATCAACATCCTTCTCCAATGGTTTTTTTCTTCATTCCTCTTGAGAAGGCGAGTTTTAATATCGGTAATTGCAAACGTACTACTAGTCAGGCTCTGAATTTCTTTCCCCGCCAATCCTTAATTCGTCTTAGGCACCTTGTTTAGAGGCTCTACTACATAAAGATGTTCTTTTTTCAGAAAATACTTTTCTAATTTTTACCGAATATCACATTTAAATTTCTCTTTTTCAGACTCTTCAAAAACCATCGAACGCTGAACTAACATTGCGATTGATGTTAACCATCTTACACAATTCTTTACTTAAATTTTTTAGTTTTACTTCAGCCAACACAGCTTCCATTACTTTTTTTATAGCTTAATAATTAATATTTTCATATATTTTTCCGTCTTGCTTTGTAACATGGTGTTAGAACCTGAAGAAGATAACGATAATTAATATGTTCGCTGACATTATTTAGCCTATGAGTCAGATATCTGTCTAATTGGATGAACCTTTCATTGATTTCTTACTAGAGCAAAAAAGAGATCATTAATGAGATAGTAGATGTAAATTAGTCAAATAGTATGGGACTTGCATGCGAGTGTATTAACATCATGTCTTGGATTGGTAATTCTAGTACAAGAGACGTTTGTAATGTATGGACAAAAAGTGACAGTTTACAGTTCTAGCGCTTGGTAATCTTTACAGATTATGTTCGAACTTCAGACAACATGTAGTTTTACTTACCAAATAATACTGCAAAATCTGAAATATAGAGGAAATCCTTAAATTAATCTTGACGTTCGTGATTAAAGAAATCTAATTATCCAAAAAAATTATGCATTTAACACAAAATAAAAAATCTCTCACAGCTGCCCTCATAAACAAGAACTGAATGATTAGTATCAACAGGTTTCTGTTAAGTATTAGTGAGTGCTGTTTGAGATTGTACTACTGTTCGCTTCAAAAAGGTAGCACCTACGTAGAGTGTTAGATCCAAGAGAGTCTAAGGTACACCGTTTTCAAATTATGGCAGTTTCCACTATTGCTTCTCAAAGCAGAGGGGCATTATCTTTGACTTAATTTTCGCCTTCATAATCGTATATCTAAGGATTTGATTTCTAAGGATTCTGAAATATTGTAAATCTACTTTTATATTCAGAGAAGTTTTCTAATTATAGTTTGTGACTGCTCAGTTTCGTTTCTGTGGAATATCAGTGATGTCAGCCATAGTGTTTTGATTTTCGATTAGATTATTGTCCCATAATGATGTTACACGATAACTGTTTTAGAATAGGCTTTGTTATTTTAAACCATCAAATTGTATCTGGGATCGAATTATATCTGGTTCAATCAACGATTTAAAATGTACCAAGGCATCCCATACACAGTAGCGGATTTAGGTATTTGGTGGCTCTAGACAGTGCAAGTTCCTCTTTTAATAAGATTCAATTTCAGTCTTTTCTTAATTTCTTATTTCAGCACATTTTTAATATATTATTAGTTTATTTCAGATTGATACTTTTTATTTTATTTATTTGGTAAATATATATTTATTTTTTATTTATATATTGCGATTTCAGAGCAGGACATCTACATTTGTGCACAATATTGTTGAAACAAATGTTTAATTTTATAATTATTCTAATTACTAAGTGAAGGTAATTAAAATATTCAGGAACCTGTACAATTTTACTACATTGAATGTTAATATTATATCATTATAAATTTTGTATTTTTACAAGCATTCATTTGGCAACTAAGATAAACACTTTTTTAAATCAATCTGCTTATAACTCCTGTCAGCTTAACGGCTTTGTGCAGCTATCTAGATGGAAATTCGACGTTGCACATTCGTAGCAGGTCGTTAGTAATAAGGAGTTGAAACTCGTGATTTTCATTTCTAAAACTAATACTGCCATGTCACAACCAATCCCATCTATCAAATGACTGATTATTTCTAATTGAATCAATGACATAAAGTCTTTTAAAAAGCCTTAATACGAAATGATGTATTCATTACTAGTCTTAATATTGGAACAATTACAATGGGGACAAAGAAAAAATTCGTAGAGTTCCACTTAACACGATTTGCCATCATGAGAAAAGTACTAACCTTTACGATTTATTTATTTACGGTGCAGCATGAAACTTTCGTTCTTAAGAGTTAAAAAAAAAAAAAATCCTCTCTATTTGAATCTTTCACTTTTTAATCATAATTTATCCTTTTATGAAAACAGCATTTCCTACTTGTAAAAATTGTGTTTATGAAAAATGTTCCATTAATGCAGGGGAAATGTTACAACATTCCTTTTTTTTTTTTTTCTCCCCGAAATGAATTCTGTCTCGTATTATTTAATGGGTTAAGACGAGGAGTCTGAAATAATATATTTACAAAGCAAAATATCTTTGATAAGGTGGAAGGTGTGTGTTTATTTTATAGCGCAAACTTTTACAATTTTGTATTTATTTCTCATTAGAAAATACTTTCACATCGGTATATACTGGTGGAGAGTTTATTTCAACTTTTTTTTTTTGATTAATGTCTCTGCTATGATAACATTTTATTTTCGGATATGTTTGTTTGTTCAGCTGCCCATTTTATATGAGACGAGTTACCAAATACATATTTATTTGCTTGGTATATGCTATAATGATGCTTATTATATCTTTCAGAGAAGTACAAAAAAAATTTATGTGAGCAAAATTATGGATTCCTTTCTACAGCGGCTTGCAGTTTTGGAAACAGTTTCCGATTCAGTCTTTATTTGTGCTTGCTTGGTTCTCAGATTTCGATGTGTGAGTTTGTTTATGTAACTGTTGTTTCTGGAAAAACCATATTACTCATTCAATCCGCATCAATGACCTTAAAAACGTCGTCCGATTCTTGTGCTGAATATATGCGGAGTCAGGATTCTTTAAATGACATCTTTTGTAAAGTATGCGGAGGTTGTTATATAATCAAGTTTAGAACAGCTTTAAGCATTCGAAATTAATTCAAAAGAAATGCAGATTCGTTTGCATATGCGGTTACCTATATATATATATATATATATATATATCCTAATTAAAATTCTAAAAAATTTCCTATTTTTTATTTTAAATTAGTCCATGTTACTACACTCTAAATTTTTTTTTTTATTTCCTGATCCATCTATCTCTCTTTTTTTTAAATTATTTCTAATATGTGTTATAGAACACTGATGCATTTCCTTACACTTCAAATGAAGGAATATAAATTCCTACCATTTTTTAAAAGATACTTACAATTCCCTTTCCTAAGTGGACACGTGTAAAAAAATCCCTACAGTAGAATCACTGAAAGGAAGAATTTCTCTTCGCTCTTTTGTTCTGGTACGATTAAACGTATTGCGTCCTTCACCCCTTTGTACAAATGATGGCTCCCGTGATAAAACATTGAAATTCATTCCAAAAGCTTCTTCTTTTCAGTCATGCATCTGCAAAATTATGTTTATATCTCTTTATTATAATTTCTTTTTGTATAAACATTGCGCTTTATTTACTTTGTGATTGACCGATAGCGAGACACTAGACCAATGACATGTTTGTTTTGTCAGTATTGTGCCAAATGTTTAATGAAGAATATTATTACGTCGTATTAAGTATTTATATTGCACTTAACATTGAGATAGTGACAAAAAAATGTTAAGCTTTGATGAATACCAAGTTAACAGCAAATAAGTTTAAAACAATATTATTTGTTAATTCTACTTTTAGACATACCGTTTGTGACAACACTGGTCTATAGCTTTTCTGTTGGTTTACCTTTTCCGAGTAACGGATCTTTTTCGTTTCTTGGCTATCAATCGTCTGATTATCCAAGCAGTACACGTGCTATTGTTTTTGTTTTTTTTAAATAGTAATGGGGCATTCAGCGATATCAGATGAAGGGAGAAAAAAATGCAAAGACTGAGCGAGAATCTGAGAGTTTAAAATGAAAAGTTGATAGTGAAGCTGCTAAATTGATTGTAAAACGTGAAAAATTGAATTGATATTTAGATATTGGAGATATATTAATAAGGTTCTCATTGTCGGGCTTTGAGTTTTGAATTGGATGTAGGCCGATCGGCAAATGTATGTAGTCATTATGGAAAGATAACTTCCAATGTTGAACATATAGCTAGTGGAGTTTAAAAATTTGCTAACAAGAACTGACGAACATCGCGTACAATTTCGGCTCAATTTCGAAGGCTCTATTATATATATATGATATAGTTATGGCCGTCTGTCATGCATGTAGCATTTTCCCTGAATCTAACGTATGATCCTGGCGATTCTTTTCTTTTCTTTTCTTTACTCCATTGACAATTGGCTTCATTCGTCAGACCATTGGGTTGATATTACGGAAAGTATTCTCTTTACATTTTGCATTGTGGTCTGGAATAGCAAATGCGTGTCCCCATTAGACATGACTTTTGATAAATATACTTTGCATCTTCACGACACTTCAGGCATTTCTCTTCCAGATTCAATTTCTTAGTTTTTTCGCACTTTTGGATGATATCATTTTCTGTAAATAATTTAATAACTATACAAATTGGCACGTTAGAATCACACTGTTGCCCATATTGATGTCTTTTGCATTTAAATTTACAATGTTTTGTTCTATTTCTGAGCTAGTTGCCCTCGCAATGTTTAGAGAAAAAAACGGGGTAAAATATGGCACTGACTAGTGAAATATGGTGCTGTCCCGTATATGGGGAACCCTATATGTAACGAACTTGAAGATTCCTGCGGAGGGGGGGGGGTTCTATAAACAGTTTCTTTCGATCGAAAATCCAAGCTTTTTGAAAAAGGTCTATGTATAGAAATCCTTGATATAAGGAATTTCGACATTTGAGAGGTTTCTCTCTACTTTTTCAACGATTTTGTAAAGGCATTGAATTTTGGCTTATTATATGAAATCCTATCGAGTGTGATTGAATTCAATTTTTATCCATAATTTCGTATTATTTATATTTTTCAAATCTGGAATTCCTGAATATTTTCAGAGATTATCTGAAATTTCTGTCCCAAATCTCGCATTAAAACAAACATATTATTTAGATATAATAATAATAATAATAAAAAACAATGTGAAAAGTGAAACGTTTATTTTTTCTTATCTTTTTCATTTCCTGTTGTCCAAAGCAACTTTTTTTTTTATAAAGAGTGGCTTCGATAAGCGGGCGGCTGACTTTCAACTTCATACCGATAAATGAATGCATTTGTTTAGAAGGAAGAAAAGTATGAAACGGAGAATGGGTCACTGAGAAATAATTCAGACAGTTATTTTTCTCCTACCTTTCATTGCAGTTCATTAATGACGAATTCACTTCCTCTCTTAACTTATATTGCAATTATAATAATGAAAACCTCCAGTGATATTATGGAATTACTATATGACATCCGCCAACTCGTCATGGCCAAGCTGTAATAGTATGTTGAAAACCTTACGAGTGATCGAATCCAATGAGTCAGAAAAAAGGATTTTTGGAATTTTGTCTGTCTGTGAACATGATAATACAAAAATCCTTTGAGCTAGACGGATGAAATTTGTTATATGGTCTCGACTTTAAATTTGTAAATGTATATCAGATTTTTAAGGAAATCCTTGTACAGGAAATTTGTCTGTCTGGCTATCCGAATATAAATTAATACGATAACTATAAAAGAAGCAATAACCGAAAAGAGGTAGGCATTTTCGGTTTTCTGGTGCTTGTTTGTTAACCGAATGAATTAAAAAAAAAAAAAGAGGGAAAAAAAAACCCTGCCAAAGATGCATGTTAATAGGCTTTTTCGTATTGAATGTTCGCCAATGGGTTAATAATGCATGTGTACCTTTATCATAGAGTATTCCAGGAAGTTTTGGAAATATTGCTCAGCTGGTTTTAAATTTTAAATTTAGTTATGCCTTTTGATTATTAATCTTTATAGATTTATATATTACTAATCAAATTACCCAGCTATAATCCTCAAGCGAGCTTAAAATAAAAATGGCTACAGTTTGAGAATAATAACTTTTTAAAATTTTAGTTTGATTGAAAGTTATTAAATTTTACTTTTTATTTCATACTGATAATTTTCATCGAACGTTTTACAAACATTTTGAACTAAAAGAAACGCTCTGCTACTGTATTCTCTTTTGCCTTTTGACTCTACATTTCCTTATGGTCCGATTAGAATTCATTGATCTTCCTTTAAAATACTACTCTACCTCATACTTTTAACAGTTGCCAGTGGTTCCCTGCTACATCAACAATAAACGCTCACGCGGAAAAAAAGGACTTGTTTAAATTAGAATGGAGGGTAATTCAACGATTGTCACGTGCTTTCACAGTGCATGAAATATTTTAAAAAACATCGCAAGCATATTTGATCTTAAAATGGAGATAAGTTCTGCTTTGCTTAAAGTTTTATTTTTATTTTTTTTTATCTGCGTTTGTGTAGTTGCGTGATTATTGTCGGGAAGAAGCGAATGTTATTTTGATACATGTATTCAGTTTTGAAACTCTACGAGGAAAATGTGTTTTCATCCAGAAGCCACTTACAATTAAATAAAAATTATGCAACAGGAAGGTTTTGGAAAAAGCTGTGAGATATATCCATTATGAATTAAAGCGGGAAAGTGTCATTTTGCTTTTTGAAGCAAATTTTGTATGTCGCTTTAATTTTCAGTATTGGTTCTTGCAACTTCGAATACGTGGCGGAACTGGAGGAGAAAGAAGATACATTGTGAAAAATTCACAAAAGGTGGAAAAAATTCACTTAAGATTAAGTGTTTCAACTAGAAATATATTTCCATGAATATTTCTTGATATATATACATACTAGCCGCCTTTGGCGACCAGCCGGTTCGCTAATCTTGATGCACGTTAAAATTTTAATAATTAAATATTTTATGGAACTCCCATTTTAATTGCTTCTTCATTAAAATATTTTAAAACTTCAAATTTTAATAGTCATATAATTTACTCATAATATTATAAAGGCCTTTAGCCATAACGTAATATGTATCTCACTAATTATCTCTTAGCTCCCGTAGAATTTATGCTTTAAATTAAAGTGGAAATGATTAAACTGCAGTAACTATAATATTTTTTTTACTGAAACGAAGCATTTTTTAAAAATATGAGTACTGAAAACAGAGTCGCTGAGTATTTAAACCTTATGGGCACTAAAAAATATTTTTCTTAATTTATATAATATCTCAAGAAATTTTCAACAAAATTTTCTCAGATTCATCATGAACAGATCGATTAATTAACAATGTTTAGTTTTAAATGCATCAAACATTAAAAAAATAAACAGAATCGTTTGAAATAATCTGTCGAAAACATATTAAACCTTCAAAACCAAGTCCGTATCCGTTGTCAACAATCAGAACACAATGCGCATGCGTAAATTTTCAACGCCAATTATGGTAACGCAAATGCGAGAATTTTATACTCCAGTTGGGATAACGCTATGCAGATTAGAAATTTTTAATTTCCTTTATTCTGTTTTATTTTAATTCAAAAGTACTTCAGAATGAATCTGAAAGATCGATTCATTAACAATGTTTAATTTTAAATGCATCAAACATTAAGAAAATAAACAGAATCGTTTGAAATAATCTGCCGAAAAATTTCTTAAGCTTATCCTCTTAAGCGTAAAAAAAAAAAAAAAAAAAAAAAAAAAAAAAACTGAAGTTTTATTCATTTGACGGTGGGGAAATGAAAAGATTTTTTTTGGTGGGAAAGTTAGTTTTTAATTAATAATTAAAATTCTAATAAAAACTTCAAAAAAAGGAACCCCAGGTGCATATTCCTGACCTCCAAGGTATACATGTGCCAAATTTGGTAGCTGTAGGTCGAACGGTCTGGCCTGTAGAGCACCAACACACACACACACGCACACACATTGAGCTTTATATATATATATATATATATATATATTTGACCCAAGCATGCTTTAAGGCCGACGTGTCAACGAGTTTGGTGCGTGCTGAATCCATGGAGGCCAAATTTCCTGTTGTTGGTGTGGCGTGGAAGGATGGGTGCGCTGATTTAACTATCGTCCTTGTCATCATACATCACAAAATACTTCTATCGTGTTGCTTCCAAATGAAATGTAAATATAACTGAACTAAAATAAACTAATCTAATAAATGAATAAATTCAGAACGCGAAGCCTTCTTAAATTTCAAGCATTTTTCGCGTTGAGACTATGTAAATGGGAAAGCGCAATGAGATGTCAAGCAGTGATAAACGTACCAGTAGTATTTTAATACTTTTTAAAGATTCAGAGGAATAATGATGTAAGTAGTGGGGAACTGTAAAAAAAACTCTTATGTATGTAAAAATGCGCAGTAAACCAGCGGTATAGTTTTTATAGATGTACTTGTGTATTGTTAACCGCATGTCTTTGACGAATAATAGTTAACCGCATATCTTTGACGAATAATAGTTACAAAAGAGATCATTCGAGTGCGATTTTCGTCGATCAATCGCTGGGATGCTGTTAATACACAAGTATTAAGAAACCTAACATGTATTTTGAACAAATTACATACTAAATTTTACATATTTAAATCATTGCGTTTTTGTTATATCGCTTTCACTTGCTTGTGAAAATGCAGGCCGGCAAATGATGAACCCCTTCATGGATTTGATTCTAAAGTTGATGGATACCTACACTTCAAATGGATAATTGACATACTAAATTTCATCTAGCTAACTGTCGTCGTTTCATAGTTATCGTGTTCATTTAGACAGTCGGACACACAAGCTTCCTCTATTCGGATTTTGCTCAAACTTTGATAGAAATCTACATTTTTGGTGTAAAGACCACATACCAAATTTCTTCCATCAAGCTCAAAGTGTTTTTGAATTTTCAATTTCATAAATAGACAGGCAGATAGATATATTTCCAAAAATGTATTTTTCGAACTTTGGGAGGTCGGAAACGTGGAGATTCGTCAAATCTCAAATTGCATTATTTTCTTTCCTGTTTACGAAATATTCAAGAATATGAAAATTATTCTGATGGTTTAAAGTTGCAGTGGTTAAGTCTCATTTTCTTTGTTTACCAGTATTTAATATATAGCAAAATGTGATGTATTATTCAAGATAAAAAAATCCTTTACTGTTATCATTTTAGAAATATTTTGGACTCATATTTAATATAAGGTTTGAATTGAACTTGGGCATTGGGTAGTGTTTTATAATTTTTTTTCTTGCGATTTACATCATTGTAACTTTAACCGTCCATTTATTAATAAATATAGTTATTGCTTTCTATTGAAATATATCTAGGATAACAGCTTTTGTTGCTGTAAGTTCCTGCCTCTTACTTCTTTCAAGTATTGAAATATATAATCCAAAATGCATTTCTAATTCCTTATGTCATCTGATTTTCTTTCTAGGTCGTAATAATATCGAAATTATTTTTATTCCCTCTACAAATAGTATTCGAAGCGTTTAAATTACAACGCCGTTTTCTTTGAATCGCCCCCCCCCCCCCCCACTCGAATTGCTTCGTATGATGTAACGAAGCAGAAAATTTCACGAAGTTTAATGATTTTAATACATTGTATGAAGGAAATCTGAAAGTGCAAACTAAATGTATTGTAAACGATGCACATATGAAAGCGAGGTCGAGAATTTCATTGAAATTATTTAATTGGGCTTATTTTATGAATGAAGTCAATTCATTTTAAGTAATGTAGCGGCTCATGCCATCTGACAGCTACTATTTATTGTCTTGCACTATACTTGACGTCATTTCCTGTTTCTCTGTGCTGTAGATGTGCAATAGACAACGAAATTAAATTGGCATGCCATATTTATCATTTATTTCTTGACCATGAGTTAATTCCATTATTTTTATTGAATAATATTGAAATAATAGTTAATTTTTTTTCTGCTTTAAAATTCATGGCTAGTGTTAATGAAATTCATACCGATGTTTTTACCAACCACCACATTACCAATGAACTTGCTACGTACTCGACTGGCACCTTTTTTTCGTTTCATTTTCGACATTGCCATAGCTCTCGTGTTTGCTCGGCACTGGATTAATGGCATTTCTTTGCATACTATACGCTTATTTTATCCCTTTTGATACTATCCTCCTTCTCACTGTCGTTTACCATATTTCCTACTACACGCACGCACGCACGCACACACAGTATTATTTTGACCTATTTTATAATTTACAACTTATCATCAATATTAACATATTTTTCGACGATTAATTTCATTTCTCAGAAGTGCTTTCCCAACTCTTTATAATGCTACCAGAATCAATGTTCTACATTAACTTAAAATTCTACTCGAAGTTAATTTGTGACTATCATGCGCACGTGTATTTACAAGCGTGATGACGTCACAGGCAAACCAATACATAGTGCACGGTGCGCGATAAATATGATCTATTCGTTGCTGGTTGAACCATAGTGCAGGCATTATTAGTCTCATAGATATTTGCTATTCAAATCTTAATAATCTTATGGCATTTTGTCCCACATGGTTGTTCGACCGGCCGCCATTGTACCGTCTAGAATTGAGTAGACATTTTCACGTTAAAGCTGTGCTTCTTAATTTAAAATTGAGACAAACTTAATTCAGATGCAATTTTTCGACCGTTTTCAGATAATTTTATGAATTAAGTCTCATCACATTATATCTGCGTAACGGACTACAGATAATAATCTGAAAACAATATCAAAGAAAGGACACCAAGACAATGCATCACTTGCATGGGAAATCATTTTTGAAATTCGTGACTGCACGTTGCTCTGCCTAACATTTTGCGTTCGAAATACTGATTAGTGGACGTGTCTGCTAATATGTGGAAACAAGGCTCAGCCATAATTATTCTTGCCTTTTCTTGGCTGCTGTATCTTGTTTTTTTGGCTGTGTCTCACCGTTATCCTAATATATATTGAACCTAGATACGGAGTCATATGCGATCGAGGGGGGGGGGTAAGAAAATCGAGGAAGGTATGTATACTGTAGACACCTGTTTAAAGAGACGGCAAAAAGGCAATGTGTGATGCATGAGTTGTCTTCCCAAAACTTTCTCGCATATTCTCTAATAAAGGTGATATCCCACAGAACGCTTTGCATAGCCTTGGCGTACAATAGTTACGAAGTATTAACCTTTGACTTGAATATAGCATTTTTCCTGAATCTGCCTTGTGATCCTAGGCGAGTTATTTGGCGATTCATTTCTGGCATGCAGTTAATAGTATTTTAAAATCGAATTTGTGTATTAAACAAATTTTTCCCTACCTATTGGAACAGAAATTTTACACTAAACTATGCTAGTAATTACAAAGTCTCTTACCAAAACTGATATATTTACGTCATTGTATTTTTGAGTTATCGTTTTTCCATGTTTCTAAAAGTATAGACCGACAAATAGTCAATCCCTTGTTGGATTTGATTCAAAATCTGATGTTGTCTACACTATAGATGTTAATTCTGTGTATCCAGTTTTATCCATCCATTTTTCACTTATTTCAGAATGGCAGCAAGGAAATGTAAACATATCGGTGTGCGAGTTTCAGCAAACTGCTTTATTCAGCGTTTTTACAGCTGTATTTAAATTAACACTTCGATAATTAAATAATATTTATTTTATTATAAATGCTGTTCTCTGTGTTAAACACTTCATTCAGTTAGAAGATGTAAACAAAATAAAGATATACACTTTAATGGGAAAGTTTAATAATCAAGTGTGAAAATAGGCTTTAACCATCACTATGGATATTCGCTATGATTTACCTCCTGGAAATAGATGACTTCTAAAACTATTTAGCTTAAGACTCTTTAAAATTATATCTTTAATGATATCGATTAATTATATCTTTAATGATTAAGACTCTTTAAAATTATATCTTTAATGATATCAATTAATTATATCTTTAATGATATCGATTAATTATATCTTTAATGATTAAGACTCTTTAAAATTATATCTTTAATGATATCGATTAATTATATCTTTAATGATATCGATTTCATTTCTATGCAGTTTTTTTTCTTTACTTTTAACTCTCCAAGTTTAATTTACAGTATTACAATGCTTTTAATGTTAGATTTTGTTTGGTTTAATTTGGTTTCAAAAAAGCTTTTTAAGAATACCTAATGCAGATTTCAATTGCTTTTTCAATGTTAAGAAATTCTCAAACCCATCCATCAAAATATTCAATCGCGTGCTTTTGCCAATGTTGAAATTGAGATGAAAAAATTATTATTTTTATTATTAATTCCGAAATAGGATTTTCACTTATATGTACGTTTTTAATTTGTGCCCTCAATAATTGGTTGCAGAACGATTTAGTTAAAGTTCCATTTTTCAGGTCTATCAAATAAACTGAAATTTAAAAAAAATGTATTCCATATTAATCGTTTAATAACCTAAAAAAATCAGCAATCTTGCTGAGCAAGCTGGTCACCAAAGGCGGCTAGTTGTCTAAAAAACAAATTGGAAGAAAGTGGTACGAATTATGTTTCTCATTTTTCCAATCCCTTTTAGGACAAAATCATTTTCTAGAAACCGAAACACGTGTAGTGAAAATGTTTTTCCCGCCTAAGGACGATGAGTTCGATAATTTAAACAGGAAAAATAACCATAGTTGAATAGATAAAATTAATTTTTCATCCGCGTGTAATTAGAAGTTACTCATTAAACTTCCCTAGTCTATGATTATATCTTTCTTTGTCCTCTTAGGCTTTTGTGCCTGTCTTAATTCTGAACATGGATATGACAGCTTAATGTTCAACAATAAAATAATTGTCTTCTAATGAAATCAATTATCTATTGCATCAAGTAAAATTGATGCTTATTTAATGTAGCGGAATTTTTTTATTCAAATATTTTGTTGGATTTCCTATTAACATTATGTTGAAATATTTTGCATTGTTCGAAAAGAAAATTGTATATATATATAATATTTTAAAATCTAATTTAAATCTTAATTAGCTTCCTAATTTTTATCTTAATTCAGCGCATATTAACTTCATTTTAAAATGTTATCTTTTTTCCTGATCCAATTCCCACTTTTATATTTAATTAATTCCACATGCGCTTTATAAAACTGCTGAATACAGCAGGTTCTCATGCTGTGAGAGAAGGTATAAAATTCCGTAATGCTTACCACATTCTTTTAAAGATACCTAAATTTTCCTTTCCTAAGTCTACACCTGTCAAAGAAATCCCTATCAAAATCTCATGGTAAAACCACTGAAGGGAAAAATGTTCGTCTCTTCTGCTGTTGTGTCGGGATGTAGCTTGATGAATTTTTATGATCTTTACATTGTTTCTTATAAGTTACGCCTCCCAGGATGGAATAAATCGAAGCTTAATATTTTCAAAAATTTCTTCCATTCGGCCACGCAACTGCTAAAGTATGTTACATATATATATTATTTACATATACATTACTGTATAATGTGTTCAATAACATCAACAAAACACTAAAATTTTCTCATTCATTTATTTACTTGAAAGCAATAAGAATAAAGTAAACATTAGATATGAATTTTTAGGTGTGAGGTATTTGTCTGAGGTTTTATTGTGTAATTAGCCGCCTTTGGAGATCCTCTGATTTGACGGGAATCAATTCAATCTTTTTATTCCTACTTTAATGTTCATATTCACTCAATAGAATTGAACTGTTAGCATTGAATTGTGATGGGCCTAATAACCGTGTTTTATTACCCCATGTCTGTTCTGTTTATTTTGTACATGAATCATTGTAATAGTTCCATGGTATCAAAGTTCTATTAAAGATGTAATTTTTCGCTGAACCTAAATTCTGACTTTCGAGCTACAATAATTTGACGACGAACTGGTACACCGGAGTTAATGGTTGTCGAAATGTTCAATATTTTATGTAGCTTGCTTTTGATGATTTCCACGGCAAAATATTTTTAAATTTAAAATTTAATGGACATGTAGCTCGTTTTATTTTTAGACCCTTACCGTTTCGTTCATTGTGAAATTCCTTCATAATTTTCAATCTCACCTAAAATATCAATTTAAAAAACGGAACTTTTTAAAATTCTGCTGATATAAAAACTTTCAGGGTGAAACTAAACGTTTATATTTAAAATATAATAACAGACCATTGAATCGGTATTGAGGCAGTGTTCATGTGAGCTACAGAAGTATATACAGTGGTGGCCAAAAGTGTGGACATTTTTTGAAAGTTTCATGTTTTTCAACTTTGCGTGCTTGTAGAATATATTAATTTTCACTTAAATACAAATGTTTATATATCAAATTGAAGGTGATTTAATGTAAAATTTAATAACAAAAACAGTATTACAATATCTGTATGACAAAAAAAGTTACGTTCATTTTAGTACGATCTATCTTAGATTTGCATTTTTTTTAAAGTGATACTTACACAATCAATACTTAGTAGGATAACCCTTATTTTTTAAGACAGCTTCACAGCGTATTTTCATCGAGTGAACGAGTGTTTGGAGTTCATCTTTCGTAATCACATGGTGCCATGAATCAATTATAGATTCAATAAGTTGTCTTTTATTGGATGGACGTTTTTTTCGTACAAGAATTTTCAAATGTCGCCACAAATTTTCAATTGGATTGAGATCAGGGCTGTTTCCTGGCCATGGTAATACATCTATGCCTTTATTTTGAAACCATGCTTTGCATACTTTTGCTGTGTGGCATGCAGCTGAATACTGCTGAAAAATAAATGGTGCTTTGTTGGGGAAGAAATCCCTGATGGAAGATATCAATTTTGGTTTCAGGACAGTTTCGATGAAATTTTTGGCATTCAGGATTCCATCAATCACTTGAATTCGGCCCACATCATCTGCAGACTTACATGCCCAAATCATGGCAATTGTTGTTGTTTTCATAGTTGCTTCAATGCAATGAGGACGAAGCGCTTCACCAACTCTACGTCTCACGTATTTTCTACCATCACTATCAAAGAGCGATATTTTAGTCTCCTCGCTCCAGATTACTTGCTTTCATTGATTTTCTGACCATTTAATGTGTTCTTTTGCCCACTTAACTCGTTTTTCGTGTTGCTTTTGGTTTAAATATGGTTTTTCCCTTGGAATTCTAGCTTGTAGTCCAAATCCTGATAACCTTCTTCTTATTGTTCTTGAACTTACTGCAATACCCGCAGCATTCATTTCACATTTAATGGCATCTGATGAAATTTTTCTATTTTGAAGGCATAGCCGTTTAATTTTTCTATCGGCAGTAGCACTTGTGCATTTTTTTTGGCCTGATTTGGACTTATTTTCCACTGATTTCGTTTTTTCATAACGTAAACAGAACTTTCGTACACCAGAACAAGTCACTGAACCACCAACTTATCTTGCAATTTCAGCATAAGAGAGGCCATTTTCTCTCAATATGGCAATTAGGCTTCTTTTTGTAGATGTCCAATCAGTTCTTCTTGTTGGTGACATTGTTTAAAATTAGTTTAATTTAAAAAAAAGGACTTAAAATATTCAGAAACAACAATACTCTTTAATTGTACTAGTATGCATCATTCCGCAAAATATTTCCACAACAATAAATCTTTTACCATCCAAATAACCTAAACTATAGTTACAGATATTTGATTGGTCCTCAGAACAGTGTTTGTGGTTGGCTAGTACGCTTTTATTACAAAACACGTCATTATTCAAAACGATTTGTGTTTGTTTGTTCTACTAAAATGAGCGTAACGTTTTTTGTAATACAGATATTCTAATACTGTTTTTGTTATTAAATTCTACATTAAATTACCTTCAATTTGATGTATAAACATTTGTATTTAAGTGAAAATTAATATATTCTACAAGCACGCAAAGTTAAAAAACATGAAACTTTCAAAAAATGTCCACACTTTTGGCCACAACTGTATATGCTTTACTAATTAATATGCAATTATTTTCACTCTGATTATATCTCGTAATTTTTGTAATAATTTTGGGGTGCGGGAGTGTTCAATTAAAATTTTTCTGATTCAACAAAAAAGAATCAGTGCACTAAAATAAGGGAACAATTTTTAAGCGATAAGAAAGAGAATATATTTTTATATATCCAATTGCATTACATTAAAGAATAGCAGTGTTTTAAAAATGGATGTATTTAAAAATAATCACCAGTGCTTAGTTATGAAGTTAAATCTTTAATTATTAGTACAACAAATTTCAAAAAGTATATTAAAAACATATCTTAAACAGAAGCCTATTTACTATGAAAAAATGTCGTAACTTCATATTTTCATCAGCAGCAGAGGAGAAAAATAAAAACAAATGAAATATTAGTAGCAACAATGAAAACGTTTTGCTTCAACAATGAACTATATTGTGAAATACACTTAAAATATTTTTTTAAAAAAAATGGATTAAAAATAGGAAATAAAAATTATTCAGCAGTCAATTGGTATAATTGAAAAGATAGCCTTTTAAATATGATGCAAAAATTATTTATGTACTGTACTATTTTCGGAATTTAAAAATCACGCACCAAATTTCGCTTTATTTGTAATTAATTAAAAATTGAATCAAAATCTTTAAAAAAATTTGTCTCTGGCACACAGTTTTGTTTTTAAAATTATATAACCAAATTATTATTATGAGTCAAATTTGTAGCTTTAAACCAAACGATCTAGCCTGTAGAGTGCCAACATTTAACTTTATTATAAGTTGAGATGCAGACTACAGAAGCATTGATCGGAATTATTCCTCCTTTTTTAACACTGGAAGAAAATTACTCAATTAAATATTTGATGAAATAGTGAAATGTTCAAACATGTGAATAAATACTTCGCGCAATTAAATATTTCACTGTTTCATCATATTCAGTGAACTAGAAATTTCATATAGTTATTTCATTGTAACTATAAAAATATATCTATTGTTGAAAAAAACGCAAGACATATTTTAAATTAAAATTAAAATATTTAAAAAAAAAAATTGCAAAATTTAGTAGTGGGCTTTGATATTTTCGGAACTGAGACAGAAAAATTTTCAAAACCTCTCTTATATCAAACGTTTTAATTATTGAAATAAAAAAAATGCCTCTTTTTGTACATTTCCACCCTCGAAAGTATAAATGCCCCAATTTTGTCAGTTCTAGATAGGACGGCCAATCTTGTGAAACATTAATACACAAGCACTTTAAATTTTTTCAGTGTTTATTAATTATTTATGTATTTATTAAAATTGTTATGCATTAAAAATAAATCTTTACTGCAATGTTTGGTTTTAAAAGTGTCATTGTCTGTTGCTGTTTTCGTTATTAGACCCACTTTTTCTTTAAATCGAATTGTTCTTTATATCCTGTCAGCTTTGAATGATTTAAGTTTCAATGTATATCCTTCTTTGTAAGCTTTTATGCAAGAATCAACACTAAACGCAGCTCTGATTACCTAATTTTTACCCATAAAATCATTGCCACTAGGTAAGTGTAATCAATTATCTGTTGCATCAGTTAAAAGTGGTGTTTACGAAATAGTGTGTAGCACAGATCCCGGCTTCAGGGAAGTTCTTGTACGTCAATGAAATACGATAGCTCACCGTTCTTGATATGGTACCAAGCGCAAAATGACGCGCTTCGACGGGAAAACCGTATGAACAAGGGCCATTTCGTGGAATTGAAATATTCCATGCAGGGCACGTTTTTGTCTGCTTTACCATATTAAAAAAAAAGATGGACTCTAGTAAAGCATCGATGCGGAAACGTTAGAGCTTCTGTGCTTATTTTCCTCAACATTTAGCAACTCGATTATATTCTATTGCTTGTAATTTTATTTATTTCTCGGTCTAAAGGGAATCGTGATTCTTTTTCTCGTGCACGTGTGTCTTATAAATCACGTGTTTGATGTTTTTCAGATGGGTCAATTGGGTGAAAAGTGTTACGCAACAAGCACGATGTAACTTTAAACAAATTTGTCATGTGATCGCTTTTAATGTTGTTGTTTTCATGATGCAATTCAATGTAAAGTAATTGAAATGGGCTAACTAAATTATTGTTTTGCATTTATAAGGAAAATTTTATTGGTAATCATTAAGTTTTTGCTTTTTAGTGATCATTTTATCATCCAGTTTCTCCCTCTTAGCTCCTCTTCTTTACTATTAACAAAGGAGAATGTGTATCTTTTACCATTCTACAGGATAAATTTTTTGGTCTAGAGTGACTAATTGGCACATATATGTTTTGGAGGGTAGGAATGTGCACATCATTGCGATTTTTTTTTTGAATTTTATATTCGAATTTTATTAATTAAAAATTAATTAATAATTATTGTTTTTTACTAGATATTTACTTTTGAAAATATTATTTTACAAAAATAATTACTTCATTTTAAAATTTTAATTTTTTTTAAAAAAAAATAAATCAATTTATTTGTTTTACATTTTTTTATATTTTGACAGCAAAAAAAATTTTTTTGGCACAATTTTCTGAAATGCTTTTAATTGTAGCTAGTGAATTCGAATTGTTTTCATCATTCGAATTCACTAGTATATATTTATAAAATATTAATCTTTATTTATAAAATATTAATAAAATATAATAAAAATATAAAATATTAATAGTATATATTTATAAAATATTTAATCGCGTAATTTTCATTATTGTTGAAAGTCCAAGAAAAAAAAATCCGTTAATTATCTGGGGGGTCGCGGTGGCCTGGTGGTAAGGTCTCGGCTTCGGAACCGGAGGGTTTCATGTTCGAGACCCGATTCCACCGAAGAACCGTCGTGTAAAGGGGTCAGTTGCACGTTAAATTCGTCCTGACCAAACATCCTCCCGCTGATGTGGTGTGGTGTGGAGAGGGGAGATGCCAGCTCAGGTGTCGTCCTCGTCATCTGACCGCGGTTCAAAATTACGAGGTCCGTCCCAAAATAGCCCTAGTGTTGCTTCAAAGCAGGACGTTAATATAACTAAAACTAAACCGTTAATTATCTGAAATGTTTATTTGAGGAATAAAAAAGTGAATTTCTAATACAATGAAAGATAACATATAATTAGATTATAAGTTACCCGACAATTACGTTTTTAATGGCACTTTGACTTCATGACACTTGACTCTTGGCGTAGAGTTATTTATGCAATAAACAAAACAGATGTAAGACAAATAAAATACATTCATAAATGCTCTCATCCGTTAAGTGTTCATATATAAATTGTGTAAAAAAGTTTTTCAAAAGCAGTAGCTAGGCCCCCGAGAAAGCTCTCTAGCCATTTTTGCTACTCAGGTATCTCTTCCTGACATTTAACCACGGTTCAAATTTACGAGGAACGTCTCAAAATAACCTTTGTATTTCTTCAAAACTATGGCCAAAACTAATGGACTATAGCCAAAACTAAACTAACCTAGACCTTTCACGACTGTTTTAGCCGACCGTATTGAATCTGGCATTGTAATTTGGAATTGATCCCATAAGCTGTATAATACTATTACATATAAGTTTTTCCTAACTGTTCCATAAAAGGGTTATATTTAATTTTAGACATTAATGTAAAATATAATGGAGATCATTTTCAGTCAAATTTGTGTTAGCTTATGTTTGAATTAGCCACTAGTCATAGTATGTATTTTTTGTTTTTTTACGAGGTAAAACATAAAAATGTGATGCTAAGAAATATGAAAACAAATAAAGTTTTTCAATCAGTAGTTTTTGAAAAAAAAGAAAAAGAAACGAAAGTGGATTATGAGTATGTTTTGTGAGATTTAGTGACCCGATTATCAATTTGTTTAAACTATTTTAATAGACCTCTTTTGGACTTCTTTTTTTTTCAAATAGCTTCTTTAATTTGTTTTTAAAACTGGGAACATAATTGATAAAGATGTTCAGATAATGTCTCACCAAATCTTATCTCAAAATTTCGTAAATCTATATAAAAAAGATGAATTTTTTATAAAATTTTCCCACATCGAACAATCAAAAATGACTCTTTAAGTGTCTCGTTGATCACTTTAGTAACAGGTTAAGGTGTTTTGAGGCATGATATGAGATCCTTTTTTATTTTTTCAAATATAATATTCGATTTAGTTTCGCATTTCAATGCAATTTTAGCATGTTAATGTTTTATTTCAAATTAAATTTTTAATTTACATTGGGAAAATATGTTAGATTTTCTTTATCTATTATGACTTCAGACTGCCCGACATCGACGTTTGTACACAATATTACTGAAGCCAATTTTCGGTGTTTTATAAATATTGTAATTAAAAAGCGATGAAATATATATGAATCAGACAATTTATAATTGTTAAAATATTAATATTTTCCTTTCATTCTAACGGCCTAATCTGCCTAGGCGGAAATACGATATTGTACTATAGAAACAGAGCTAGAGGAGAAATACGATCAGATTCGTCATGCAAGAAATGTTCACGAGCAATATCTTTAAGGATGTTTCGCAATTACCTAACCCCGGAAGATTTCTTAAATGTATTATCAAACAATTATGTAATACCGATAGAAAATATCTTAAATGACGCAAGGTAAATCGAACTGAAATTTTATCTATTGTATTGCTATTATTAGAAACTTTATATTTGGATATTAGAAACATATTTTTCTTTTGCAATGAATTCATTTTTTTACTTTCTCGTATATACATAGTATCTCGTATATAAAGAAAGTATTGTAACCGTCAAAAAATTTGAACTCAAGATTTTGACTTATCTCCACGTTTTAGATCTCCCTGATTTCGAAAAACACAGTTTTAGAAAATATCTGTCTGTGACAAAGACAATTCAAAAACGCTTTTAGCTAGATGGTTGAAAATTGGTGTGTTTGAATATAAGTTAGCATGATACATACAAAACAAAGAGAGCTGAATGGATAAAATTGGGTACTCATATTTAACATCTGTAGTGTAGATACCTGTCAAATTTTATGCCAAATCCAACTACGGGCTGACTGTCTGTCGGTCTGTACTTTCAAAAAATTGCGATAATTCAAAGACGCAGTGACTTAACTTTGTCAAATTTGGTATGGGATTTTATGACTACAAGTGCAGTTTTGTGTCAGTCGGTTGAGAAAAACACATCTAAAACACAAATTGGATTTTTGGATACTATTAACCACATGCCAGATTTAATGGCCAAATGACTCGCCAAGGATAATACGATATATTCAGTAAAAATGCATATTCACGCCAATAGTTGATATTTCGTAATTATTGTACAATGGTGTATTGCGTACTCTGTCATGGCAAGTTTAATAGAGTGTATGCAAGAAAGGTTTTGGGGACAACTCCCATTGGTTTTAAAAAGTTAGTATCCCAATAAAGGAAACTAAGCAGTCGTCTGAGAATATGAGATATTTTCATACATTGATAAGAAATACCAGATGATTTCATTGGCAACATTTATAGTTCCAACTGTAAAAGATTATTTATGAGTATAGAAGCGAACCGGAACAAAGTTCTTATACGTTTGTTATTTTATAATTGTGCCTTATTTAGTTTTCTGCTGGCAATGCTAAGGTAAAACAAATTATCCTTCGCTTATTAAGTAGAAATCACTTCCAACACTACATTTCCTTTTCTCACAACTCCACTCTTATTTTCAATGAAAGTCACTACCACGCAGACTTTATGCTTGTATTCATTCTTCTGAAGGACATGCTTATACTTGCCATAGTTTTTATTTGTCCATTTATTATTTGTATTTGACCAATGTACTGAATTTATCGATCATAAGACATGTTTTGCACTAAGTTTATTTGATTTCTTGCAACTGTGTACGCAAGTTGCGTTCAAAGTTAAAATTTTTAAAAGCTGCATCCAAATTAAGTTTTTAGAAGATATTTCTGTGGTTTGAAAAGTTATTTAGAGCACTCACGTTAATTAAAAAAATATGATAACATTAAAGTAATTTATTAAGACCAACAGTTTTTCTCAACTTTGATATAGAGATGAGTTTTCCTTCAGATCGATGTCCCAGCAGTTCTGTTTCACCATTTTATGAAAAGGATCATAAGGATGAATTAAATAGTATTATTTTTTTTAATTAAATTTAATTTATCCTTATGATGCATTATATTATCGTTTTACGCGAGCATTCATTCGTAAGAGTAGGGTATAGTAATATGGGGTGGAACCAGGAAAGAGAGAAATCCCTAAACGTTATTTCAGTTTACGTTTTGTGTGAGAACACTGTAGGAACGTTCTTACCCTCTCCTCCACAGAGTCTTACAACTACAACCACTCTTATCTATTTCGCTATTTAAATTTTTTTTGTTTGAATCTTCATGATCCGGATAAGTGTCAGCAGTGGATATCTACACTACCGCGATTTTCGATTAATATTGCAAAATAAAATTTTGTGACACCTTATTCTCTACAACCAAGGCGATGTCGCCATTTAATTTGGTTAATTGCTACCATTGTTAATCAGACTGATTGCTTTATGTTTATTGTGCAAGTATAACTTAAATTAATACTTTCATTTTGTGTGAAAAGATAGAATTCAACAAAGTTGATTGTCATTACTTAATAATGCTGTCAATATAGTAAGCGATCAGCTGGTGGCCGAATGGGTCTAGAATAGTAATAATAAAAAAAATCGCAAATTGATTTAATTTGATGAATGAGAAATCAAGTTTTGTATTTTCTCTTAACCGAAATGTATGAGATAGTATTCTAATCGCCAAAAAATTCGACCTCGACGTTTTGATGAATCTCCCGTTTTAGATTATTTTGAGACCGAAAGATACATTTTTGGAATTATTTGTACTTTTGCGAATGTGATAGCTATAAATTATTTCTTGCTAGGTAGGCAAAATTTTGCACAGACATTTATGACTAGATTGGTCAAGTCCTATCAAATTTTGAGTCAAACTCAACAACTGGATTGATTGTTTGTCTGTACGTGCATATAAGAACACAATAACTGAAAGACACAAGAAGCGCTATCAAATTTCAATTCATTCGTTTATCAGAAGGAGTTTCAAAATACATACGAAATTCTCAACACTAGTATATTTCGAAATTCAACGCCAAACGCGTGAAAGTCAAGAACATACTCCCCCCTCCCTTTTATTCAATGAGAAGATTAATCCATTGTTACTAAAATTCATTCATTTGCTGTAGGATCTTCTGTTAGCAGTTACTTCCGTAATAATGAATCATATGATTACTTTTGCTGTTTTTAACGCCATTCCATGCAGTTTTCAGAGGAAATATCTACTGAATGAGCGAGTCTCTTTCGCAATACCTGGAAATATCCTCCGAAATAGTACACATCCTTTCCAAAAACGACCTGCATCTGTTTATTCCACAAGCAGTAATGAATATTTAAATAAACAGATTGATAGGTACACGTTCTCGTTTTGCATATGCGCAGACGCAGACGTGTTAATAAATCTCCCGTAAAAAAAGAAGAAAAAAAGAATCGTTTGCTGGCAAGTTTTTGAAGGTTCCATCCGTTCCCAAGTTCAGGTGTTTAAACTCACAGCGTCACGTCAGTGGTCTGGCGTGTTCTAAAATATCGTGTTTGTTTGAAGATAACGCAACTAGGTTATGAACATTTAATCAGAGACTTTATTGGATGTGCACGCAAGCGTATGCGATATAGTCAGGGTTAGTTAATGATTCGAAATTGTTTGCATTCACGTGACACGAAATGTGACTGAGATGAGAGACTGGATAATTTGTCGTCGTTTCGTTTTATGGGAAGTTTTATTGCGTGGTATTTAGTTCTTCGCAAATTTCATAATGAGGAATTTTTAAAATATGAAATGCAATCCTAGTGAGATAGTGATCATCTTTCAAATATCTAAACATGAGCAATTAAAGATATTAAGATCTTTAAAGAACTTGGGACAGTTGGAGAGCTGAAGGCTAGTTGTAACAATCTCTGGAATATTGTTTCTGTTTTAGAAAAATTAAAAATTTCTCTCTTGTAGCATTTTTTTTTTTGACAAATCTCCATGTTTTAGAACACCCTGAGTTCGAAAAACACATTTTGGGAAAATGTCGTCTGTCTTGACAAAGATAACTCAAAAAAACTTTGAGCTAGAAAGATGAAATTTGCTATGCAAATTTAAAACTAAATTTGTAGATTTCCATCAAATTTCGGGCAGAATCCGTTTAGAGAAAGTCTGTCTGTCCGGTTGTTTGAATATAAATTAACACGATAACTACAAAACAAAGAGAGCTAGATACATGAAATTCAGTCCACAGATTTAACATCTATGGTGTAGACACCTATCAAATTTTGAGCCAAATTCAATAACGAGTTGACTGTCTGTCGGTCTGTATTTTTAGAAAATTGCAATTGGTTCAAAAACGCAAAGACTTAAATAAATGAAATTTGACATGGGATTTTTGAATACAAGTGCAGTTTTATGTCAAATTTTTGTTTGAATCGATTGTAAGAAATGTATCTAAATCACAAATTCTATTTTCGGATACTTTTAAACGCATGCCAGGGATTAATCACCAAAGCACTCGCCAAGAATCACACGATAGATTCAGTAAAAATGCTAAATTTACGCCAAGTTTGGTGTCTCCTAACTATTGTACGCCAATGACATGAAATGCATTCACCGGGATGACATTTTTGTTAAAGAGTTGCTGCCGCTGGTATAGCATAAGTATTCATTCATCGTACGAAAAAAAAGAAACATTAAGCAACTTTTATGATTTTAGCACAATAAATATTTTTCAAAACAAAGCAGCTGTTACAACTTGCTCCGCTCTAGTTATTGTTATTTTGACATCGTGAAAATAAATATCAAGTGTTATATAGAAAAAAAAATTATAGCAAAAAAAATGATAAAATTATTTAAACAATGAGCATAAAAGCTAATCTTCAGCAAAATTGAAATTAAAACAAATGAATGACAGATCATTTATCACCTCTCATAGATTTGAAAATTAAGTATTACTATTGATATTCATTTCAAATGTGAAGACGATTTATTTCTTGTGCAATCGCTTAGAATTTTTATTTTGTGTTGTGTATATCTAATTGTCGTCCTCTATTTAAAGTAAGCGAGTTTATTGAAACACTCTCTTTTTCTGTATTACGTTCTTTAATATTAATCTGTAGATCAGAGTCTGACGAAGAACGTCGGCATGGCTTTTTGATGGTTTTATACATTGTCATGTCCATACAAACCGATCAGAATCAGCATCAAAGAGAAGGCATTTTTAGATTTAGTGGTGTTGTGACAGCGCCAAAGGTAATGAAAGTACTTGAATTTCAGTCTTAGAGGATACACTGGGAAAAAAAATAGAAGTACTCATATGTCTTCTCTAAAGGAGGGGGGGGGGAATGATGTGAGGGAAAGGGGGGATTGATACCATTCCCCAGCGCCATTTATCTTTATCTAATGACGACGGAAATGTGGAAAAAAAAAAAAAAAAAAGTCATTCTACTTCTAGTACCTTGGATCTGATTGGATTCTCTGTATAATTTAGGCGTGATGAATAATTATTTCTATATAATTTCGCTGTTCATATTCTTTTGCACTTATAAGTAAATGAAAATTATTTTGACTTAAAAAGCTAAAATTTGTTAAAACTCGTGATTTAATTGATTTTTTTAAAAAATCTCTCCATTGATTATTGTCTATGTGATTTTAGTATTTGTAATTTTTTTTATTTAATTATTTTATTTGTATTTTTTATTCTTTGTATAGTTATTCATATAGTTAATATTAATTAATACTGAACATAGATGGCGCAGTATGCTCTAAACCATATGTATATTTAGAATGTGGGTGAAGAGCACTTAAGCACCCTTTATACTACAACCTGAGAGTTGGTGTGAAACTGGTGCAAGCAGGCACCGCTCCCTCTCCGTTAGCGGCATTTTCTACATTTAAATATATAAATTATGTGTTTTCCTTATATATGTGTGATCATCGTCCATGTGTGTTGTTATATGTGTGTATGTGTGTGCACAGAAAAGCATCTTTCTTTGGATTAAGCACACACAACCAGCTACAACTATTGTACTGTGCTTGTGTCTAAATTTGTCATTAATTCTCAATTTAAGAGAATTCGCCTTTATTTTCCTCGGATTTGCTTATACTAGATCCTTAACTCCTGTGACGGATTAAAATAGCCCTAGTGTTGCTTCAAACGGGACGTTAAAATAACCAAACCAAACCTGTGACAGATTTTTTTTTCTTTCATTTTGCGACCCGAAACAATACGCATTAAAAAATTTATCGTTCTATAAGTAGATGATTTAGTTTTATATTTCAAATTATGTTTAGTTTAACCTATATGTTAGTGATTTATTTTTATAACATTCTGAAAATGAATGTATCACTATGACTTACTATTACTGAGCTTCTATGTTATTCGCAATATTATTTATGCAGATTTTTGGTATTTCGCTGTAAATATAAAGTGTACGTAATAGAACTCGTCGGAACCTGTATAATTATACTTAGCAAAGTGTTAATGTTATTCTAATCTTTTATAATTCACAGAATATGCATTCTTTAGGAAGTCATTTATTTGGTGACTAGGCTAATAACATCTGTTAATCCAACTCTTCCCCCCATCTCTATAGCCAGTAGTCCTAGGCAGCTGTTTAGTCTGTCTGCTTAACTGTAAACTCTGTTTTGAAAAGCAATTCCGGCCTTATGAAAATTTTCGTTTGGTCTTTCATTCAAATTCGTCAAAATTGAAAGGAAAATTTTCAGAAATGTTGAGTTAAAATCTGATTTGGGTTTGAGCTAAACAGTTTTTTTTTTTCTTCATATATTGTCAGTTAATACCCGCTTCCTTTCTTTTTATCTTTTTTTACTATTATTTATGTGGATTTTGTGCCATGCTTTGACTATGATAATTTTTAATAATAATAATAAATGATTTTTGTATAGCCAATTGATCTCCTTTCTCTTGTGATTCTTCGGCCGATTACAAACACAGTGTGAGAAATCTTTAAACATTTCTTGGTTAAATGATTTTCTGGTGTAATAAGGAACATCGTACGTTTCTGACAATTTAGCCAGATTCTCAACTCATGGTGGTGTGGTTGATATCAGAATAGTTCTTTCTAATCTTGCATTAAGGGAAATTTCAGAAAGTATTACTTAGACATTTGGTAAGATAAATGAAATATTTCAGAGATGAGCTTTCGAACTTTCCTTTTCGCAAAAATAATTTCAGCTTCATTCAATTTGAAAAATTAATCAATACATCAGAAAACATGAGGCTTTTATTGTCTTATCCATGGGTTCATCTTAAGATCCCATGGTCGAAACGTTTGCATAGATTCTAGTATTCCTGATTCATTGCGTAACTGACTACTTTGCGACAAAAACTTTTCATACTACTTAACCTATGAAAGGTTGAAAATCTGTTGACTTTTGTATAAAACAATTGGGTATAATATATATTTTTTTGCATAGACAATTTGATGCAATGTTGCTTTTGTGTTAACAATATTGTACAATATTGTTGTACAATATAAGTTTACTAAAAAGATCTCTGGCTTAAATTATGAATAAATATTATGAAAATTCAGTATGATGGATAACGTGATATCATTATAAACAAAGGATTTAATCGCTCCTATTAGTTCTTATATTTTCTTTCTGGACTATTCTATGATCTGAACTATTCCAAGAAGGTTCTTCAGGGACAGCCTAATAGATAATTTCTGTCATTTGACAGAGACACATACTTCTTGTTAGAGAAATGCTCTAAGTGCATAAAGAATTATATTGTTACGTAATTTCCGGGGTTCGTTTGGATAGTGGAAGTTATATGGTGTGGAGAACGCTCAATCAGCAGGCGGCAGTAGAAAATAAAACAACGACGTTTATTTACACGAAGACACACAGGGCAGCACAAAGACGACAACTATATACAGCACAAAAGAGGATTATCTTCAGCCGAGACGTGCAGCATACAACAGTATACACAGCAGCTCTACTCCGTCGCTGCACCGCTAGTCCCTGGAAGACGAGTTCTTCACCGTCGGTTCCGACTACGACGACTCCACTGGTCCACGACCACTCTTCTCTGTCGCTTCTGACTACTCAATTCACCACTGGTTCACCACTCAATTCTGGTTCACTCTACTCTGCTCTGTCGCTTCCGTCTTCTCAATTCACCGCTGGTTCACCACTCGACTCACCACTCCAGGCAGCTGCGGGTGCTTTCTTTTATAGGTCTCGGGAGGCGGGGCTAGAAGCCTCTCAACCAATCAGGAACGTTCGAGGCGTATCTCCGTTCCTACTGGACGGATCGGGAAAATTCTCGATGTTTCGGGTATAATCTATTTTAGCGCCAAAGTCGCCAAATTCGTCGCCAAGTTTGTCGTCAAGCTCTGGGACCTCCTATGGAACCCACTATGCTGGAACGCCACATCACAGGTTGGTAACAATATTTAACGCTTTTGAATCAGTAAATAGATTAAAAATTATGAAGTTTAAATTTTTATATAGTCACCCTTCCATCCCTGTTACTTATTATTCCTGACATAATAACATTTGAAAAGAAAGAAAGAAAGAAAAAAAAAAAAACGCCTTCGCTTCTGAAACTAAAACTGAGCAAATTATGATGTTCATTGTTCGCTACAAAACACTCCTTCAAACAGCACATTCTGCCATCTCTAGATAGTTATTAAGTGACATAAAATGAGAAAATTCAAAGCTTGATTAATCAATCAATTTTGGTCACAGAATGGTCAGGAAGAACAGTATTTTTTTTTTGTTCAAAATGTTAGTGCTTGAATTAAAAATAATTTTGCTAAATAAGACTGTTTTAACCAGGGGGTGGAATTTTATATATATAAAAAAATTTTCATGCTTTTTTCAGAACTACATTTACTGACTGAGAAATAAAATATAATTCTGTTTATCATTTAGAGCATTTTAACGAAAGGTGTATGCCTATCTGACGATTTAAAAATGAGCTGTTGTGCTACGAACTATACACGTATCTTGCTTATTTATTTTGTCACCTTCTTTCCGATTCTTATTTATGCTGAGAGGATATTTTTTTTACCTTAAACCATTATCAGGTTCGTTCTCTCTCATAAATAATAATGGCGGTTATACTTCAAATCAAATCAAATCAATCCTGTTTTGATATTGGCAAATTTTATCGAACGTAATGAGATGATGTGATTTTCTGTCTTTCGATAAGGGTTCACAAATGAAAAAAAGTTTATGAAATGATTGAAAACAGCGATTTATTTATTTATTCTAAGTGGGTCAGTTTTATTTTCTAATTTCTGCGAATCAATTAGTAGTGTGCCATATGTTTGACCAGCATAACAAAAACGACGAATGCAGAGATATCGGTGCTTTCTCTCACAGACTCTCAAAATGTTTATTCAGTTTCCAAGCACATGCAAGTCCCCTCTTTAACTTTAATAATTATTTGGAGGAAGAATATCAGAAGGCATAATGGTCCAAGGTCAAAGATCGCAATTTTGATAAAATTTGTTGAATAGAATGGGTGCTTTTCAAGATGGAGTAACGCTGGTTGATTTCAAGAATTCCTATACCCCCAAAAGCTATTAAACTGGTTCAAGTCTTCAGGATGTATTTCTCGGATATGTTACGTCATGTGACAATAGGTGACTTAATCACGTGACATATCATAATGAGTTGCCGGAATCAATAAAGCAATTCATTATTCAAAATTTATTTACTTTTACTTGTATCTGATTTTTCTTTTATGAAACAATAAAATCAGCTGAAAGTTCGGCATATTTGTATTTTCGATTATTGATAGGATGTACTTATTGTGCGGATTCTTGCTTGTTTTCGATAACCGTGATGTGCTTTCAATTGTATCAATTTTGGCTAATTTAAGTTGCATTTTAAAAGGAATACCGGATGAAAAAGGAAATATCGTAAAATAGGTATGATAAATTTCGTTTTTATAATTCTCTTTTCAAAGTTTTAGTTTCTTTTGATGACGGCACGTTATATTTTAGTATTGTTACATATTTTAATTGTGATTTATCAACAGTGGCATTTAAAATTAATAGAATCCTGGGTGTTGTTAATGCATAGTTGTCAAGACTCAATAGAATATGGGACATCATGTGGTAATTCTAATCCGATTTAGTCTGATATTCCTAGCCATGTATCAAGTTCAGTATCAGTAATCGTGATGCGGTATAGCATGGAGCATCATGTGGTGATTCTGAACCTACTGATCAAGTTCATGCATCAAGTTCAGCATTATTTTCCATGGCGCGATTAATATAGATCATCATGTGTTAGTTCCATCCTATTGGTTAAATATATTCAGCCAAGTCTATGTATTAAGTTCAGTACTAGTAGTAACAATGTCTGTATAGCCTGGGGCAAAGAGGTGGCTCTAAACCTAATTTAATAACCATGTAGGAAGGACAAATGATGCTTCTGTTAGCCAAAATGACCTTGGTTTAGGACTATTGCGTGAGTAAATTGCTCTACTGGAAGACTCTCTGAAGAAACTGGCTCACATTTCTGTTTTCTGGGAAGAAAAATTTCAGTTGCCCGACCACAGCGTGCAATTCGTTGCCAAAGCGCACGAAGATTTAACAGTTTTTGAATAATGTTAAAAAGAAAGCGAACTTATAACGTTCCTCTTATCTTTGTTTCTTAGCCGTATCAATCTTCATCCTATTAGATCGCTGGCGTGGCGTATTTTCAGCTTATGTTGGAAAACATTGTTTGCCCAGTGTCTTTTTTCATCAACATTTCCAAATTTCACATAATGAAAGTTTTTTTTTCCTTCATGTACGAGGACAGATTTTCTTTCGGTTTCTGATGGACCATAAAAAAAAGACACGAAAAGAGAACAAAAACGTATTTGTTACCAAAAGTTATATACATACATAGTTTTTTTCTTACCTAATCGCCATGAGGTTTCTGAATTTTTCTTGTCGGTGGACCAGATTTCTTGTCCCGTTTACGAATAATGTTCTCTTAGGATCAGATTTTCGGTTTCTTTTTCGAAGGATATTTTCATAGGATCAGATTTGGCCGTGGTGGCATGGTGGTAAAGTCTCGGCTTCGGAACCGGAAGGTTTCAGGTTCGTGATCGGATTCCACTGAAGAACTGTCGTGTTAGTGGGTCTGGTGCACGTTAAATCCGTCTGGGCCAAACGTCCTCCCGCTAGTTTGGTGTTGAAAGGGATGCCAGCTCAGATGTCGTCCTCGTCATATGATCGCGGTTCAAAATTGCGAGGTCCGTTCCAAAATAGCCCTAGTGTTGCTTTAAAACGGGACGTTAATATAATTAAACCAAACCAAACTTAGGATCAGATTTCCAATTTCCTTTTTAAAGAATGTTCTCTTAGGATCAGATTTCCGGTTTCCTTTTCGAAGGATATTTTTTTAGGATCAGATTGCCATTTTCCTTTTTTTTTTTAAAGAAAGGAAAGGAAAAGTCAGTAAAGATGTGAGATGATGCCATAATATTTCTTTGAAGTTCCTACTTAGTATGGAAGTTCTTTGAGGCTATTTTTTGTGTGTGGAGAAGAAGGAGGGAGTTTGAAGCAGGAAGGTCTAAACATTCATCTTCCAAAATGTCAGTTCTTTACTTGTATTCCATCATCTTCTATTTCTTTAAGAACCACTTGATCAACTCGTTGAACATTATCTTCTGTTAGGACAGATTTGGGTCCTTATACCTCTTCATGGCGAGCGCAGCTTAAAGCGAAATGTTTTTAATCTCTTCCTTCAACTGAATAACGTACTAGGAGATCAAACCTTTCAGTTCAATGAATAACTTTAAAAGAGCGTTAAGGTTCGCCTCATCTAACTACTGGCGACAATTTCCGAAGAGGAGATCGGTTCTAAACGTGGTCTATCCATGTGACATCCTTCGAAAAGGGGATACGAAACCGAAGAGGTTCGTAAGGAAATACGAACATTTATCGTATCAGGCGATTGGTCCACTTGATATGATAAATGCCAACATTTTCACTATGTCAAAAAGAAATAATTTTGATGCATATTTTTGGCAGTAAATTCATTTTATTTTCTACTCTTGTCTTTTTCTTATGGTCCATCGGACCTTGGGGGAGTGGAATTCAGTCCTTGTAATTGGGACGAGTTAAAAAGACCACGATTACTTCTGACTAGAGTTGCGGCTCCGAATTCATTGCGTCTCTGTGTCGATCCTCAGTCCGATTTAAAAGCATTGTTTACAAGGAGCTGGCTGCTGTTAAATCCATTGAGGTCATGAGTTTTTCTCTGTTGTGGTGTGGGATTCCTGCTTGGCTGCAGGATAAGATAATATACCAGGATATGATAATATATGTAATAATATATTGCTAGGGTTGCAAATATTTTGCGCGATATGAACTTATCAATTTTTAATCTCTTAAGGAATTTAATATATTTATTTTTCATTTTTAAAACTTTAAAAGATTAATCTCAGTCTTTATATTTTTTTTCCTGCGTAAAATAATAATGGATATCCATGTTTTGGATATTCCCGTTTCTGAAAATATAATAGTTTTTGCGCGAATTTACGAAGACATTTACAGTTAACTGTAATATTAGCTGACAGATTAACTTTACTGGTGTATATATTAACATAATTTAAAATATGATGTAGTTTTTATTTTAAGTGGGATTTGGTCTTGTGTGAAGTTTTTCCTATATCAAATTCGCTGTTAATACTCGATATTTTATCCTAGCAGAGTTGAATATTACAGAAATTTTATTTCATTGCTTCTAATTGTAGTGTTTTTATTTTATTTGTTTATTTATTTTAGAATGCGACACTACTAATTCTATCACAGTCGTTTATTTCGTTATTTTATACAAAATACGATTCTTGTCTTTCTTTGAAATTTTTGATTTAATCTAATCTAAATGATTATTTAGTGTCTTATATTATTTAACGGTTGCTTCCGGATATAAACAGGTTATTTGATTACCAAATTATTTATTGCATCCTTTAATTTTTTAAACCATTTTAAGAATTTACATCCTGAATTAATTTAGCAGTAATTTTTTACTTGTATTTTTGCACCTCTGGATACATTTCCGTGAAAAAGAAAATCAAGTAACTAGTTTTTTTTGTTTTGTTATTTAAAATGATTAATTTTATTAATACAGTCAAAACTCGCTTAGTGGTGAGTTCACAATGAGAAAAACAAAATGTAAAAAAGTGACTCACTTTGGCGAGTGGATACCGTGACGTCACGTGCTGGATTGAGCTGTATCTATCTCTGTTGAGTACTTGTTTGAGGAGAACATTTGTATGGAAGAAGTTTTTTACCGGATAGCGTTGTCGAACACGACTCCTAAGAGCTTGAGCAATTACCTAGGATCTTTTAATCGACGAGACTACGTCTCGAACTAAGATTATAGGTGGATAGCAACGTGAATGAAGGAGCTGCATTCCATGTCGTAGCAAAAAGCGGGAGATTAATCAGAAGAAGAAAACGATTCAACAGAGCAACAACCTTCCAATGAAATAAATGAGAAGCTGAAAGCATGGAAAATTATTGCTTCTCATGTTGAAAAGCATTATCCTACTAAGGCAGTAGTTACGCGCTCTATAAATTCATTTAGCGATAATGCTATGTCTCATTTTCGTCAAAGTTTGAAGCGTGGGTAGCTGTAGACAATTATCTATGGGCAATCTTTTTTTTTTTTTTTTTTTTTTTTAATTTTAAAGCATGCATTATAACAAGTAAATTACATAATAAATTTGTTTGAATATTTTTTATTTGAAAATAAAACACATTTTTGTAGTTTACATAAATTCCTATCAGAAAAATTATTTCTCTTTTAACGAGTGTTTCGTATTACAAGTAATATTCGGGAATGACTTATGCTCTTAAATGAGGTTCCACTCTAATGAAATTTTAAAAATTACTACCTTTAGCTGCCATCTAGCGCTTGCAGTCGGAGCTACACTTTTCGTGGTCTTATGAGTACTGTGAGGAAACACTACGAAGCGACATGTAAGCATTACTTTTCAAGTATTGTCAAGTTACAAAGAATTAAAATGTACATACCATATTTTTTGACAAAGGGATTTTGTAAATGGAGATTCGAACCCCTATTCTGAAATATCGTAGCATTGTAATATTCTAGGCTTGATTCCAACTGTCTTTAAAAGTTTAATTGATATAGCAATAGTAACATACACTCGCACGCACTTACACACACACACATACACACACACCAGAAATGAAATGATAATCAATTACAAAATTATATATATTTTTTAAATTGTTGAAAAATTATTTTAGTGCGATAATATGCTTCAAAGTTGTAAAGACACTTTAAAATTCCGATTGATTTTTATTTAAAAATCTATTAAAGAAACGCAAGAATATTTTTAAAAGATATGTAACAAAACATTACGTGCCGAATTTGATAAAAATTTTTTTAATCATTAAAGCGAGTCTGTTGTGCATTTTGAATAATTTTTACATCATACATGTCACAATTTACAGATAGCATCTAACCTCAATAATTTATCTTCTGCAAGTGTGCTGTTTTGGAAATATTGTCGATGTCCTCATAGGTTAACAATATTTGTTATTACCTTCAACATATGAAGGCAGCTTATTACGAATATTGGCCGAAGATGAAAATCTGCCTCCATTTTTGAGGTCTGCTTTCCTTTATCTTGTCCCTTATTGACACAATTTGTCAATTATATGCTGAACGATAATACATTCAAGACATAAGGAAGCTTCCGAAAATAAAACTTTATTTTCTACTTATGTGTTCACCATTAACGCATTCACCCGGGAACTTCGATTAAGTTAACAAGCAAACAAAAATATACTGATATTTTGTAAATTAGTAATTTAAAATCATCCTTTCATTTACACATTTTTTTCCCAAACTGTCGAATTGTGTTTTTTTAATGACATAATTTTTAAAATTCATGGTTACTGGTAAGTGTTTTAATTAACTGCTGTATTCATTAAATTCAAGGTTTTTTGTAATATAAATTTCTAATTTATCTTACAAAATTGTTGAATATTCGGCATAAAATTCTAGACATTTAAGCAAAGTGCAAGATAATTATAGTTTTGTTTTAAAATTGCAGAGGGCAGCACCATTCTTAATCCGTTCAAATTATGAACTTATTTCCAATTCGTTTATTTCCATGCTAGTGTTTATTGTATCTTTGTGATGTTGATTTTATTCAATGCAAATAATTCCGATATCTCCATCCAACTTAAACACTACCACTCGTATTTCTGGTGCTTTTTATTTATTTATTTACAAAATAATCGATTCTTTGAAATATAAACAAAAGAAGCGAGGAATGATCCCTCCCCCCCAAAATATTTTTGAGACTAAGATAATTTCAGAGAAGAAATTCGTTTAACTTAATAGAAAAATTTTGTTTTATTGTTTAAAAAAAATAAGTACGCGTTTTGTTTAATAGTGAAGTGTTTAAAAATTTTTGTTAATTTTTTTTAAAGATAAAATTGGCCAATAGATTCCTCCGCTGTACCATTTTTTTTTATTATTTACACTGTATAAGCCAAAAATATTTGAACAAAAGAAATTGAATATTTCTAGTGGAGGCAAAACATTGTCTAATATAAACCAATATTTTATTTTCAGTCAAATATATTTTGACATTCTGTCTTTTTTATTGAGTAAACCACATATTTCATCTGATCAAAATTAAGATGAAATTAACATAAAGTATCTGATTAATATTGCACAGGCACAGAAAAAAAAAAAAAAACTGGCTTTCTTACATTCCCTTTACACAAGGCTTAATCTATGAAAATCATATAATTAAGGGATAATAACTATAATCAGAGGCGTTAACTTATTTACCTTGAGTATTTAAAAATCAATCAGTCTCATATTAAGCATACTTCCCTTTATCTTAAAAATGATTAATTGTTCTTATAGGGGTGGGGAAACGACAGTTTTTTTTTTTTTTTTTTGTGTGTGTGTGTGTCATTTTCTCCATTCTGGGTGGTAATTTCTCATTAATTCTTGTATTGTGAATTAAATTAAAATATGGACTTTCATTTGTCCATAAGTCTCATTACTGAAGTTTGAGAGGAGATATAACAGTTTTATATCAAATCAATATTGTTTATAAATTAGTTTTTTTATATTTAAACCCTTGTTAATTAAATTATAAATGACTTATAAAATTCTCATTAAATATTAGACTTCCAAAACCTTCCCTTTTATGCTAGTTTTAAAAACAATTCTCTCACACGATAACAATAAAATAGTTAGAAACTTCGTGATTGTTTATCTGTAGCTAGTAATTAATAAAATCTATGGAAAAATGAATAAAATTACAAATGAATAAAAAAAAAATGAATAAAATTACAAATATGAATTAAATTGGTAGATTAATCTTTCTAAGCAACAACAACACTTTTAAATTTGCCATATTCCAAATGCAACCTTTATCTTTGGATGTAATTTGAACTTACCTTTTCTTTTTTGAGGCGATTGTTCTTGGTGTTATCGACGAATTCTTGCGTGTGTTTTAAATCTCATATACAACGTTTGTTTTTGAGCTTAGTGATCAAAAGTGAATTGTTCGCATAAATATATGCTTAGGGGGGGATTTAAAGATAATAATTTAGGAGATCATGCCAGTGAAAGCCCTTTTGAATTGAAGAACTATCAACAAAAACATCTAAAGTGAGAAATCAACTTTTTCTCACTTGGGATGTAGGCGTGTTGCTCTTCATTCTCTCGAAGCTAACAAAAGTTTTCATTCTCTTCAAGTAACGCAATAAAATGCTTTGTATTGTATATATAAACTGTTTCACCTCTTAGTTCATAAATAGAGGGCCCCGTCTTCCTGTGTGATATGACTAAATTAAACTGTCTGGTATGTTTGTCTTTGATGTTTTCTTATAAACGCTTCCTGTTTCAGTGGTTATCCAGCAGCAATTTATCGTGATTATTAGATATACGAACATTTGAAGTAATTTCTTTAATCCTTAAATTACCTACATGTAATATCATACACGTCAGTAATGTCAACAAAACAAAACAAGGCAATTTAAAGTATATAAAATTACTGTCGGATATCTGTACTTCTTTAACAATACGTTACAATCAAGAATCGTGTATTGATGATGACCTGAATGCAAGGATTAAAACAATGCAATTTTTTTTCTTCTCTGAAATAAACAAATTATTCTGCTTTTGAAAAATTCTTCCATATCTTACACCTAAAAGAATTTACAAAAAAAAAAAAAAAAAAAAAAAAAAAAGCATTAAACTTTTTTTAATTCTTTCAACATTGAAACGTCGAAAACATCCGTTCAAGCAAAGTGTCAAGTATGCTCGATTATCCCTGTGTTTAAAGTAATTCATTAAGTAAAGTAATTCGAGCGCCTCATCCCGAAGTAAGGAAGGGATGCACCCACTTTATTGTATAATCCACCTAATATTTATCTAACTTAATCCTAATATCCACCTAATTATTATAAGAGAATCCTATTTTGTACATCAACCTCTTAAAAATATGAGCTCTCATACTAGGGAATATTTATATTTTTAATGAGAAACTCCGACAGTTCAATATATTGAAATTTCAAGGTTCCGAAGCTTTTGAAAACCGGAGGATTTAAACTAATAATATAAGATGAAGCGGTATTTCGGCAATATAGGGCTGGCATTCATTAAAACAATTCCCAGATGTATCCATTTTGGAAATTTTATGATTTGAGTTACATTTTTAAAAAATTAATTTGTAATTTTTACATCGTTAATTTATAAGTTGGGACTTTTAGATCATGCCTAGATGATTTTACAATTGTTCTCTTTCGATATGCTTACTTTAAGGAAAGCTTTTGACTGAATTTTTAAATCCTGCATGATATCTAGATCAATTCCGAATTTAAAAGACATCGGACGAGAAAAATTGATAAAGATGAAATATATTATATTTAAAATGATTCTGTATTCGTCATCATAGGTATTTCGCATAGTTTGTCATGAAAATAGTTGCAGTTTTTATGAAATTTAATTTCCTTTTCTCTGGTTGTGATGTATTTAAGGAATAGACAAAATCGGGAAAACACTGTTAAAGTTTTGTAAGCTTTAAACAGAAAATTAGATTGAGACTAATAGTATCTTTGTCATTTAAAATAATTTTTTTTGTCTGCGTGGGAATTTTATTTCAGGATTTATATATGTATATATATATTTGTAATATTTGCCATCTTTTTTATCAAACCTTTTAACAATGATTTAATTTCAAAATGAGAAATACATTTAAATACAAAAATACCATTTTTCTCCATTTTGGATTGATTTTGTTCGACGTATTTTGTTTATACCTCTCTGAATCAATTTTATTGCAAAGGGATTTCGAATGCATTAACGCTTTAAAAGTGAATTAATTAGAATTAAAATTTTGAATTCTCATCTTAATTTTTTAATCAAATTTTTTCGATCCGTACTTTCATATGCACTACGTGATAATTTAGAACGTAATCCTTTGTGGTGAATAGCATATAAGCCAGTTAACAACTACGCTACACGAGCATATGCTTTTGTATCCTGGTTATGTTACTAGACTGCGAACCACAAGGTCCCAGGTTCTATCCTCGCACATCACATACCCCTAAATTGGTGACCTCGGACAATGAACCTTCAACCTTCGTACAGCTGTTGTGGCGCCATCTACCTGCAACCAAAGTCTTCAGACTCACTTGACGCAGCAACCACTCACTCACACACGCTCGCCATAACGCATGACGCTAGTCAACTGGGTACAGGCCCATTAGACAACAGCTAATTAATACATCACCACTCAACACCATATCGTTCGTCTCACCTCCGACTCACTGGAGGGAGAGTCTGTGGTGAATAGCATATAAGCCAGTTAACCACTACGCTACACGAGCATATGCTTTTGTATCCTGGTTATGTTATTGGACTGCGAACCACAAGGTCCCAGTTTCTATCCTCGCGTATCACATACCCCTAAACCTTACACATAATAAATTTTGGTATACGATTTTCTTGTTAGTTGTAGTTCCGTGTCAAATTTTTGTTATAGTTGTTTGGAAAAAGGAATTCCAAAATACATATTCGATGTTTTGATGCTTGCTTAATGACTGCACTCTTGAGATTAAGCGCTGGAAAAAAAATCGCTTATAGCTTTTTATAACTATCATTCTCCAATGAGTATTTCTAAAAACACACAAGTACGATTATTCGTGTGAATACGGCAATTTCAAGGAAATCTTTCATTTTTACTCTCTTGTATGCATAGTATGGAGAAAATACAGTAATTATCAAAAAATTCGAACTCGAGATTTTGACGAATCTCCACGTTTTAGACCTATCTGAGTTCGAAAAACGTATTTTTGGAAAATGTATGTCTATCCCTCTGGGACAAAGTTGACTCAAAAACGATTTGAGCTTGTCAAATTTGCTATACGATCTTCAGACCAAATTTCTAGAGTTCTATCATACTTTGAGCAAATTCTGTTCAGGAGAAATCCGCCTGTCCGGCTGTTTGAATATAAGTAGTTATCATGTTAACTACAAAACGAAGAGAGCTAGACAGATAAGATTCGGTATATACATTTAACATCTATAGTACAGACATCTGTCAAATTTTGAGCCAAAACTTACGAAGGTCTGGCTATCTGTCAATCTGTACTTTCAGAAACTGCATGCTGCATGCCGGGGATTAATCGCCAAAAAAAGACACGGCAAATTCAATAAAAATACTAAATTCACGACAAATTCAAATTAATTCAAAAAAAATATTTCGTAACTGTTGTACGCCAGTGCCATGCAAGGCGTTCTCTGGCATGGCGCGTTTATTAGAGAGTATGCGGGAAAGTTTTGGGGAGACCAGTCCCGCTGGTTACTACTGAAGCAACTGAATTTGCTTTGCCATATTTTTATATCTCTATTATTTTGATGTCCAAATTAATTGGTAGGTTGCCAAAAGTTGACCACTGTGGCAAGGTTTCTTATACGTTGTTTTTGATTTCTCTATTTAAATGTAAAAAAAAAAAAAAAAAAAAAAAAAAATCAGATGACGTTAATACATCCACATTTTGCACTCATTTTGTGTAAATATATTACAACACTTTATTTATTTTGAATTTTGAATGGCTTTGTTCTATACATTATTTTTCGCATGTTGTTAATCTCACTACGCATGAAACACCTGAAATTTGCATTCCAAAATCAGCGACGCCTACTGGAGGCTTGGAGCATGCAAATTTACTGCCTTTGATTCACGCAAACAGCTTTATATCCAGACTATTACAATTATTTAGCTGATTTTTATTGTAAACTATAGCTCAAGTGGGACTTCTTGATGTGCAACAACATGCATTTTGAAGGCAGTGGGGTCCACTTTTTCTTTCACACTTCATTACATCGGCACATATGTTTATTGCATGGACATTTATTATCTGCAGGAAGAACATTTATTATTTGGTTTTGTAACATTGAGCACGTGCTTCACTAATAAATCCTAACATGGATGTGGGAGTGAAAAGAAATTATGTTAGTGAGCAGATAAAGAAGAACTATCGAAACTTTTTTTGTATCATTTAAATATTTTTTATTTATTTAATGATTTATTTTTAATTTGAAAGTATTTTAAGTACGAAAATGAAAGTGTACAATGTAATATAACTAATTTATTATGTTTTTTTTTTAACATTATAAACTCCAGAATCTTTTAATGAACGACGGTTCACATCGGTTTAAGTTTTTTAATATTTCAAATCATTCTTGCATTTTATTTGTTTTTGTGGAATATAGGGGGAAAAAAAACTTATTTATAAACTTATTACTGACATCTCAATTCGATTTCACTCTATACTGTTTGGAATGACTTGTTAATTCTGAACTATGTTAGAAGAAAAGAACGGCGTCTGAACCTATACTCCACCTTCAAAGCTTTCGATATATGTGCTTTATTGCCATTATAGTATCTTTGATCAAGAGTTCGCAGTCTATGTGTGCCACAAGTTGCAACTTAATTATTTTTAGTTCTTTTTTCACTCAAATTTTATTGAATGTTTAAAATATTTATTTTATTATTTATTTTTTAGATTGCTTGCATATATTTTCCATTTTTTGGCATCCTCTTATTTCGATGTCTGTAAAACTAGCCGTATACTAGGATACTGTGCTAGATAATGTTTCGATTCGAGAAAGGCCAATCAGTTCGACTATATTGGCTGTTTTCTAGGATATTTTTCTAAATAATATTTCGATTCGAGCAAGATATCAGTTTTTAGATATCTCAAGTTACAGAAAATTACTTGAGATATCTAAAAGTTGATCTGAGTTCAGTGATGATAATTATACAGTGCTTGATTAACCCTTTCTAAGGCCGTGGGAAGTATGCTTCCCACCAAATTTATCCATCTTTGTATGAAATTATGTAGGTTGGCATCATTTCTGACAAATTTTTTTAGAAAGACAGAAACTGAGATGCTTCAGTTCTTTATCTCACACAAAATGATGTGTCTTGATTTGATAATTATTAATTAACCTAATTAATTAATGAATCAATTTAAATTGATCTAATAAGCTAAATGAATCCTTTTTCTTATTTTAATTTCAAGCTTAAAAATATTTTAGCATAATATGACTAGAAAAAAATGGCCCTTTAAAGGGTTAAAGTGAAGATATGAATATATTTTCGATTTTATGAATGTTCGAAGATATGAATATATTTCAAAGCAGTTACATTTTTTATATCATTTGTCATATCCTTGTGGAATTGTATTTTTAGATTTGTTTTTTTAATTAAAAATAAATGCTGGATACCGCTGCAACTTAATCCTATTTATTAATGAAGATGGAGCCTGACGTCAAAAATGAAACAAATTCAGTCTTCTTTTTAATTCTCATTGACATTAAATTTTAAAATTCCTTACTATGCATTATCACCAACTATTTACTATGATGTGTAGTCTATTATGATCTTATTACGGTATTAAAGTTTCAGTGACGAATCTAATTGAATAATATACATTTAAAATGTTTTATTCTTTGATTATAAGTATTCTATTTGGATTCATTGATATTTAATAGGAAAATGCTTTTATGATAATACATATATTTTTACAAAGTTAAAAAAATAATTGAGAGCCCGCCTTAGACTGATACCATACAGAAACTGGTCTTGGGCAGAATGCCATCTGAACTGGAAACCTCTACTTTTAAGATAGACTTCTTCCTTTCTATTTTTTCACATGTAAATTGCATTTGTAAGTGGAAATTTTCTCATCAAGTATAAAATTTTACAGCATATTTCTCCTTAAAAACTGAATCTAGTTACTTTCTGGTATATCATCCAAAAACGGTAATCGTCAAAAAATTCGCATGCGAGATCTTGACGAATCTCCACGTTTTTGATCTCCCTAAGTTCGAAAAACACATTTTCGGAATGTGTCCGCCTGTCTCTCTCTTTGCCTATGACGAAGATAAGTCAAAAACGCTTTGATCTAGACGGGTGAAATTTGGTATACCGTCTTTATGCCAAATTTGTAGAATTTCTATCAAATTTTGACCAAATTCCGCTCAGAGGAAGTCTGTCTGTCTTGCTGTACCAATATAATTGAACATGGTAACTACAAAGCGAAGAAAACTGGGTACAAAAAATTCGATACACAGAATTAGCATCTATAGTTTAAGCGCCTTTTAAACTTTGAGCTAAATACAAAAAGGAATTAAAAGTATGTCGGTCTCTACTTTCGAAAACAGGTAAGCGTGATGACACAAAGAAGCAATGACTTAGATATATCACATTTGGTACGGGATTCTGTGACTACAGTTGCAGTTCTGTGTCAAATTTTGGCTTCAATTGATTGAGAAAAGGCATCAAAAAAATTAATTCAATTTTCGGATATTATTAACCGCATACCATGGGTTAATCGCCAAAACGCTCGCCAAGGATGGCACGATAGATTCAATCAAAATGCTAAATTCACGCCAAAGGTTAATATTTCCTATCTATTGTACGCCAATTCCATGCTAGGCCTTCTCTGGGATAAGATCCGTATTAGAGAGTATGCGAGAAAGTCTTGGAGAGACCACACCTCTGGTTTTCACCTTAGTTACATACAAAGAATTTGAAGATAGGTGCGTGAAAAAATATATTGGAATTTTGCTTGGAAAAAAGAGCAAGAACTTTTGTCTATCATTCATTTGCATGTTTTTCTTTTGTCAAAATATTTATGCTGGATTATTTTGTATTTATGAATGAAGAGCCATTAGAGCTTAATGTTTTATCTACGTATCCCATTTTTTTAAAAAAATAATCAATGCTCAACAAACTTGTAGGTTGAAATTAGTGAACAATTATTTCTTCTGCTTTTTTTTTTCTACTCAGGAGACTTTTTTTTAAGTAATTAAATAAAATATATTTACATTGAATGCTGTCCGTTAAATCAATATTATTTTCTGACCAAAAAGGCCACACTTTTACAGACAATAAAAAAAGTGCAATAACTATTTTTATACCATTTTAATTCATGTGTTTAAATACTTTGTCCTAAAATTGCCCATAAAATTTCTGTTTAATACTACTTTAATGTCTCTTTCTATCAAGAGCTTTTCTTTATGACCGTTTACTGTTATAAAATGCTCCTATTTCAGTACCAGTTGAAGGAACAATATCGACTGTTTACGATAAACATGGCCAATTATTGCTGAATCGGGAAAAGGCGTGGCACGTTAAACGGTGGATGATTTTTTTTTTCTTTAAAAGATCTTATTCATTGATTTTCTGAGTTAAAATGCATGGGACTCGATGTGTGGTTGATATCGTGGGTGAAACATTACTTGTTAATGTATGGTTTCAGTTTAGATAAATTGTTTCTTTTTCTTTGTTGTGTAAGAAGAGTAGGTTTGATTGCGGGTAATATGGAGATTGTTACTAAAGACCTAGGTTATGTACTTCTGTCAACTTTCTTGTCGTCTAAGCCATGCATCGTACTTCCTAATTTGCAATACATCTAGCGTAATATGAAAATCGCGATATTAGTATGACATTAATAGGTGTTTTCGCCTTTTCACGTATATTATCTTCGTCATTCAGTCAAGAAAAGTAAGTGTGCATTTTGAAAAACTCATTCGATTAAAAATTTAACACTGATGATCACATTTTGTGAAAAGATCGCACTGTGAAATTCATTCCTCTGAATTGTTTCGTTTTTGCTTTTTCGTATTCGTAGTATGGAGAAAGTATAATAATCTTCAAAATATTCGAATTTGAGATTTTGACGAATTTTCATTTTTTAGACCACCCTGAGCTCGAAAAACATGTTTTTGGAAGATGTCCATCTGTCTGTTTATGATGAAGATAATTCAAAAACGTTTTGAGCTAGATAGATGAAATTTGCTATACGGTCTTTACTCCAAATTTGCAGATTTCTATCAAATTTTGAGCAAAATCTGTTCAAAGGAAACCGGGTAGACCAACTGTTTTATATTCAAAGTTAACGCGATAACCATAAAACGAAGAGAGCTAGATAGATAAAATTCGGTACACATATTTAACATCTATAGTATAGACTTCTGTCAAATTTTGCGCGAAATACAACAAGGGGTTGATTGTCTATCGGTCTGTACTTACAGAAACATGTAAATGCTTTAGCCGAAAAACGTACTGATTTAAATATATCAAATCTGGTATGGGATTTAGTGGCTAAAAGGGCAGTTTTGAAAAAAGTGTCTAAAATACAAACTGGATTTTCATATACTGTTAACCGCATACCTGATGGTAATCACCAAAGAAAACTCGCCAAGCATGACTAGACACATTCTGTAAAAGTGCTAAATTCACGCCCAAAGGTTAATATTTCGTAACTATTGTACGCCAATGCCATGGAAGGCATTCTCTGATATAACACTTTTATTAACCACTTTTGCTGGTTAAAATTCGTGTTCACTTGCACAAACCGATCGACACACGGTAGGCTTCTAACGGGTTATAACTCAAAATTTTATGCACATGCATAATTCTGCATATGGTACGATATACTAAATTTCAGGGATGCAAACGATTGTAAAAGCTTCCCCTACACGAATATTGTCTATAATTTACTTTTTGTGCCGTTTTCAGGTAAAATGTGTGCCACCTAGAAATGCAACCGACTTTTCCCTAGACAAAAGCATGGCCACTCACACACAAAAAAAAACCCTCTTTGGCGTTATCCGTGATTCTCATTTGGGGCCGCAGTGGCCTGGTGGTAAAATCTGAGTTTCCGAACCGGAGGACTTCAGGTTTGAGACTGAATTCCATCGAAGAATCGTCGTGTAAGCGGGCCTTGTGCAGGTTAAATCTTTTCTGGCCAAACGTCCTCCCACTGGTGTGGTGCGGATGTTAGGAGAGGGGAGTGCCAACTCAGGGGGCGTCCTCGTTATCTGACCGCGGTACAGAATTACGAGTTCGTCCCAAAGTAGTCCTAGTGTTGCTTTAAAAAAACGGGATGTTAATATAACTGAACTGAACTAAACAGTGGCTCTCGTTCATTCCCTCGGTATTTGCACATAGTAGGAATACCTGATTTCCCGCTAATGATTAATAGAGTATTACAAAAGAAAAATAAAGTTTTGAAATATTACAATGCGAGAAAACTGGAAGATTTTACAATTAAAATCAAATATTCCTGTACTGGATTTGAAGGAACATGATGAATATAATGTGTTTGCTACTATAGATGGTACTCAAAAATTTAGTAAATCATTTTTTGCTTAAATTGGTGTTAAACTATCTGAAATTGAAATGTGAAATAAAGGATCACTGAGCAATTATCAGATTTAAGATCTAAAACCGAAAAATTTTGTAACAACTTTCACGAGAAGATTCATGAAGTACGAGATCTTTGTCTCTCTTTTTTCCCATTTTGATTATGTGGGGATAAAACAGGAGAGGACATGTGTATCAGTGGATAAATAAGTATTTCCGATGTATATATAATGTAAAACACATGTTTTCGAGCAGTTTCGTGGTCGAAGAGAAAGAAGACTCTTAACATTTTTGCACTTCTCTTTTATTCCACCCCGAGAGGCATAATCTATGTAAAAGCAAGAAGCGACAAGGTACGTCAACACAGAACGGCACACGAGCGAAAAGAGCGAACGAAATATTTATCCCCATGATTATATACTGTGAGGTTCTGATAGGGGTTTCTTTACACGTGTCGATTTAGGTAAGGGAATTATAGAGATCTTTTGAAAGAATTTGATTAGATAGACTGTTTTTTATTTCTTCACTCGGAGTCTGGGAACTTGCAGAGTTCAGCCATTTTATAGAGCTCTTGTAGGATTAATTAAATAAAAAAAAAGGTGAAATTCGATCAGGAAATAAGAGAACATTTTAGAATGAAATTAATATGGGCTAAATTAAGATAAAAATTAGGAAATTAATTAGGATTTTATTTAGATTTAGAAATATTATTACATGTATGTGCTGGTCATTATTCATCCACAGATAGACTATCTATTAGTTCTGTTGAACAGACTTATAACTCCTCAGTAAATTAATTAATTAGTAAATATAGTGACTGAGGCTGCTCTTAGGTTAGTGGCAGTCCCTTTAATTTTGTATATTCTGAAAACATTTTAGGCGCATATAATTTTTCGTTGATCATTTTCAGTTGCTCATTTCATAGCTTCCAAGAATGAATAATAATAGTTGTATAAATCTATTTTTTTAAAGCCTTTTCGTCTTATAATCAATTGGTATTTTTTAAAATTATTATTAATGAGGCACTATCTATAAAGATATTTGAGATGAGAAGCCGAGTGTGAAAGTTGATAAACATGCTTGTGAAATGGTATTAAGTTTGCTGATAGATTTCGTGATAGAGTGCGTGACGAATTTTGAGTAGGTGCCTGACTCTTTAAACTCCCACACCTGATTAACATTGAGAACGCGTGACATTTGAGCTTATTCATATATGGAGTCGACAGACATTCGAAGGGATCTGATTTGAATACGCGATATCGTCTGCTTATGAAGTTGTGTTTTTCTATAATGATAAAAATCTCGATTAATTTTCCATTTGTCAAAAAGTAAAATCCAAGATTATCCTTGTCTACCGAGGTGACTAATAACAAAACCCCAGCTTCAAAATAAATAAATAAATAGATAAATAATTTTTTAAAAATTAAAAAAATGAATTGCATTTAAAAAAAATAAAATCATCGAACGTTTCAGAAAAGGGTGTCAAAATTGGCATTGTAGTTGATTTTAATAATGCAAAGGCTTAAAAAAAATTACTCGAATGGGCGTGAGACCTTCAGAGTGAAGCCTTGTTAAATGTCTTTATTTTTTAGGAGAAGAGGGGGGGAGGGAGGGGGAGGGGGGTTTGATTTTAAAAGTTTATTTAGAGGAGAAAAAAATAAAATAAAACCGTAATTCCATTCTTAAATACTTCTACTGTAATGTGAACAAATTTTATGTGTTACACCTTGAATATCGTATATGAGAACTGAGGGTGGATATCTTTGAGAAAAAAATCTCTGGAAAAAATGCTAGGAAAATAGCAAACAATTATGAATTCTCTAATCAAAAGTAACTAACGTTTAAAAAATTACCCGCAAGAAATTTGATAACTAATGAAAGCTTGTTAACCCTTCTTTGCATGATTTTTTTTATCAAATAAATCAGAGTGATATAATTCATGCTCTAGATTAAAGGAAAAATGTTTTAAAAAATCCTAGTATTAATATATAATATAAAATCATTAAAAAAGAGTACGATAGAACTATCCATCAACATGCAAATTTACGTGTTAAACTCAGAACAAAATCTTCAATGTCCTTCTCTTCTAAATTTCTCCCCTCATTATCGCTTTTATTAACAAAAAAAATTCTCAATCTCAGATTAGTTATAAAAAATATTGAAGAAATCGCACATTTCTTCCTATCACAACAAACAGCGGAATGACAAGTTTAAACCTGTTATAATGATTGTTACATTTGATTTTTTTTTTTTATAAAAACGTTCCATATTACGCAGTAGTTGTCAAAAAAAATGCCTGTTTCGAGTGCAAATTTTTGTTAATTAAATAATGTTATGATGGAAATTTCCATCATCATGCGAAGAAGGGTTAAAATGTATTTACTGGTACATATAAGTATTTGCAGTGTTATTTTTATTTTTTCAAATAAACAGTTTTGAAAAATGTTGTCGAAAGAAAAGAAGATAAGATTTAAAATTTAGTTTGTATCAACTGAGTTGTCAATTATCTGAAGTGATTGCGATACCATACAACTTGGATAATCGAAATTTTACTGTACCTGTTTTATTTCCTCATGCCGATTAAGGTTATTTCAGAGGGTGAAAGGCAGCTAAAAGGACGATGGAATTTACTTTATTTATAATCTTCCTGAATATCTGATAAAATTTGTTTCATTCTCATGGTTTTATTATAATTATAGATATTGCGTTTACGCAAGCGATATATCGATTATTTATAATCTCAAAGAATAAACGAAGTGTAAATTGTTGAGAATTTTTTCTGCATTTTGTGAGAGAATTGATACTGAAATAAAATTGCCCCACTTAATGAATTTATGGTGAGAATTGTACTCTTTTGATGCACAAATCGTTGAGCTCATACTAGAAAGGCAATTATTACAAACGTTAAACGGAAAAAAGAAGAAGAAAAAATTTCGATGAGTTTTGCAGATATGTTGCATATTCCATTGTTTGAGTCCGTCCGAGTGTAATCGTTCCGTTCAAGATAATAACTCGAGAAAATTCCAGATGAATTCGAGAAAGAAAAGAACCTGCTTTTAATTGGACTCAATTTCTGATTCAGAAACAAAGATTGTGATAAATTATCTTTTGCAACAATCGAAAAAGTTGGAAGATAAGCAACAGTCGACTTACATTGAAATGCCTTTTCAACACGTAAATTATAAATCTCTCAAAATTTATCCTTTTGCAACAGTTGATGAAATGAAATATATACACCTGAACTTGAAATGCAGAAATGAAAAATGAAATAGTTCAAGTATTTCTATTCAGTTCGGAACTATTATAATTTCTGTGGGTGCAAATTACAACTTGTACCGGAGGCACTCGAAATAATTAGAGTGTACATCGAAACTCCCACTTTGCTGTCCGTCTGCGTGGAACTCTCAGCCTTGATCTTATTCTTGTTACCTAGGAAGGATTTGAAATAAAAATTAATTTTATTAACTCGACCACATTCGTTGAAACGGATTGTTCCACCGTTAGAAAACAACAAGAATTGACCTCGAAGTCAGTTACACACTAAAGCATGACGTTTTTGCAGACTACATAAAATTTCCCCAACGTAGATATCATGTTGTTAAAAACAGAAGATACACCTTTAAGGAGGAAATACATTAGGCCGTAGTAGAATAAAGGTCGGGAACAACGAGAAACAAAATTGCCCTATATTCTGTGAGGGTATGGCCCTTGCCTCGTAGAGAAAATGAGATTTTTCAATGACCTTCATAAGGTTCTTATAGCTCCTTGTGGATGGGCGTAATGAGGGTTGGGTGCTTCCAGAATGGGTGTTGACCGGTTTGAGAATTCAAACACATTAATAAACGATCCAATATACTACACCAAACTGTATTTTATAGAACACAAGATTATTTGCAAGAACCGGTAAATAATTTTTATACAAGTAATATTTGAAAAATATAATGAGTTCTGGATTTCGTAGAAATCCAGATTATAAATATCTATTAAATTCTAACTGCTATGCGCTGAATAAATAAAAGAAATTGTGTTTTAATAAAGGACGGGCTAGATACCGTTTCATCTAAAAGGCTTACTTTACGAAATGCAAGTTCTGCGCGTTGTTATATAAACTTTATTGAAATGCATATATATATATATATATATATATATATATACACGCAATCAAATTTATTTTTATTTCTTTCCGTACCATTTTACATTTAAAAGAAGTGCGGAAGATATCCAGATTTTCAACGTTTACATTTCATCCAAAATAGTTGTTTTCACAATCACATTCATAAGATAATATTATACAAGTAATGGCGGTTGAAAAAAGCTTTTAAATGTTATATAACATTTTCTTACTGGGGAGGGGACGTACCACTTGTTTTCCTGCGGTAATATAACAATAATAAACAACTATTGAATCTCTGTTGTTTTTTTTTGTTTTTTTTTCTGTTAGGAAAGGAAACAATTTTTAAAACGTGTATGTTAGTGTCATTTTATTTGCCATAAATAACACTTACAAAATTTTTTATTCCTATCGAGAGAGGATGAAAATTAGAAAAGACATTTTCTAGACCATAAATTAACATTTTTAGCTTATATATATCAGTTATTTAAGGGGAAAAAAATATTTGTTTGACGCTTCTTCTGAGATGTTTAACAACTTGCAGAATAAATCGAAAGAAAAAACAGGAATGAATGGATGGAATATTTTTTGGAGTATATCTTTCAAAAACATTATAATTATCCTTAATATAAACAACAAAATTTCGAATATGCGTGAAAGTTTTTTAGTAGCATATAGTAGTTGAAAGCGGTAAGTTAAAAAGAATCGCCAGCGAATTCAAGTTTTATTCTGTTAGTTCAATTTTGATTTATGCTATTTTTTGTACCATTATTTATTTCCTGCAAACAATATGTTTTAACCAGAAAATTAAAAAAAAAAGCCAAAACCATACTCTTAAAGAGCTTATGCTTCTTAAATTTCAAGCGAAGTATTAAAGCAAATATTGAAGGAATTAAATCTGTAAAATTGCGAGATCCTGCATTCCCTCCCTCCCCCCCCAGAATATAAAATGTTTATCTCAACAAAAGTTGTTCTCTCGGATTACATATGTGCTATTTTTCTAAATACGTTCTTTCTATGTAAAATAAAACCCTGAAAGAAACAAGCACACTCTTTTATGTGTAATAGATATTTATTGTAATTTGGACGGGGAGTGACGGTTTCATTCGCGATGTTCAAGATTCTTCTTAGCCAAGTAACTGTCTCTATTTCGAGTTTGAACTGCATGTTCTACATGTAATTTTACCAGAAATTCGCCGCAAGATCAGATATACCGCTACTTGTTCACAGCTCGGAGTGCGTTGAAATTGGATTGAGTGAACTTTTTTTTATTTATAATATGGTTGTAAGAAAACCAATCATTGGTTGAAACTTTTTTTTTCCATTCCGACCCTCTTACCCAAAGGATGGAAACAGCTATCAGCGGGAAGACGTTAGAAACTTGAGATTTTAATTATTCTAAGTGACATCTTATTTAAAAATATGATTTAGTGAATTTTATTTGCATGTTTTTGCAACATACTTTTGTAAATGATTAAAATTAGAAGAAAGTTGGTTTTTCTTTAGTTCTGTAGTACCTGTAAAGGCTATTTTATAAAGGAGGCCAAATACACGTTAACTGAGATATCGTTGCTTCTTTGCTATCTGAATGCTTTCAGAATCAAATGTGAGTCGTATTTTTACTTTCTCGTACACGCAGTATAGAGAAAATATAGTAATCGTCAAAAAATTCGAATTTGAAATTTTGACGAATCTCCACGTTTTTGACCACCCTGAGTTCGAAAAACACATTATTGGAAAAAATCCGTCTATCTGTGACGAAGATAACTCAAAAATCCTTTGAGCTAGACTATTGAAATTTGGTATACGGTCTTTAAATCAAATTTTGAGTAAAATCAGTTTAAAGAAAGTCCGTCTATCCGGCTGTTTGCATATAAGTTAACACGGTAACTAGAAAACGAAGAAAACTATATAGATAAGTTTCAGTACACAGATTTAACATTGATAGAGTAGACACCTGTTAAAGTTTGAGACAAAACCAATGTGGATGTGTGTTTATCGGTCTGTACTTTCAGAAACATGTTAACTGTTAGGATTTAGTGATTACAAATTATCTCTAAAATATTAGGTTTAGGATTTAGTGGTTACAAGTGCATTTTGTGTCAAATCTTTATTTCAGTCAAATAAGAAAAACGCTTCCAAAACACAATTCCATTTTCGGATACTTTTAACACCATGCCAGGGATTAATCGCCAAGACATTCAGTAAAAATACCAAATTCACGCCAAAAGTTAATATTTCGTAACTTTTGTACGCCTAAGTGATGCAAGACTTTCTCTGGCATGGCAAGTTCATTAGAGAGTATGCGAAAAAGTTTTTTGGGAGACAACTCCTTCTGGTTTATTTTTGTGTCCGTATTGAATTCTTATAGTAAACAGATTGACTTCAAACTAAAATGTCTTTCTCAAAAGAAATTGCATCTGGGCCAAGATTCTGTTAGCGAATTTCAAATTTACCGGTAAAACGCTACTCTCATAAGAAAATGGCCTCCATGCGGATAAAAATTTCCTTATCAAATATTGTGGCGTTAGTTCATATCGATCATATTGTTAGTTTTTATAAATAATAATAAAAAAAAACTAAATTTGGCTTTATGTTATCATTTTTATTGTTTGCTTATCCACTGAAGTTTCTATAATTGTAACCTTTTTACACGCTGTTACTTAACTTCTTTCATGTTTTGTTAAATGGAATGTTACATTTTGAAATTTCCGATTTTTCAATCGCTTTCTGATGTAATAAAACTTTGGAATTTTATACCGTTGTATTTCTCAATGATAGTTTAATATTTTAATACTTTCAGTTCTTAATTATTTAATATAAATTTGAATACATTTAAGAGATGCAGTCTTGTTATGGATTTGAGAGAACGCGAGACCCTGAAAATTTTATTATTGTAGAGCTCTTGCACAATTTGATTAAGAAATCACACTTATAGGAAAAACTTCGAAGAAAGGGAAATTTATCATAAAGTAGTGTGTTGTATCTAAATTTGCTGTATATCAGCTATTTCATCTATCGAGTTTTCACACAATACGTAACTTTGTAACCGTGTTGTATATGTACTATATAAAAGATTTAAATCATAATAAATGCAGTCAAACCTCGCTTAACGAGCACTTTTTATAGAATGAGTGATTGGCATAACAAGCAGAACAAAATGCAAAATGTAAATCGCTTAGCGAGCAAAACGAAATGCAAAATATAAATCGCTTAGTGAGCAAAACAAAATGCAAAATGTAAATCGCTTAACAAGCAGCAGCAAAAAAAAAAAAAAAAAAAAAAAAAAACACTTAACGAGCAATAAAAAAAAGTAAAATATAAATCGCTTAACGAGCAAAAAAAAAAAAAAAAAAAATAGTAACATGTAAATCGCTTAACAAGCGATGTTTCAAAGTTACGAGATGACATCGTGATATCGCATGCTGGATTTATCTACTCAGTTTGTGTTAATACTTCCTTTTTTTCAGAGATACTTTCTTTTCTTTTTGACCGCTTATTTGAAAAGCACCCTTATTTTTACATGAAAAAAGTTTTGGCCAGATGGCGTTGTCGAACACCTCGACTCCGTGGTATTTAAGTATGGAGTCTTAACCCTTTTACTATTGACCCGGTCGAACCGGCCCGTACAAATTCTATACTGGTGGTCTGGTCTCTGTCTCAACCGGAGATACGGGATATTAAACGAGTCATCGTCCAGAATGACCTCGCTTTACATCCTGCAATCCTCGTTCGAAACAGGAATAAATCTGCTAATATAGAATTTGCATGACCGATTGGACTGGGTTAGTAGTGAAAAGTTTAATCGCTAAGATTGTATCTCTGGTCAAGATTATGGAACTAGAGATGGTCAGCAACGACAAAGAATGCAACAAAAAGTTGCGGAGGAGATTTGGTGAGGAGAGGATGGAATAATAGATTCAACAGAGCTTGGAGAGATGTTGGAAGTAAGGGAAATTATGCATACTCGTCGTAGAAAGCATCACCCTAAAAATTTATTTAACGATATGACATTGAAAATAAAATATAAATAGACTATAATTCTTGCCTAGAGTATTTCTATCAGCGCTTGACGCTTTTCCATTTTGGTTTTGATCGCCTTATTTTTTAAAGTAGATAATTTTTTATTTATAGTTCACCATTATTTATTAATGCACTAATAATAACTATTTATTTTACAACTTTAAACGATCAATTCTTTTTACACGTACGTGTCCCCCCCCCCCCACACACGCACACACAATTTTATAACTAACTATTAGAGCCTTTTTCCATCTGCTCTCCTTCTGACACTGCCATCTTGTTAATTTTTGTGTACATTGTGCCGTAGGATGATAACTTACTGGTACCTCAAAATTTTATGAGATTGTGCTATATGACATTTCCGAGTCGAATACGTTCGGTTCACATCCAATAGCAACATTGCAATTATTGTATTAACTAATCAACTTGTCGTACACATAACATTCCCGAATATGGGCATCAAATCAATATTAGATACGTTTTTCTTTGGTTAGGCCAAGGAATTCATACGGTTTACTTATAATGTAGATTTGTACAAAACCTGTGCACTTTACAGTGTCTAGGAATCCTTTGAGAAAAATATTTGATCTTAATTTACGCAGTTAAGGCTCATCTCAAGAAAATATGGAGGGAAATTCTCCTAACCAGGATTTTCAAACTTCGCCCCCCCCCCCTGAAAAAAACCCGCTACTAGCGAAGTTTGGTCTCCCAGGTACTTTTATGTTATATTATGATTGTCTAATGCAAAATAGCAAATATCGGCTAAAATTTTCTTTTCAAAACATCAGAATTTCCTAAAAAGGAATAAAAATCCGATAATAATGCAATTTCGATCAAAATTATTTAACACTAAAAAGCTCCGCCCTTGCATTCTACTGGTAATGTTTTTTTATAATCACTTATATTCAAACTTAAAATAGCATTTCAATTTTGGAGTTGTGCAGTCATCTGACATTCTCTGGTTTCCCAGAAGTCTAGTTTCTATAACTTGTGACGTGAAGCTGCAATATCAGGTAGATGTTACGTGACTATCTCAGCTATATTTTGGGAACTTTATTTTAGTTATAAAAGCGATCCCTTATTGAAGCTATTTGAAATTTTCTATTTAACTTTATTTCTCTTTCCTTTGCTTTGCTGAGTTTTCGCTCTTGTGCTAATCAAGATACGGCAAAGAAATTTTAAAAGTCGCTATAACACAAACGGTTCACTCCATCTTGAAAAATAATATTTCAGCTTTAATTTAAAGATAACTCCTCACCTACTCATTTATCAAAAGTTGATTACAAAAGTCGTCAGAATTGAAACTGTTTTGTTGGAGAAACCCATTGGATTCCACGTGCCACGCCTGCCAATTTTTGCTGGAAGCATCGTAAAATGTGTTATTGTCTTTGCTGCTGCTGAGCTTTGAAAGGAAGACATGTTATTCAACGTTCTGTAATTCCTGATATGTACTGCAACATAAAATCAAAGGGAAAAAAATTATCATTAGAATTTTAGTATCATTAGAACTTTAGATTCTGAGGGTTTTTTTGCAACTTTTCTGATGATCTTGCTATGTCTTATTGTTATTGATTCAGCCACACCCTATTCCTTTGGGTATTTTCAGATTTTTCTAGTATCTTCTTTAGACCTCGCCCAAGATTATGTCAAGTTCACCAGTCCTATGTTATTGTGCTTTTCTGTCGAAATCTCTATGAACGGTCATGTGCCTCATTCCCTTCAATTTTGAAATTTTCTTTTCTTTTAAAAATGTATGCACATCAAAAAAAAGAAGAAGAAAAAAATGTTTCAAAAAATTGCTAAAAATGAACCTACTTTATAAAACACTACACATCGAAGGGAGAATATAATGAAAGCATTTTTTTTTTTTATTTGTGTTATGCAATGAAAAAAAATGCTAAAAACTGTAGTTATTTTAATAAGGTTAAAAAAATATTGTACTTTAAAAAATATTTAAACTCATTTTATGAGATATATTAATTTATGAATAGTTTAATAGCATTAAAATTTTTTGATTTGATTTTTTTATTGATATAAATTTTTACATTTCTAAATCTAATATAGTTATTTGTTGTTGTTTTTTTAAATTGCCGATTTCAATATATCATTTTTATGAAATATAAGATATTTTAAGTAGAAATTTAGAAAAATTTATGCTAATTTCTAATGCATTTTTTTGTACTTTAAAATTGAGATTATTATATAATTTGAGAAATTTGGTGTTATTATGAAGTGCGGCTATTAAAAAAAGTCTTTAAAATAATGTTAAATTGCCTTCAAGTTTGTATGTTTTGAAATTTTCGATAAGTATTATCTGATTAAAAATTTAATTTGGTGATAAATTTAACTTTTAGATGTAGTTAAAACATGCTAAAACGTTTGATAAAAACTAGCTAGGTTAATATTAAAATCACTCTCTCAAGCATTTGATCTTCACTTTTATTTATTGTGATGATAAAATGCAAATCTTTCTGGAGATTGTTTTCTTTTAAACCTAAAAAGCCTATCCTTGTTACGAAAAATCATCTGATGAGTGTAGGGGGGAAAAAGTCTTAACTCGTCGGATTATAGAAAAGCACATTTTATTACATAAGACAGGTAACAAAATTTTAGCCCGGATATCTAAGCAGCAAAGAAAGTCAAAACAAAAGCAGACTATTCGTAAGGCAGTAATGCCCAGACAACTCAAACGAATGAATTCAGCTCTCTCTTCTATCAGCAATTCAAAGAGAGAAGTCCGTCTCGTGCCAGCGTTTTCATTTATATAGTCTCCGTAACAGGATAGGGAATTTTCTAGAAATATCTCGATTCCAAATAAAAATAGCAACATAATTCTTGTATTTTCTGGAACCTTCAACCGTTGGGAGTCATTGATCTCTATCCATTCAACATGCGTTAAAAATATCTATAATTCTCATTTCCTTACTAAAAGACTAATTTCGTAGGGAAACTTTTCTACAGATTTGTAATGATATTGTCTGATAGAATGAATGATATTCTTTGAATTAAAAAATATTTCTTTTGAACATTAATTTTAATAACAATACAGCTCGGGCTCATGTTTAAATCATGGAAAAGAATGATCTATATAAATCTGAATGCAAATACAAATATTTTAACTCTTTGAAAAAAAATACATTAATCCATAAATTTTTGTAGATGCTGCCAAATTCTATAGCTTAATACTACCTCTGAAGAAGGAAATAATTATTATGATTTGGTGACTTGCAGTTTTCAAATTTGGCCCATATGCAATCACAATCAGTGCATTAAGTAATTTCAAAATCCTGATTTAAATCATAGCCTTTTATTGCATGATTTAAGATTGCTGGTTTGAATTTTAAGATAGTTTTGAATAAATTTCAAATCTCATATACTATGCAAGAGTGGCATTTAGTAGTCTGTGGGTGTTCCAAGAAATCTTTTTAATTACGAGGATTTATTCTGGCGCGATCTTTCTTCAATTAGTCCCGAGTTTTTTTTTTTATTTATATTTTTTTGATAATGCTGAATTCAGTGCGCGCTTATTAAATGCATCCAGTGTGATACAATCCAATCACTTTGTCAATGTCAGAGCTGTGTTTAACAGATCCGTTTTGTGGGACGGCTATCTGACAGACGACACTGATGGATTATGATGGAAAACTTTGTTAATACCTCAATATTCGCTCTCTTAACTTCATGAAACTTTCATTTTCATGCTTCAGGTTCTTTCGTATGTATGTTTCTATGCTTAGTGAAATATGCAAGCTCTCGAATGCATCATTCTACCAATCTAAACTTATCTAATGATAATAAATGGATTATAAAGGTGAAAAAGTCAACTGGAGTATTAATCTGAATAATTTAATATCCGTTTTGTTTTACAAACCTAAGATTTTTAAAATGTTTATTTTTTTAAAAATTATTTGCAACTTATGCAGATAAATTGTGTTCTGTCTGTCTCTGTCTTGAATTTGAAAAATGAATGATTTTAATAGTTATGTTGAGTGTGTAATCATAGTATGCATTATACAGTTTGAACACGGTTATGTCAGTAAAGCTTTCTGTTTCGATTATTATATTCTTGTTTTGAAATAGTTTAAATAATTTCTTGTTTATCATTGCACTTAGAATAACAAAAACTTCATAACCTATAAAAAAAAGTGAGGATATGTTTTGTAAAACGTATGCATATTATGGTTTCTATAATAACTAAACTACCTGTAAAAATACTATTTTTTATTATTCAAAATGCCAAGAATGTTATTTTTGACACTATGAATGCAAATGTATATTTTGATAGGAATACCAGCAGGCGATACCACAGTTTTCAAAAAATAACATCTCGAATACATTGAAATACTTGAAATGTGTTCTTTTGAGCTCTAGAATGCAAACTTTTGTGTTGTTTTTGTCACACATTTTTATTATGAATTTCAAATACGTGCTTTTAAATGTAAAGGTTGCTAGTATCAGTTATTTATGCATTGTAGAATCTGAATTCATAACTTCTTTTTATAAGCACAGACTATCTAAACAAAATTAGTTCGAAATCATGTCATACTTTTTTATTTTGAAATTGCAGGTGTTGAAATATTGTTATGTAAATACTTGGTGATAGATTTTCAGTCTGAGATATCTTTTGAGGTTATGGAATTTATAAGGATTGACAATTTGATTTATATTTGTAACTTGCCTAGAGATTCAATTTTATTGCTAACAAATTTAGACTGTAGATCAAATGAATTAGAGAACAGAATAAATGGAAACTAAGGCCGATGAAACCGGAAAATTATAGGCCGGAAGCCTATTGCCAATGAAATATAAAAAAAATTCCATAAATTAACATTAATTTTACTTAAAAAATTTTCGTATAAAGTTTCAAATCCAAAAAAAAAATTTCATCAAAATTCCTTCTGAAAAACACATTGAATTTGACAATGCTTGCAAATGATATTTTAATTCGATGATACAGTATACCAGTAAATTTCGTTTTATCAGTAATGTATCTGAAACTAATGCTCTGTAATTACAGTATCTGCTAATAAAATTTTATCCGTGGATGTAGTATATTTGTAGATGTAGTGTGCCTTCAAATTACATATTATTCATAAATATAGTGTCCTTACAAGTAACTTTATACTTGCAAGTACAGATAATCAATTCGTCATCAATTGTAAACAAGCAGTTCCTTTTTTTTATTTTTAAACTGCTAGTATTGAAATGTTGTGTAACTATTAGGTAGTCGAACTTTGATATTCCCATTCAAAGTTAAACTAATATATCCTCTAAATATATTATTCATAATAAGAAAATCAAATCTCGATAATTTACATTTCAGCACTCTGAAAAACTAATGATATTTAAAAGCCCCAAAATTATTTATGGGCAAATATAGATGAACAGTCTTTTGTTAACATTAATTATTTAGTTTGTGAAGTGAAACCTTTCTTAACAAGCATAAATTGTTCCCGAATCATACTCGTAATGCGAAACATTAATGAAGTGACACACATTCTTTATTTTTTTTCTTCTATAGAATTGTAAAATGTGATAATGCGTTCCATTCAGGAGGAGGAGGACCTCGAACGAGTTTATTATAATGTAATTTATTATTTTCATTAAATTTAAAATAATTAAATATTTGTCTAGATATTCATACAAAATACATGCAGAATTTATAAGAGAATTGCCAGAAACATTTGTTTTCGAGTACGCTGCAGAATGTGGCGAAAATGAGATACAACAATATTATTAATTAAATTTTGTAGACCGTTTAGCTTTTGCCTTATTAGGATGATTCTTCCTAACGTACGATGTAACAGTGTGCCATGCTTTCAACATCTTCCTTATTTCTATGAAAGGTTGATGCTATGCTGTAGCAGTTGTCTTCACTACAGCTTCTTGCTTTGTGGAGAATGCTCTTGACTGTGTTTGTATTTCTATTGTTACGAAATGTTTCTCTGCTCATTCACAATGTGAAACCATGATGTCTATCAAAAATGTCTCACTTTTTTGATTATTCAGTTAATTATATATTTTAAGCTCTTTAATAATAATATATATAACCTTTTAGTTATATATTAATTTGAAATAAATAAATAAATAAAAAAAAAACATCAGTGAACAAGCTCTAAATATAGACTGATACATACAGGCAGGTCTCTGCAGGTGAAGTCACTATGTGTCCTCGTCATTCGTTTTTCGAAACATCGCTCGCTAAAGGAGTCCCTTTTTACAAAATTTAGTGATTGCTTCATTTATTCACTTTATTCATCTTTTTACAAATTCTATTGATCCGAAATCATGTCTAATAAAGATACATGAATTTGATTTGCAATTCAGATGCAAATGTGGAGAGAATATTATCTCTGATATCACCTCAATAGTCGATTGAAAAAATCAAATTGTCTGTTGAGAAAAATGAAACAATTATCATTTGTCTCTGAAATTTTAAAATGACTTGTGCTGCGTTTTATAATTATATGATTGTGCACAATGATATAATTGACAAAGTAAAATTAACTTTACAATGGCTGAGCTAAAATAGATTGGCTATGCATCTTTTATATTATACCATGTATTCATTTTTTTAGATTGCTTAAACTATATTGATTTTATTAGAGTAAAATAAAATATTACTTACTCACTTTTTTCACGTTTTATTTATTTAGCATTTAAACGTCCCATATTGATGCTTTGCAATGAAGGTAACCCTAAACAAATGTGTGCCTTTGTATTTCCGATATCACAAAATTGAATTACCTCTCTGTATCAATACTTCAGAAATTAACGCGTATCTGTATTTTATTATATGTTTTTTATGTCAATTTCTGATTTATTTATTATTTTATTTCTGCCTTTGTTTTACTAGCCGCCTTTGGCAACCAGCTAATTCGCCAGTATTAATGCTCGCTAAAAGTATCAATTAAATTTTTTATGCAACTTGGTCTTCTAATAGCTTCTTCAACAAACTATTTTTAAACTTCAAATTTTCATAGTCATATTATTCACTTATTCCATTATGTAGGTCTGAAACCATTCAGTTCATTGTACTACGTATCTCTTTCTACTTTTCTGTCAGCGCCCGTAAAGTATGAACTTTAATTTAAAATAAACGTTAAACTGCAAAAAAATTTACTAAAACCAAGCATGCCTTCAAAAAAAAAAAAAAAAAGAGAGAGAATTGAAAGCGGAGTCATTCGGCATTGAAGTCTTACGTTCACTGCAGAATAATTTTCATATTTTATATATCTAAAGGAATTATTCAACAAAAATTTCATCGGAAAATTCAATTTTTACTTTTGTTTTCAAAAGGATTTAAATGCCGTCAATAATAATATTTTATTCTTTTTCGGTCAATAAATATGCTTCAAAAATTATGAAGTTTAACTTTTAGACAGTCCTTTGATCCTAAAGAATCATATTCTGCGAAATATTCTTGACATTCCACCTTTTAACTAAATGAATAAACATTTCTATCTTCTGCGATCAAATATGACCGATTTATAAAGTTTGAATATTGCAATTTTAGAAAAATCAATATTTTCATAATCTCTCACAAACACTGGAAGATGACTGGCGTATCTTCTTTGAGAGGTTTGATGAAGTGGTCTAAAATAGCCAGATTTTATAGAATAACGATATTCAAAGTTTCATAAATTAATTAGTTTTAGTGATTTATTTAGTTGAATGGAGAGCGACTCTTTTTATTTAAAATATTAGTGTCTCAAGAATCTATTGTTAGACCTGATTCCCCGGGCAGAGGATCTATGTAAAAATTAAAAAATCTTAATTCATGAGAGCATTTATTGAACTGAAATTACAAAAATATAATTATTTACTTCATTTAGACCATTTTGTTAGTAGATATATGTTCCAAATTAGTTACTGGGCCCAGATTAGAATCCATATCTTGTATATATTAAACCATGTTTGCCTTAAATAAAACTGTCTTATTGAATTAATAATATAGATATTATGAAAGATAAAAAAAAAAAAACTTTTCCATTCATTTACATTTTAGAAAATATATTTATTTCATTTCATACAAGCACCTGCTGAAAATTGCATTTTTATATATTTAATATGTATAATTTCCAACCAAAGTTAACGTTTTTTGTTAAATTTCAGCTTTTGTCAACACATTGGTAAAAGCTAATCCCCCCCCCCCCTCCATTGATGCGTAACGTGCTCTTGCAGCTTAAATTTATTTTTATTTATTACGAATTAAAATGTTAAAAAAATATGATGGAATTATTTTTTTAAAAATTCATTAAAAATAGAAATTTAATTAATTGGTTAAAACATTAGTATCATTAAAAAGAGTATTTTTTGAACTTGATGTAAGAATTATTTTTATGCGATGATATTTTCGGAAATTATCTCGAAACCCTCTAAAATTTCGCTTGATTTTTAATTAGTTAAAATTCTAATTAAAAATTAAAAAAAATAGCTCCTAGATGCACATTCCCGACCTCCAAGGTATACACATTGCCAAGCTTGGTCAAACTGTCTGGCCTATAGAGCACCAACACACACACACACACACACACACACACACACACACACACACACACACACACACACACACACACACACACACACACACACACACACACACACACACACACACACACACACACACACACACACACACACACACACACACACACACACACACACACACACACACACACACACACACACACTCTTTATTGACTTCAAGAATTCTTATACGAAATAATATCTTGTTTGCTAAGTCTTTTATTAAATTTCGAATTACTGATTTAATTTCTAAATATCTGTATATTGCAAATAATGTACTTCTTTGACTATGATTTTTTTTTCCTGCCTATGTAATATATTTACTTTGAAAACTGGAGCAATCCACAGTTTTTGACAAATAGAAATAGGCATCGCATTGAAATGGAACAGAGTGGTGCAAATAAATTTTGTTTGTCTTGAACTAGAAAGCTGGAGTTGTGAGATAATTCACTTTCAATGTTTATGTAACTTGATATATAGTTTTATTCAACGAATAAAATTTAATTTGATTTTTGTTAGATCAGTAAAGGAAATTGAGAGAGAAGAATAATTAGAAATTGTGATTACTATACGTGTCTGTGAGATGATAACGATCTGGGAAACTTGTGCCTTGTTTAAAATATTCCAGAGCACTTTTCACTTCTTTTTAGAGTTATTTTCAAGCGTTTGTTTCGTTTTGTTGCAACTATGTTAAAAAAAAAAAACATTAAGCTCATATTTTTCTTTATTATTATTCGTTCCGTATATTAGTTATATGCAAGTTAAGGTATTAAGCTATATATTGCTTAATTTTATAGAATTTAACGTTTACGTATAAAATCCAATTTTCTTTTTCGGATATCCTTCCGAGAAATAAATTAGTTCTTTCAATTTCCCCTGACAATTTTAATTATGGAATAATTGGAAAAAGGCTTTTAATGTAATAAAAGACACCCTATAATTTTTCATACATTTAGCACAATTTATTATATGATAGGAAGTAACATTAAATCTAGTAATGAAATAGCTTTTACCCCCCTCCCCAAATATTAGGTGCTTATATGTATTTTGATAATTTTTTTCATTTTAAAAAGACTTTTATTGGGAGAAATTGGTACAATATATACCAATCGAAATATTTTCCATCATTGACATCGAAATGAACACTCTTGAACAGTTGAAAGCAACACCGATAATTGGGATATAATGGACAGCGTCACCGTAAATTTCTAAAAGTGTCTGATGGGTTTCGGCCGCAGATTTCTTCAATTCGAACAAAAAAAGCAATGAATGTTGAAAATGCAGTTTGGAGCTTTCCGTGATTAGGGTTTTTATACACTGAATAGCTCAATAATACTAAATGGAAAACTTTCAAAATGATAACAATAAAGTAATAGTAAATTGGTAAAACTCAAAATCATTTTCTTTTATATAGAAACTTCGCATGTTTATCAATAGATGTCGCTGATTAAAATACATGCAAGCACCTAATATTATATTATGTCAAATTAATAACTGACAATTTAAAAGAATCTACGAATCTGCTATGTGACACACACACACACACGCACGCACACACACACAGTATTTCTCACGAATGAAAGTTGGTTTTTAATAATGATTTGAAGTCATTTGATCTCTAGTAGGAAGAAAACTAAGTAATTGATGTCGAGGAAGAAGACGTAATACTGATAAAAGAATTTGAAGATAATTTTGGCTCGTTTCAACAAAAGGTGGAAATCTCGAAGTAGTTTATCTCAATTCATCCATGGTCGATATTTCAACAAATATATATCTAGTAATATATGATCGATTACATTAAAGATGTTTGAATAAGGTCCTTGTTCGTATACCTGCAAGACTAATGGAGTTGATAGTAGTGAACTGTACGTGACAGTCGTGGAGTACTTATAATTTGTTCTTGAGTTGACCAATTTGATTATTATTATTGAATTACTCTCAAATTCTATCTGAAAGGTAGATGGTAGAAAAGAAGTATTCATTTTTTTCAGATAATGTAAATGTCAAGGGAAAAAAAATGAGATTTATGCGCTCCTGCTTATAAATAATATGTGGTTTTATGTTATGGCAGTTGAAGGTTACAAATAAGTATTAGAAAGTAATTCGATCACAAGTTACTGGAATAATATATATAATAATAATAATATTACTGGATTATTTTGGAAGCTATTGTATGTGTAATGGTTTGATTTTGAAATTATATTCTAATATTTACAACATATTAACAGATTCTTTGAAAAACATTTGCAATTCATTAGAGAGCGGTTAAATTTGTAAAAGAACGGTTTTAAAATATGCAGAAAGTTATTAAAATATAAGTTGCTTTTTTACAGATTGCAATTATTAATCTGCGAAAAATTTCAGAAACACCAAACGATATTCCCGCGATTCTTTGTGGCGCAAGATTAATTAATTAAAAGTTAGAAATCAAACGATGAATTAGTAGCGCCAACTGACGGTTACGTCACTTCATTGAAATGCCGAATAGCTGTACTCCCAAATTCTATTGGTAAAATGGATGGTAAAAAATAACGCCGTGACTTGTGATTTGAAAGTTTTACTTGAAGCTTTGTTTCTTTCGATCAGTTTTTTTAATAATTAATTTTTAAATGTTTTCTAAATTTTAGTAATTTCTTCTTGTGTGTTATAATAGTGAGTTATTTTTGAATTTATAAAAGTTTTTCTCTACAAAATTGAATATACGATTATAAATTATTTTGAATTTGAAGTACTATTAAATAATTGCGATAGTTTATATGTGATATTTCATGAAACATAATGTAGTTTTATTAAAAAAAAAGTAAAAGGAAAGGAAGAAAGAAACCAGTGGGTACTTTCTTGGAGTGGTGGGGAGTGGGAAATAAAATAAATCCAGAGAAAATATTTATTATTTTCTCATCATTTTCAATGTAGGCTTTTCAGATCAGGATATTAATGTAATCAGAAAATAAGTGTTTCCAATTATCTCGTAATTTTTTGAGCATTTGGAAACGCATCGGATTAATTATGAACATTTTTGCATTTAGGCTTCTGGATTAATTATTTAATTTGAAAAAAAAAATGCATTGCACAACAAAACATGTTTATTATGCTTTTACGTTGATTAATTAATGTAAATGCATAATAAACCAAATCATTTAAATTGAATCATTAAGCACATAATAATGCCAAATCATTTTAAATTGAAACTGCAAAATTTATTTCCAATTACACTAACTAACTCTATTATGTTTTAGGATCAAATAAAGAAATATAGGGAAAAAAATTTCTGCGGAAGATATTATAATAGTTAATTATAATAATTAATAAGATTATGACCACTCGCGCTGACTCGCCTACGAACCTGCGGAATTTTCAGTGTTAGTATTAACAATTATTTTCTTAAAAATCGAAATCTATTAATTATTTCCTGTTGAAATATTATAAGATTAAATAAATTCTAAAATTCTTTGAGAAGCAATTATTATGAATTGCAACCATTAATAAAGAATTTGATTTATCTAATATCTGTTTAATATATTAGATAAACACAAATATAATTTTATGAAGTTAGATTAAATGACCTCGATCAGAAAATTGCCGTTTCCATCTTTCCTATTTCTTTTAAAGGTTTTAAGGGGGAAAAATTATTTTTGTTGGAATAGATTCCTTGGAAATGCGGTTTAATTTTTTAAAAAAGTAGGCGGATAGGCGTGGCATGCAGTGAAATTCAATAGAATTCAATTTTATTGATACGTATTTTAAATAAATAAATCTAAAAAGAAATATATATAATATTCATTCTGATTTACTTGCCAACTTTCTATCGATTCATTATTTACAACTTTATTATAATGAATTCATAGATATTGAAAAAAAAATATTTCTCTCTTTTAATATAATTTTTTTTATTTTTTTGAACTTACCATATTTTAGTAAAAATAGAATTAGTTTCTATTTTTCAATAATTTAAAATTAGCAGAGTTTTTAAAAATAATTTTAACATTAAATCTGATATATTGCTATTATACTCACTGCTATTTAATTGGTTCATATAATGTCACCGTTACATAACATAAATGAGTAAAATGCCATTTATTAATGCACGTCGTGTTTTTCTCTTCTTTCGTATCTATTTGATTTCTGAATTCAATTGGCATTAGGTATCTGGCGTATGTCACATGCCCGCAGATCCTTTATATATATATATATATATATATATATATATATATATATATATATATATATATATATATATATATATATATATATATATATATATATATATATATATATATATATATATATTTCTTATATCAGTTTACTAACATAACCAACACTGCATTGCTCGTGATATGATGAATGTCAACGAAAATAAAGCCACAATAATCCCAAATAAAGTTATGAACATGAATAAAAAAATATTAACATTGATTCCACGCTTTGATTTTTTTCTTCTTTTGCCTGATGAATTGCAGACGTTAAATATAAGAATAAATAAATGAAAATAAAAAAAAGTTCTAAAGAAAAGAGTGAGAGATGGTTAAATTAGGAAGATATTGTTAGAATTAAAATTACATAAAAATGATTTTCATAATTTTTGATTTTCTAATTTGATTTCTTATTAAATCTGTGAAGAAATGACCTTCCATCTTCCTAGCAGATCATCCGCGGACCTCGCATTTACTTGGAAAATAATTAATTAAGAATAAATATATTTTGATTATTCTTACTTTAAATTAGGGAGAAATGTTTGGATAATTATCTCAAAAAATTTGATGTCTGAATCAATATATTTGAAAAAAAAAATCAACTTAAAACATGAATTTTAGTTTCATTTCTTATAACTTTCAGCAAAAGTTACTGCTTTTTTTTTATTTTTAATTTCTCATACTTTAATGAAGTCTGTCGATTACGAAACAAATACAATAGATAATTTACATATACAAAGATACAAAACAAATTTCTTTATAACAACAGTTGTTTGTTCTTTTCGATGGTTCATTGATTTTCTTACACTCAAAAAAATATTTAAAACAACCTAAAATATGAAATAAAAATAGGATTTAATTAAAAAATTTTTATGTATTCAATCTAAAATTTTCTATCAAATAAAATTTAATTTATTAATCTAAAAAATTTTATATTACGTTTTAAAATCCGGGTTTCGAAGATCTTTGAGTTCTTATTACAATTACTGTATGTCAAATTTCATGGCATATGCGATGAATTTGTCTGAACGTGGCAAATATCCATTGCTTTCTTTAATAACTATAGATAAGTGCGATCTGCCGATTATTTTTCATGTTTTGTTATAAAAATTAGACCACGTAAATCGATAACTTATTTTTGAAATCAAATTTTTATTGAATTATCGAGTTTAAATTTATTTATTTTTATTTTATAAATCTCTTGTGAGGCATTAACTAAAAGTAGATAATTATATTTGAAGTTGAAAAATTGAAAACTTAGAACACATTTATATTTTGATTATTTTAAATGGCATTTTCCACCAAAAGCTGGGTCGTCCTATACAATAGAGTAATTGGGCTATAATTTCTTTTGACCGAAGACCGTCTATATATTTACCGTGTTAATTTTATTTAAATTCTGAATTTTATAATTTTTTTTTAATATTGTAACTTTACAATCAATAAGATTGATGAAAGTTGACTTGCAAAATCCCATTGTGAAAAGACATCGATTTGCAAAATTATAAGGAAGTCATTTTGAAAATAATTATTGTGCTATTGCAAATTGGCATCTTTTCAATTATTACTTAAAGAACAGATGACTTATTTATTTATTCTGCTTTTCAATCATTTTATTAGGCCAATATTTTTATTTGTCTGTAGGCAGTAGAATTCATAATCTAGCTTCTGATTAGACTTTAAATTACTTTAAACATAGAACATTAAAAATTGTTAAAACAGCTTCGATCAGAAGAGATATATAGAAAAAAACAATGGTCGAGTGAATTTTTAAAAATCAAAATAGCTTGTACGTCCCCTTTCCTCTTCATTAGTTTATTAGTAAATTAATTAGAAGCTAAATTAATTTTGAGCTCTATTTATTGGTACACTTTTGTAAACTTTAAATATATATGGAATATGAATTTGATCTGAGTATCAGAGAGAAATTACATTTCATAGTAGGATAATTATTTAAATAAGTTTCATAATTTTTAACTGCCAAGAATTTATATTCAATATAATAATATTTATAGTTTGGCATATTGTGCATACATGTTTAAGAAAAAAATCCATTTAAAACTTTCTGCATAATATACTGAGTTGACTTGAGCTATAAAATTTAGCTCATAATTATGTTTTGGAAGAAGAAATAAATTATTTTTTAAAAATTTCTATTTAAAAATTAATCAGCATTTTAATGTTTTTTTTAAAAAATAATTTCTTATTACTCAATTTAGATAAATATTTTAAAATATATTTTACAACATTTCTTTTTTTTTTCTTCTTTTTTGGACTTTACATATTCGCGTTCCGATGACATGAACTATAATTTTTACATCATTGCTATATAATTGGATTATATTACGTTATTATAATAAAAAAATAGAATAAATACAATCAAATCAATCTTAAAAATTATCATTCTGAAGCATCTGGGTGTTTTAATCTCTTGATTTTTTTTGTTATTATTATTATTATTATATGAAATGTGATATGCTTGAATAAACATTTCGCTTTTGATTTGTAAATAAAAAAATTTAAAAAAATCATTAAAAGAGAAAAATGCTGCAAATCAAAGCTGTAAATCTTTTATTAATTTTGGCCATTTAATTATAAAGGCAAAATAATTTAAATGTTTCTGCTATAAAAAAGCATTCCTTTTCAGTTTGTATTCAAAGCAAATTAAATAAAATTTATTCCATTTTCTAAAAATTCTTATATGATGAATGCGAGCTTTGCTATTTTAATATTTATTAGAATCATTGAATTAAGAACTGCTGTGTCTAATTTTTTTAGAAAGTGATAAATAAAATATAACGATTTATTTTTTAAAAACATTCAACATTATTATATTAAAGCTATATGTTATTTTATATCGTCTGATGACTTCAATTAATTTACTTATTTTTTATTAAATATTTTATATAACTATATTAAATATTTTATATACTTTTTTCAGTATTTTAATGCTAGAAAATATATTTTCTTTAGAATGTTTTGTCATTTAAAAAGAAGGAAAAAAAAATCAGATAAAAAAGCTTATTTTCTTTGAATTGGATGCTTACTTTCTTTGAAGAATGCCAATTTGAATGATAATATAAGAAAATCTTAATCCGAAATTTCGGAACTGGGCAAATTATTTTCCGATTCGGTCTTAAAGTGTTATGCATTATTCGAAACATTCTTCATAAAAACTACAAAATTGTATTCAAATTTTGGGTCTGGCAACGGTAGTTCAAATATTAACCGTTTTGACGTTTTTTTATTATTATTATTATTATTATTTTTTAGAATTCTGTATTCTTTTTAAATTTTAGTGCATTTGTGATAAAATCACCTGAAAGCTTTTTTTTTCTTTTCATTTTCTAATTGTTTTTACTGAAAATGTTTGGTTGCTTTTTTTAGATTCGCATATTTTTACCTTTAATTTCAAGTTGGATAGTTCATTGTCGAGTGAAATCAAATATTTTAAAAATACTGTTCAATTCTTATAAGAAAAAAAAAAAAAGTCAAGATATCTTATGTTCAAGAAATTAACATAGACTTAATTATCAAGTCACTGATGTTTGCAGTATTTTAGATGCTTCCTCGTAAAACTTCTGCAGGTTGCTTTCTTTAAAAAATTTTTCTTCCCTTTTTAAAGAATAAAATTTCTTGATATTTTTTTATGTTTACTGAGAATTATTTGCTATTTGATTATTTTTATTGTACTTTTATGTCTTCTTGTCTTAAAAATAATATTCAAATGAATAATTTGCATTTTTAAAAATTTTATTTCAGGTAGGTCTTTCTTTTATTGAACTTAACTTGAATATCAGCATATCATCCTTCCATTAGTAAGTACTATATAGAAAAAAAAAAAAAAATTCTTCGATATTAATTGTTAAGTCTTATTTTATATCATGTTTCAAGATTGTTTAAAAAAAATTTTATACAAAAACCACTTTAACTGTATTACGACTAATATTTATAAAAATTATAACAGATTTAATTTTTTAAAAAAAGAAGTGAATTTTTTAATGAACATTTTGATTAGCTTTTGTATCTATATTGTGCAAATGCCCTTATTTGTCATTAAACATTTACTCAGATTCATGAAAATGGTTTGCATTGATATAAATAATGTTTTAATTTTATGCCTTAAAATTTATTGTTTTTATTAAGAATTTGTTTCATCTTTTTATTTTCCAATTTCAATATAACAAACAATCGTAGACAAAGTTATCTGTACAAATTTTAGACAAGTTTGCATTTTTTTTTGTATAAATAATTACATTGATCACATAATTTTATTCATTCATTTGTTTTATTTAAAAAATTTTAAAGTTAATATTTGTTTTTATATTATTCTTTTTTAAAACTTTATTTATTATTTGTTTTTCCACTAATTCAAGTTCAATATTTTATTTTAAATAAAGTTTTGAATCTTAAAGATGAAATAAATATTTAATTTGAATAAAAAAATATTAATATTTCAGTGTTGCAACGTTCTTTATGAATATATACATTTTTATTTGTTAGAAATTTAGAAATTTTTAAAAATATTCGGATTCCAACACTTATTTTATAAGTAATGTGATATTAAAAGTGGATAACAATTTGATCAAGTGAAAATAACAATTTGACTGCTGAGGAAAATTTAGAGGCGTATTTATCAATCATTGTTCTAAATTTTTTATTCCATTTAAATGTGTGTTTATTTCTCAAATTCTGATGATTTGTAAATCCTGCACTTGCATTTCTTGTATGTTTTTGCGAATGTTTTTTTAACATTATTTAAATTCTGTATCTCTAATTTTCTTTCATTTTTTATGTAGTATAATCAAAATCCTATCAATCAATCGTTTTTTTTTTTTAACTGACTGATCCTGATTTTGATTTTGGAAGTAACTAATGAACTTTTGATAAACTAGGTCCGATGATTTTTTTTTAAATTCAGAATTATTCTTTATAGAATTCAGAGAAGAGCGAATATATTAATAAATAAAATATTCGAGGAACACGAATATATATATATATATATATATATATATATATATATATATATATATATATATATATATATATATATATTATCCAAAAATAATTATCGAGTAATTTCTGCTTAGCGAACACTGCAATTACGGTTTATTTTATTTTATTCATTTTTATTTAATGAGTTAAAAAAGGGTCATGCAAAAGGATAATTCTGTGCCAGTTATTTGAAATCCAGAAAATATCTCGCTTTCGATTTTAAAGGCAAATTTTAGTTAGCTGTAGTCTCCCAATATTGATGTTTCTAAAATTAACTTGTATAATGTTAATAAACTGCCTATATAATCTTTTTTTTTTTTTAATTAATTTGGCGCAAAGGTGAACTTTTAAATTAAGTGCATTAAATAATTTTGTTTTTAATGCTATATGTTGTTTTATAGCACATTTAACTCACTACTATATGATGTATGTGTATTTATTATTTTGTCTCATATTTTGTAATTATGCTATTAAAAGCATTTTTAATAATATAAGAAATAATTAATGTTTTAAATTTACAAATATTTAAAACTTGCATTAAATTTAAATACTCTAATACAGCATAGTGCCTATTTGTATGCTTTTTTTAGTTTCAAAAATAAATTATTGATTTGGGGGGGGGCTGAGTGATTTATTTGTTAGTCATTTTATAGTCCAGTTTCATGAAAATAATTTGTATATGTATATTGAAGTATCCATTAGAATGCTGAATGTCAGAAATTAGAACAAGTTTTAATTTAAATATGGAGTAGAAATTTAAATGTGTGTCTTTCATAGAAGAAAGATGGATGAACAGTTTTCATAAGGTACATCATTATTTTTCTTTACTTCTGTTTTTAACATCTTTATGCTTTTATGCAATTGGTAATTTGCATAAAAACATATTAAATAATTGATGATTTATACAAAATTAATGTCCATCACGTCGGGCCGCATTGGCGAATCATATAACTTCAAAATGAAGCTGTGACTTCGTTATGTACAGTTGTTTCGATATAACAGATTTTTATTGGAAGTTTCTTTTAATTTTAATACAAAATTTTATGAACCAAATATTTAAAAAAAAAAAAAATCAGAATTTTGTATGATGATTTAAAATGAAAATGATTCATGTTTTATCGTCTGTGTGAAATCTTGTTACTTTTTCTATATTACATGCTCTTTATTACTTACCAAATGAAAACGATATATCTGGAATCTTGTTCTCAGTCTGTTCTTCTAGTTTGCTCTCTTTAACTGTATAAGCATTCGTTCACTTTCTCCTGCTATTTATAAATGTTCTTTAAGTTCTTTCTTGGAATTTATTCTTGTTTCTACTTTTCCGAGAACATCCCATAACCATAGTTCAAAGGCAGCGTTTATTTTTCTTTGAATTTATATTAGTAATACAAACGTTACATTTTTGCTTCTATTTCTCCTATCAAATAAGATATTTTTGCTTTGTTTCTGAAGTAATAATATATTTTATCATATATACACATTGAAAATAGTGGTGCTTTATATAGCGCTGTAATATTTGAAGCACATTAATTTTTTTTTTTTTGCCTATATTTTGCAGCTTTTCTAAAAACAAGAGAGGCAATTTATGAACCATCTTATTCTAACCTCGGTTCTAACTTTTGAATCGTGATTACAGAAATTACTATGTTGCATGATTGTCATTAAGGAGGACCTGAAGGGAAGGAAAAAAAAAAGTAAATAACTGCCTCATCCTGCCTTGCCATTTCACACTATTCCTAAATCACAACCGCCTATCGACCACATTGCTGACATTACTTTGTGTGAAAGAAATTTGTTTACCATAGATAATGATGTTACAAATGACATTTACCGCCTTTCATCAGGTGTCTTCATTTGCGACTTTTTATTATTATTATTTTAATTTTTTTTACCCGTTTGAAGAAGTCACGAAATACTCGCATTATGTAATAAGACTTGGCATAATCATTTTTAGTGTGAAGTATTTATCGTCTCTGTTAATTCCTACTTTCCGTTTTGTCTTCTGACATCTAAGTTTCATGAAAGAGAATTGTCGCAGGAGCTTGAGGTTATTTTTTGTAGACATATTAAAGACTCCATCAAGAACAATAACAGCTGTTTATATGTCCGCCTGTTACTGAAAAAGTGAGTGAATGTTTTATGATTATAGTTGTTGTGTCGGAGAATTTTCAGGGTGCGTCCTCTTTTTTGAGTTTGCTATATAATTAGAATAGATTTTTTTTTGATTGATTCGGTTTATATTATTTATTTTTGAAGTAATGTTACTTTATAACTTATCACCTGAATGTCTTTTGTAAAAGATGTATTTAAAATCCAGATGTATCCATCGCTATTAGTGAAAATGGCTAGTTGCAAAAGAACTTTGTATCATATTAGCTTTTTAATACTTATTTTGTAATGGGGAAAAAAAAACCCCCTAAGTACTTGTATACTTGCACTCATAAATTATTTCTGTAGGATTTTATTTTGTTTTGTATATAAATACTAGTTACTTTACTTTTCATTTGCTTGTGAAGTAAAATTCCATTGGCTGAATTTGCTTTCATTTCTTAAAAGTGAATGAAAGTAAACAAGAACGTTCTCTGAAACTTTTCTTCATTTATTTACCAAAACCAGTAACTAAATAATGAATATTTTATGAGAATTATATTAAACAAGATATACAATGGTCTTTAGAGCAATGGTATTCTTACTAGAAATTTGAGAAGTATTTAACCCTCAAGATTCTGTCTTGATAAATAGTATCAAAATTCCAATTATATATTTTATTTTAAAACATTCTAGTTGTGTAATCAATAATTGTAATACTGATGCAAAAGTTATAATCTCTCATCGTAAAAATATAGAGGCATGTAAAGGAATTTTTTTTATTGTCTGTAATTTATTTACACAAATGAACAGTTAAATTTTTCTTAAATTCATTATTTTTATGGTTAGAAAGTTTGTGGACTGGTGATACGTGAATAAGAATTGCGTCTAACCTATTTGTGTGGAATTATTTCAACAATATAAAATAGCATAAATTCATACAAAAAATAAAATATAAGTGCAAATAACATAAAAACATAAGACAAACAAAGTGTCTTAGAAAAATGGAATAAGCGTTTATTTTCTTAACTGTTGCATTTAGACTTATGTTTCTAAGTGCAAATCTTCATTACATAAGGCGCTCAAATGTATAAAAGCACTTAGGTTTCTGTAGAGATTAATTATAAAAAAAATTATATTTTTATAGCCCCCCCCCCCCAAAAAAAATTAAATTATTCATGCCCTCTCTTCCAAAGCAAATTGCATTTTTACATGATCCCATTACTAAAAATGTCAATACGTGAAATGTTTTTCTTACATTATCTATAAGTACGTAAAGTTTCATTTTTCTGTCTGATACATTGATAAGGTATTAAATGGCAAATTTGTTGACTTAGCTATTTTCCCATACCTCAGACTGATTTCTTTCGACTGTACTTATATTGCAAAGCATTTGTTGATCATTTCTGTTGTTAAATAGTTATAAATGTTCCACTAAAATTCACCGTTGGGATAGTTAATATTTTTTTTTTTTAAATTTAGAAATTTAACCAAATTGCTCAATTTCTGGAAGAACACGGAATCTTAATATTCTAATGATGGCTCTTGATGACGATCATTCGCTTATTAGCCGTGTTGAGCATATGTGCCGATAAAGAGGGAAATAAAGGGAAAATAAAAATTATTTTGGCAAGCTGGGAACCAAACGTGTTAAGAGATTTATTGCAAAAGGTTGTCTTCCAATAATGAATTAGAAAGCTAGTTCTATAGTAGTTAAAAGATTTATTTTTTTAATGTAGTAGTTTGTCTTATTCCCTTCTGATTGGCAATTTGTCCATTGTGATCTCTGGAATACCAAATTATGCTAGACATTATACTTGGATTACCAGCCCCCTTTCTCTCAGATGATCAGAATGATTTTCATTATTTTACTACTAGTCAGGATCAATATAATTATGTGTTTTTCATGTTAATTATAAGTCCCATGGTAGGCTGTGATGTCTGTGCCGAATTTTCACAGCACTTAATCGATTTTTTAAAAAAAAAATATGTATCAATCGAATTTGTCCACCAGATGCTTGTAAATCAACAAATTATATAAATTATAACACATATTTGCTACACATATGGATGAAATATCTTGTGTAACGATAAAAAGAAGAAGAAAGAAATAATTTAGGATTAAAGTTTTATGTGTTTGTAAAAAATGCTTATTATCACCAACTTTCGGCACACAGACTACATTCAAACAGTTATCCGTTTCATTAGCATCTGCAGCTTTCTCTGTGCTTAATTTCAGTTCAGTCAACACACTACGTTAAGACAGAGCCTGCGGCATATCTATAAAAATGAAGGCAAAATAATTTCAGAAAATTTTGATAGTTCACATTCATTTTCTACATTGTATGCGTACCTGCTTCACAATATGGCATGAAATAGGCTGCCTTGTAAATGTTACTCATATGACGTAGGATGCATAAAATGCAATTATTATGTATGCATAAAATGCAATTATTATGTATATATAATGTAGTTATTATATATGCAATTAATATATAAGATATAATGCAGATATAATGTAATTATTATGTATGAAATAATAATTGCATTCTATTATGCACATAAAAACTTTGCCTCTTTTAGTTTGTTCAATTTGTTTTCAAATTATTCTTTTATCTTCTTAATTTTATTTACTAGGAAGTCATAGCCATTTGTAATAGGGCTATTTTTTTTCAGTTGCACTGTAAATAAATTTTTTCCTCTTATCATGACTTCCTTTTTTTTTGCTTGTAGCTTCTCTTTTTTTCTCTCTAGAAATTAATTCTCTTTTAGAAATTAAATATTATTTCTTTAGTTCTTGTTTTTATTGGGAAGAGATTTAAATATTTATTATTTTTTATTATGTTGATGTCAGTTGTCCTAAAGCAGTAATGCATCTCAGACTTGTCTTTTTATCTTTTTTCAACGCAATTCTTTGTGAGAATTAATCTCGTAAAATATATCGAAAAAAATTACGAATTTTTAATTTATTCTTTACGAACAAAGAACAAGAATCAAATTTTAAACCATTTTTCCATGATATACATGATGTACATATATTTTTGCGCAAAATGAAAAGACTTTTGTTTATGTATTCGTAAAATTTATTCATTTTGTCCCAAAGATAGATTTTTCTATGTATTTTGATTAAATTGTAGCTTTATTTAGACCTTTAAGAGATTTTATTATTTTTTAAATTTGGTTATTCCGTATAGTAGGCATATTCATTCAATCAACTTTACTGAATAAAATCTGCTATAAAAATGTTGAGTTGTCATCTTGTAAAAAATAGTTTTGTAATTGGAATATTTAATAACCTTTGAGTATGCTAATTCGTTAATGGTGTTATTTTGTCATTAGTATCCAGAAATATCTTAACACTTCTTTATATATTTTTTCTTACTTTGATCTCCAAGTAATAATCTAATTATATTCCGTATTAATTTTACCTTCATCTTAGAGCACAGCTTAGAACTTAAGGACATAAGATTTTAGTTTCTCTTCTTTTAAGAAAACAACTTTTTATACGTTTTTTTAAATGCTTATAGTATAAAAAAATAAAAATAGGCATAGAGAAATTTAATTTTTTATACAGTGATTATTAATACAAAATTTAGTAATAATTTATGTAGATAATTAAATCTGAAATTCAATTAAATAAAATTAAACTATTTTTGACATATTATATATATATTTTTTTCATTTAATAAAATTAGGAATAACTGAATCTATCAGTATTAATCTAGATAGTGTTTGTGTTCAACACATAGATTTGTATTAAAATTTGTGGCATTTAGTGCACATTCCTTTGTGTTTTAAGGAAGTTTTTTTTATTGGTATTGGACGAATTATATATCTTTCAAATATTAGCCCCATTAAAGGATTTAATACACTAGTTCATACTATTAATTAAATTAAATCATTGAATTAAAAAAAACTCGTTTCTTATTTTGGCTATTCTACAAATTTATGGACCGGTACCTACCTACCTATTACCTTTCCTCAGAAATCCATTCCTTTACGTCTGAAATTGTTATTACTGTACCTATTACCTTTCCTCCTTTCTATTACCTTTGCATCAGAAATTGCTGTAAAGAAGGTTATGAATTAGTTTTGACTTCACTGAGACCGAAACGTCTTTGTTTAAATATATTTTTATCGATCATTTTAAACTATTGCTAGCTATTTATTATTATTTTTTATTGACTGTATTATTTGATTGTGTTTGTTATTCTGATTTTTATAAAACTTCTATTAGAACCTCCGCGAATAAAAATATCATCCAATATATTATGATATAGTTTATGTATTCTACCCTGAAGAGGTTTCTAAAAAATGAAGCGAAAATAAACAGATTACTGTGGAAATATGTAATGACACTTCCACAAAGCTTTCTTAAAAAATGCATGTATACTCCATTAGAACAAGATGAATGGCTTTAGTTAAAATCAAAACAACTCTCTCGAAAAAGTAGATTCACTATACTACTTATAAACACATACCAAATGTGTGTATATATATATATATATATATATATATATATATATATATATATATATATATATATATATATATATATATATATATATAATACGAAAAAACTAATAGACCTGCTCTAATCTGGTTTATTCTACCAAAAAATGTGAAACACTATCTCGATTTCTGATTTTCATCTGAAATTTGATGTCAGCTCTTGGAGGAAAGTATGATATTTATATTTTTTTGTTTTGTTTGAATAACAAGTTAACAGAAATACTATAACATTAATCGCATTTTCTCATACCTATTTATTTCATTCCAAAGCTGCATTTTTTTTCTGACCTCAAATTAGAATATGTATCTCAAATTATATACGGTTCTTCTCTCTGTGATGCGCCTATAATTTGAGTCGAAATTACTGGAAGTTATTATTTGGCAATTGTCAAATTCGGTATCTTCGTAACATGCAATTTAAACGAAATTTTCGTAACAATATGCCAAAACACTAGTTAAGAAAATTATCTAAATATAGTATACAAGTAACATTGTTTTGCTAATCAAAGTTGTGTTTTGCCTAATGTCTACATATACAAACTTGCTGTAATTGGTAGTATTGATTGGTATACCATGTTATTAGCAAAAGCATTGGCAATTACCAGAAATGATACGTCTTTCTATAATATCTGTTATTAACCGCTTATGTTATTTTTTTCCCTTTAATTGGGTGACTCATCTCAATCCCAAAAGTTTCTTACTTTGCAAATCCAGGAGCAGTTTCATTTGATAATTTTAATACTATTTTAGCTATAATTCTTAGCATGGGTTTTGTTTGTAATGCACTGAATTTCCCATAATTTTTAAATACGTTTCCTGAATAAGTTGAAATAAGATTTCCCTTATATGAAATAAGTTGCTAACACATAATTTAGAAATAAAGTATTGATAGAATATTATAGAGTATAATGTGCTTATTACTGCGCATTTGAATACAAAAACATTAATTAATTAAATTAATAATTAACAATTTTGTAAATGAGGTGAAATAATCGTTGTTTATCAATGTAGTTTGCAGCCGTAATCATTTTCATAAATGTGTCGATTATTAATTGAATATTTTAATAAATGTAGCTTTTTTTGAAAGACTACATAGCAATTTTTGCTGATTTGCTTACTATATTTTCATTTATTCTGCAGTGAAACTACAAAATGAGTTCTTTCTAAATTTCTAATCTGAATTTTTAATTATGATGTGTTTTTTATGTGAAAAAAAATTCTTTTTTGAATATTAATTTTTCGAAACAGTCTATTTTATTGAAATAATTGATTTCTAAAGATTTGTTATTGAAATACAATATAAATGTTGTAAGAGGAAAAGAAAAAAAATCATTAAAAGATTCAAACGATAATTTAAACGTTTTTTTTAACTTCCACTTTAAAAATAATATCAACCGTTGATGTTTTTCATTTTTTATGTGCCAAGAACAATCAAGTGTGCTTAAAATATTTCTGCGCCTGTCATTTATTAACATCTAAAAAAAAAAGAAAAAAGATTTGTGAGCTTTTGTTTGGAAATTGGTTCGAGACATTTACCAATCTATCCGATTTATAAGAAACTCGCTGGCATTAGGAATGAAAACCTCTCCTTCAGTTGTTATGGCATAATCCACATAGATCTAATGAAAATGTTTTCAGTCTGGAAGGGTATATATGATTTTTACAACTTATTAGACAACAACGACCGGAAACGTAGCGTAGTGCGTAATCTTTTCTTTCTTTTTTTCTGCTTCGCCAGTCACAGGAAGTCCTATTTTCAAACTGCCTGTTTGGACTTCGTAATCGGAAGTCCACATCCTCCCGCCCCTTTTTTTTCATTAAATTACCTGATGATTAGCTTTTCTTTTTGTTTTATGTTGTCGAGTGTCTTGCATTGTCATCGGTTTTTTTTTTCTCTTCTTAGATTAGATTATACGAAAGCGGAAGACTGCAACTTGATCTCGTGATTTGTATATTAATGATCTTGCGTCGATTTGTCATTGGATTTTGAACAAATTATGTTTTTGCAGGACGTTAAGTGTTGGCAGTCAACTAACTCCGTTCATAATTTCTTCTCGCTGGGTTTTAAAAGCATTTCTTTTTGTTTAACATCATATGCATCATAATCTACATTTATTTCAGAATTAATCGTCTATTTTGACATTAGTTAATTGAGATTTCTATTTCTGCGAACAGATAAAAATGACATTTTCATAATAGAGCGGTTAAGATTGTCGGATGAGATTGTTTTCAGATAAATCTGGGGAGATCCTTAATATTCCTTTTAGCTTTTATCTCAGTTAATATATGGGAATTTAAAATTAGTTTACGTTAGGATAATTTATATGCCTTTTTAAAAATTATAAATACTGTTTTTAATATAAGTTCTGCTTTGGCTTGATTTACACACATTTTCGGTATGATTGATTGAAATAAAATTCTTATTTTTTGTGATGTAAATAGATTATATATATATTATGCAGAATTCTCGTGTCCTTTAGTTAGCTGATGCGCAGTTCAAAGAACCATATAACAGACAAAAAAAAAAGTGCATTGTAAAATATTTTGCTTTTATTTTTATTTATCTATTTTTTATTTTATTGATTCCTTTCCAAACAGAAGTTATAAAGATTTTACTGAGTGGAAAAAAAAAAAAAAAAAGGAGGGGGGGGGTTAATAGCCTATTTATATTCCCCCTTAAAAACCTTACTTTCAAAACATGGCAGGTTTTTCAAAAGATTCATGCAATTCTAAGTAAATTCAGTATTCCCATTTTCAGATTTAGTTCGACTTTACTTACCAGTAGTTATAGTATTTTCTTTGATACATTTAATCATTATTCATTTAATAAATCCTGCTATTCTTCATTATTTTGAGTAGCTATGTAGCTATTAACATCTAAAATATCTCTATTAGTAATAAACACCTCTATTAGAAAGTACGTGAGAAAGTTTTAGAGAGACCATTCCGACTGATTACTCTTACGTTTAAAAGAATATGTGGTTAGCAATGAACCTGAAATTGTATAACTCTTAAAATTTATTTTCACATTTTTAAAGCGCTGTGTTTCTAATCGTTGCATAAAAGAATATAAATAATACTAGATATTACTGACTATTTTGTAAAGATTTTTTTTTGTATATTTATAACATATTTATTGTTGTTCGGTATCTGTTTCCTTGTTTCTGGTTCTAATAATATTGTATTCTTGAAATTAGGACTTCTTTTTGCTTAAATCGCTCAGTTTTTAGTTATTTATTTATGATAATATATTCCAATCAAATTTGAGTTTGGCTGTCAAGTTGAAGAAAGAGATGTCAAACCAAGTGAGCGTGCATATGACGGCTGACCATCTAATCCCTACATTTTTATTCATTCATTTAATATCAAACAGTTGGGCCTTTGAAAGAAATTTTGAAGCGTTTTTGCTGGTGCTTATGATTTGTCAGTGATTACGATTATTACTCTAAAAAACAGCTTTCATCCTTTTTATATGGTATTTATATTTTACATGGCGATTTTAATTTGATTCAACATTGGAGAGAACAGGGTGAATTTTATTCTGAGATGTATATGTATATATATATATAATGAGTATTAAAACTCTCTTTATGACTATAATTTAGAAATGATCATGCTGGTAATGATGAATATATTATCATTAGGAAAGTTAAACAATAGATATATTTTTCACCTTGGAACTTGATTATTGACTGAACAAATCTAGTTATAAGTCCGTTGTTCAATTAATGACCCAAAAATAATTTTTAAAATCAGCTTTATTAAAGTGTGGATATGAAAATGTTCTTTTATTTTTGTCCCATTAGCGAAATAAAATGTGACATCCTTAAGCTTAAGAATTTGATACAAAGAGGCATTTTAATGATTTGGTTCATTTCATTAAATTTTCTAATTTCATTTTCCTTTCAAAGGAATTGGATGAATGTTGTAAGGTACTAACTATGTTGTTAAAATTTTTTTTTATCAAGTATCAGATGTTTTCAGCGTCGTTATGTATCTGTTTCAGTGTGAGCTTCTACCACTTCTACCACATTTCTGTATCCAGATTCAGGATAATTTAAAACAACATTTAATTTATGTAATAAGGATGCTAAGTAGAATATTAATTGCAAGCATTGCCTTATGAGTTTAGAATCACTCCTCAATGTATCATTTGATGTGTGTTTTTATTATCAGTCTTTAATCATATTAACTAGTCCAAATGCCACATTTTTAGTTCTTTAGTTTAAACTTGTTATGGAAAAGAGATACACACGAAAAAAAAAAAAAGAACCTTTGTTTTGTGTTTATGTTTTTTAATACAGCTGTTCTTCAAAATGATGCAAATCCTTAATATGCTAAAATATTTTTTTTGGGGGGTGTGTGTGTGGGGGGGGGGTAATACAACTGCGTTTTTAATCGACTTTTACATAGTTCGTGAGTATTTAATTTTTTTACTCTGGATTGGTAATTTTTTAATTTAAAAATTTATAATTAGGAAAAAAATGTATACGTATTCAACATTTAAAAAAAAATTAGCTTTCGTTTTTTTCCACAAGTATTAAATGTACAGAATTATATGAACACAAGTTAAAAATTGGTTTTGGCTCATACATTAAAATGATGGTTTACATGATAATCACTATGGCCTGTACTAATATTGGTTGGTTTAAAAATGGTTGTGATTCAGAGATTTTTTTTAATATCTAAATGCAATTGGTGCAAGGTGTTAGTGTTTGAAAGCTAATTTTCTCTGCCCTTCCCCATAATTTTGTTATTAAGTGCAAGTTTATACCTATTGTTTTTATAAGCGAAAGGAATAAATAATAATTCTATTCTCTTGGTATTATTTAAAATTATGAAACTGCTGCTCAAGATCTTAAACTAATAGTTTTGATTATTAATTATTTTAATACTGATTTTTGTTTAATTTGAACAGTTGCATATGCCATCTTGAAGTCAGTTTTCATTTTTTTATTCTTTACAAATGTCATGATATTTTAATAAAAGCACCATACGACTAGTTATGGAAATTTCAAAATTACATTTATTTTTCATTGAGTTATAGTTTTCAAGGTTCTTTTATGATAGTTCATATTTTCAAAACAAATCAAGAGAATTTCATTTCATTTTACACAACAACATCGTAATAATTGACAACAAGGAGGAGTCGAATGATAGATGAGGGCAGTGCTGATAAGGCATTGTTTAAGTACTGTTAAATTTCATTTCTTGGATACACATTCTCAAAAGTATTTCAAAACAGTAAGTGAATTGTTTACAGCGTTTGCAGAGAGGGAATAAGTCATTTCTTTATTATTTGTAAGTTTATTTACTTGCAAAATTATTACGTTTTTGTCAATTAAAAACAAGTGCAAACTCCCATTGTTTCGATTTGACTGTTATTGAATTTAAGTTCGCTTCTCTATTATAATAACATTGAAATCATTATTAAATTATATCATAAACTTGTAATTTTTTATCAGGCTTTCAAAACAAAACTTGCTGTCAATATAATTTGTTTTGGATTATGTATTTAATAAATAATATATTGCCAGATTGCTTTTGGATACATCTTTTTCCTTGGATTTTACTATATTTTACGCCTTGCCAAGTATAAAGTGCATTTTGATGTTTAGAAATAGCAATGTAAATTACTGTGTTTGAAAGTGATGTCTTGATAAAAGTAAGTTTACGTCATGTGGCTGAAATTTATATGGAAAAGTTTATTAGAATTTGGCATAACAATGTTTATTTTTTCTTAGAGTGAAAAAATGAAATTATACTAGGCAACTAACTATACTATACAATTTATACTCTGAAATTATACTTCCTATAAAATTATATCATGCAGGAATTCTATAATGACAATAATCATTAAATTCTGTTTATTAAATATTAAAATAAAATGAATATTTGTTATTAGATTGAAACACAAATATTGTATTTAACTATATTAAAAACTGATATGCCGGCGTCCTGGCATAGGAGTAGCGCATCTTCCTCGTGATCTGGGCGTCCCGGGTTCTTCATCTGTGTTCTATCTGTGAGGTGTGTGAATGTGCCCCCCTGTAAAACGGGGTTGTGCAAGCGAATGTGTGTGAGTTTCATATGAGCTAGAAATCAAACTTCTGTCCTCGGGTGCTCAGGAGTCTTTACCCTCAGAAGCTACTGCACCCCCTTTACGTGGTAACGCGGACACGACATCATCATCATCATCAAAAACTGATATATAGGCAATTGTTGTACATCATTCTAGAAATGAAATTAATGTAATTGTAGAAAAGGTATACTTGAGTGCATTTAAGTTATAAATGTAGATAGATAATTATCATCAAAGATATAAATTTCCATCGACAATATTTTGATTCAAACGTTGAAAGATAAATTGCTAATCGGTTTCAACTCATTTCTCATCATCCTTTTATTTTAATTTTTATTATATATTTTGGGTTTTAAAATGTACTAAAAACAGAAAATATTGTATGCATTTTTTTTTTATTAATTTCTTCGCTAGATGTTCTTCTGTCCATCTTAGTGCATATACTTGTGAACGCGCTATTTTTGCTGTGATTAAAAATTTCACGAAAGCGTTTTCTAAGCGAAAGAAAAATGTTATTAGCGATTAAGATTGTTTATTTTCTATAAATAAAATATGGAAAAAAGCGAAACTATAAAAAAGGGTTTTTGATCACTTCATTATTTATTATCTGTAACTGGAAGAATACGAGGAAAGAGTTGAAAAAATAATACTCTCGGGATTTGTTTAATACATACATACATACATATATATATATATATATATATATATATATATATATATATATATAATATCCGTTTCTGCTTTTTTTTTTAATGCTTATTACCGATTTTAGTCTAACTATGGGGAGATCGCTAAATTTCTTATCGGAATTGCATCATAATACTTGACATGTAGAGATAAAAAAAATTGAATATTAGAAGCTTTTGTTGCTAAAAAATTCTAATAACAGCTTTCATGTCACCGCTTAAACATTTCGTACTTATTAGATCTTATTCTTCCTTAAATCTTCCATATGTTTTGCATGTTGTTGAGAATAAACCTGTCATTCTTACTGTAAGGTGAGAGGTCAAACTTATGAAGAATGTGGGCACTTTGTTGCCTAGATAACGACCTTTCATAGACTCAAAAAATAGGCAAAGCCAGGTCATGTCACCTGTACACTCTTGATTTAAATATAAAAAGACCCTCCCAAGAAATATTGTTAACTTTAAATCTTTTTGATAACTTTGCAAATATCTGCATTTTATTATTGAGTTAAAACGCTAGTCTGTTCTGAATTGATTCTTTGCGTTTGTTTGGATACTTAAAACTTCTGGCCTTGTATGCGGCTCGTATGTGAAATTTTTCACAATGAATTTATAACAAGGGCGAATATTAAATATAAGCCTGTTTTAATTAAATTTATTTTGTTATTGTAAGCTGAAATTTTAAATTCGAGAAGAAACTCGGATGAAAGACAAAAAAATATTCCCTAATGTCACTTATTATTACCAGAATATTTTACTATTACATGCAAATTCCCCAGAACCTGTTTACTATATTAATCTTTATTCGAAATTAGTATTTTTGTAGTCAATAATTAGTACATTGAATCAGTTAAGGTAACATATTTTAATTGTTTATTCTGGTCTTGAAATAAAACAGTTGTGCATACTATTTGACAACCTAATTAATATTTTGCTTGTGTGCAATTTTGCTGTTGTTTTTTATGCGAAGTTATATCATTTTCAAATATATATTCTAATTAGGATTGAGTAAAACAATTTAATGAGCTTATAACAATCTTATTTTATAGATATAAATAGCTTTTATTAAATCCAGTCATAGTCAAGCTGCATATAACATTTGATGGTCACACTAAGACTTTCATTATATGTTGAAATATTATGGAAATTAGGGTATTGTTGTTTTTTATTGGTTGAAGTTTAGTGGTAATAATTGGTTTGAATACATGATCATTTCTATCATTTGCATCGTAAAAAATATATATTTATTTACAATTGTATACGAATAATTTATATAGTTCATAATTCTATTTAAACCTGAGACCTTTAGTATTCTAAAATGAGACCTGTAGTAAGAGACAGATATTTTAAGGTTGTTTCCGCAACTTGAAAGTCGTCTGGAACTAGAAAATATCCAACCTTTCGTTCGCTTATATTTAGTTTCTTTTAATTTCTTTCTTACATTGCATTTATATTCTGATATAATTTTTTTGATAAATTTACGTGTAAGTAACTATTCATACTATTTTTACTTTTATAATGATATTTCAAATTGTTCAATTCATATTTTACTTTTATATTGATATTTCAGATTGTTCAATTCACATTTGATTTGTTTTGAGGTATTTTTTCTTTCTAATTTTTGATTTGGTTGCCAAATAAGTGTTTTTTAATAAATTTGCTGTATTAATCCCCCCCCCTCCTAAAAAATTAAGTCTTTTTTTTTTTCACTAATACTTCATTCTAATATTCCACCATGCATTGATTATTCAATAATTATTTATATATATTTTAAATTTTGATATGTATACCATATATCTGTTATTAGTTTTTCTTGCATATGCCTAGAAAAAATTTGGAATAAAATTCTGAATTGACGTGAAAGGGGATTTTACAAAAACAGTTTTTTATAAATTTCGCTTCATGTTTATTTCGTGCGATTTAAAGATTAAATATCAATCACATCCTTCTTCAACAAATCTGACATTCCTCATAAACTTGTTTAGTTATTTTTCACAGCAGGTTATCGTTTCCAGCGAGCTAAGCGATGACATCAAACGATAAAACATGCACCGGTATGTGTGGCCTAAAAAAATTCTTTTTGAAGGAGAACTCTTTGTTCTGTTCACTTGTACAAATTTCAACACCATGTACACCGTCCGTCGTTCTTGCAAATTCTAATGAATGGCTCGAAAATGTTGAATGCGTAACCTTTAAAACGCCGTCTTACGATTTCAGGTGGGGTTTTTTACTAAGTTTACGGAACCGTTTATTTGAAAAGCGAATCATAATGCAGGAAAGGTTATTTTGTCGTGCACTTTGCTCTTTAACCTCTATTTACCAGCTTGACAAAAGCAAATATTTGTAAATGCCGTTCGGCTTTATTATGAAAGTGTGCTTGTAAATTAGTGGTTGTGCCGTTTGTTATATGGTTATGAACATTTTACCTTCCGCTAAACCAGTCTAATTTTGTCATTAAGCATCATTCTTAAATGGAATGGCGCTCGCATGATTTATTTTGTTTCTAGTTTAAACGTGCGTGCTGCATTTTTACAGTAATATCCATAACACACCATGACAGCTGCGCGTTAATTATTTAATTCAATTTAATGCCTTCTTTTGACCCCCATTTTTTAAATCTATTTCCATTGTCATTGTTAGACCAGTTCCACCTTTGTATTGAATATAAAATACTAGTTTTATGACAGAGCCGCAATCTGTTAAAAAATTGTGTAAAGATTCCTTTGTGTCATTAAATTGCTTTCCATTTTAATAAAAAAATTTCTTTTATTTTTCACGAAAGATCCACTGTGCTTAATTTAATTCATTAATCATAAGTTGTGCGTATTTTAATTTTTAATAGGCAGGGATAAATTTTATGTACGCGCGCGCGCGCGCACACACACACACACACACACACACATGCGCGCGCGCACACACATATGAAAAAAGGAAAAAGAAAGAAAAAAAAAGAGAGAAAAGAAAGAAAGAAAATGAAAGAGAAAGTGATCGAAAGCGATTTCTTTCTGAACCAAAAGCATAAATAGCAAAGCATAGATCCGTTCTTAAATACATCTTTTCTTTTAAGATAATGTGTCTCTACAGGCTAGAACGTTTGACAACGGAACGATTTTTTTAAAAATTTTATTAGAATTTTAATTGAAATTTTGACATTTTCCCATGATAATTTGCAAAAATTTTACCAATCTAAGCATAATTTCTAGCAATATATTTCGCACGAAATAAATATAAAATTTAACTTGCACGAGCACTTTATGCTTGCATGAAAAAATTAGCTTTTATCAACTTGTTGCCATCACTAATGGCGAAAGTTCAAATTAAAAGTTTACGAAATTAATTATCGCTGCAAAATTAAACCTAGAAAAGTTTAATTTTTAGCATGTATATCAGTATGAAATAAAATAAGCATGAAATGATATTTTATAGAAAAGTAAATGCAGATCTGTGATTTTTGAAATATCTGCATTATTATTCAGTAATTCAGGCAAACGTGGTTTAATATATGCAGGTTATTCATATTAATCAGGAATACAACAGCTAATTTCTGAACCTTTAGCATTAGGAATACTCATGTTAGAAAAAAAATAGTCTAACCGAAGAATATATATATATATTGTATGGTAACGAGAGTCAATAACGAATTTAATTTTTTACATATACCTTTAATCATATGCCCCATATTTTGTAAAATATTCTTAGGACATAAATAAAAAAAGTTTCACTCTTTTATGGCAAAAACTGATTTGAATTAGGAAAATCTGAATATCACTATTTAATAAAAAATGTCCGATTTTTAGGCTACTCTTGACCGTCTTGAAGAAGATAATATCAGTTAGCACCTGAAATTTCTTCAGATTTGATTGGCCTAAAATAATGCAATTCCTCATAACTTGATCGATTTGGTCGTAGAAAATTCAATCGTTTTTTGATTTAAAAGTTACTGAATACGTTTAATAGGATCGGTTAACTGAATAAAAATGTAATCTATAATTTTTCAAAAGAACGTTTATTGATTTAAACTCTTATTATAATTGAAGTCAATTAAATCGTCTTCAAATAAAATTAAAACGATGTACGATGATGTATTTATTGTATGATGATTTAGAGAAATTTATGACTCTCAACACAGAAATCATACTTTTTAGAAATTGCATTAAGAAAAGCCTGTTATGCTCATTAAACTTCAGTTCTGAGCAGTTTTATTTTCTCTTCACAAAATTTTATAAAACATATTCGATTTTAGCAAAAAAAGATTTTGCATTAGTAAAAATTTAATAACTTCCTTTTGAAATTTCAATTTTTAGGGCATATGACAAAAAAGTAGGGAAATGCATTGATCAGAACGGTGTATTGCTTCTAAAATGTTATGAGTTATATGACTATCAAGATTTGTAGCTTAAAACTATTTTGTTAAAAGAAGTTATCAAGAGACCAAGTTACACGAAATATTTAATTGACAAGTTATTAAAATATTTAATATTAAATTAAATATTTTATTGACTGTTAAACTAGTTGCTCGCGAAAGGAGGCTAGTAAAAAATAAACACAAATTTAGTAGTCAAGCAATCTTATACATTTTTTTGAATTTCAGGTTAATTTTTCTTCCTTGTCTGTTCTGAAATTTGCATCAAGAGTGAGCTGTTTTATTTTTTTCCCTTCGTGAATCATAAAAATATAATATAATTACGGCTTTTCATTTTGAATTTGCAAAGAAAAAAGTGTCATTTTAAATTGCTTAGTGTTGAATAGTGTTTAGAGTAATATTGAACCATTCTTCCTGGAGATATTGTGAATGTTCTGGGAGAGATGCCGGTGGAGGATATCGATTCCGTATTGAACGCTCTAAAATAGACCATAATGGTTCAATTATATTGGGGTCGGGTGACTCTGCTGGCCAAGGAAGATGTCGAACTTCATCCTGATGTTCATCACACCATGATTAGACAAGTCTCGCAGCATGGATAGGTGCATTATCATCCTGGAAAATTCCATCTCTTGCAGGAAACGAAGTTTGCATCATAGGATAGACCTGGTCAGCTAAAATTTCTCTATACTTCGCCCCAGTGATACTTCCTTTCAGTGTTGCGATTGGTCCAGCAGAAAACCACGACATGGTGCCCATATCATGAAAGATCCACCTCCATGCTTGACAGATGGAAGAAGACAATCACGATCATACGCTTGTGCGGTTATCCTCCAAATGTGCATTCGCCCTGTTGTAGGGAAAAGTGTGAAACACGATTCGTCAGACCATATTACTTTCTTCCACTTATCAATCGACCAGGTTTTGTGAGTGTGACACCACTTAGATGATGTTTGCCATTAGCATTTGTGACAAGTGATTTGGAAGTTGTTGCTTTGCCATAAATATTCTGTTTATATTCTGTTTATGATGGTACCTTCTAACTATAATCACTGCCTCTGAATCCAGATGGGGATTGAGCTCTGCGATCACTTTCGCTGTAGTTGTTCGCTTTTTAGACATTACAATCCGCATCAATACTCGCCGATCTCTTTCACTGAGCTTCTCTTTGCACCCACTATTTTGCTTTGCCGAGCTTTTCTTGCCACGCTGTGTGCACGCTGTCATGACTTTAGACACCGTACCTCTAGAAACGCGTAAAAGTTGGGATGTTTCGGCCACACTTGCTGCAGCTAGATGGGCTCCTACAATTTGGCCACTTTGAAAATCTGAGTGGTCTGACATTTTATGCGTATGAAAAAAAATCCAAGAATTACAGAATTTCATTAAAGCTAACACATACTACCAGAATATATACATTGCTATTTATAAAAAAAACTGGTGGCTCTGATTAATATTTTAATTCTTATGAAGCGCATTCAAAAATGTCACTTTTATTCACAGGTGTTTCCAGTATTTTGATAACCACCTGTAGGTAAATGCTAATCTTTATTTCCTTTTTTTTTCATCACTGTCAACTTAATTATGAAAGAATTTATTCTGTAGTTCTCTATTTATTACTTGGAATGTTCAAATAATTTATTGTAATAAAACTGTCATGGTGCATTTAGTAGACCATCCTTATAGAATGATTGATTTAAGAGATTAAATTATGCTTTCATTTCAAATACTTTACTTTTTCAAAATGTGAATTCGAATATATAAATTTCATTTGTCTTCTAATTTAAATTCTTGAACAATTTGGAATTTCAAAGAAAAAAAATTACTTTGACTTAATGCTAGTGAATAAATATTGATATGTCAAAACTCTCTTTGAATTAAAATTTTATAATTATTTGGCTCATAATAGTATGGTAATATATTTTCAATATATTATCGACAATTCAGCTTTTTTTTTATGTCGTATTATCTGTAATAGCAACTTTTTTTATATCGTATTATCTGTAATAGTTAAAAAAAAATTGTTCATTTTTGAATGGTTAAGTTGAATGGCGATTAATGATTTAAATTGGTAGTGTAGTATAACAATTAAGGCATATTAAGAAGACAAATAAAATTATTTTTGTTATAAGCTTATTAGCATATTATCTTGAAAACTTAAAAAAAAATATCTATGGAACTTTTCACTACAAATAATTTTTTTTACTGTACTTTTCATCAATATCTTAATGCACATTTATGAAATTGTACCAAAATCATATCTGTTACGACGTGTTATACGTAACTGATATTTCATGGTGAAATTTTCCATTAGACAAAATTCATTCGTTTTACTTATGTCGGTTATAAATTATATATCATTTCTTATGTCCATCTATGACCATTTAAATTTAGTTGTCTCATTTTCCATTTTTTTTTTTTGTTTAATATTCGATGCCTGATTTTCAAAAATATTTAAAATAAAATTTGCAATGCATTTCGTGAAGCTTAAAAGCGCAAAACCTAAATTCATTGGTTTTATATTTCGTATTAAGCTGAATAAAATAGTATGCGCTGGATTTTTAACATCATATTTGCAATTAAGGATATTATTGGAAGGAATGTATCTTTTCTCTCTGAATTTTTTTCTTGCGAAGCAAACGATAATGATTATTTTCGTTTGTTTATTCCATACATAGGTGGTGAATCAAAATAATCTTGTTGGCTGATTATTTTTTAAGTAGCCTTCTAAATACTATCATACTTGTATTAAATTAAATTGATTCATTTTTGAAGAATAAGTTTTGTTTAAATCTATGAAAATATCTAATATCTATTGTCGTTCTATGAATAATTATTGGAACAATTTGAAGTTAATATATTAAGTATAATAAAACTTTCAAGTGATAGTTATCCTTCCCGGTTTTATCCCACCTTTTGAAGAACACCCATTTTACTTTTTAAAAAGAATCAAATTTTTATCTTTTTGACAAATATTTCATGCTTTATATTCAAATCAGTAATTCCTCATATTTTGAAATAGCCTACTATCGCTTGAATGATGAATTACATGGGATTTTGCTTCATTATATTTCAGATAATCGTTATATATTATGCAATGACGTGAATAAAATTGCTTTGAGAATTACAGTGAAGGGTAGTTTAATTATTGCTCTAACAAGAGAAAAAAGTAGGAGGAGAATATTATTAGGAGCAATATGGAAACCCTAATTTTTTTGTATCGTTATCTATGATTATCTGTGCTTTTATAATCATTCATCGATAAGATTTAGAAGATAATTATTATATGTGTTTGAATGTATTGCAAAATTTTTAATAGTTTTAAAAATTTAGAGTCGAATACTTCTTTTTTCTGGTACATTTCTTTTTGTTAAAAATAAATAAATGCCATCACCATAGAAAATGGAAAAAAAAGGGGCATTTTTTTTTCCGTAACCGTAAAGAGGCGGAAAAAAAAATCAAAAATAATGTAGAAAAAACGGAAATCCCCAGGTAATTGTTTCTTAAACAGTCTCAAAATGAGATCTTTTTAGAGATCAGATAATATCATTTAATTGATAAACCGTGGGTCTCTTTGTCTAATGGGTCCGAACTGGAAACTTTTATATTAATGAATGAACTTTCAGAATCATTGTTTGCCTTTCTCTTTGTGTTATCGGCAGTTTTTACAGAATTCCTTTTTAGCTTCTGTGCATACCAGAACAATGGAAAATATGATCAAGCCGATAAAAATTAATTGCTACTGGGTGGTGTTTCGATGTATAATGATAATAATAATAATAATAAAAAAAAAAGGCAGAAGGGGAAAAAATTACAAAAGGAAACATCTTAAATGATCCTATGTTTTCTCATTTTTTTTGTTTGATTTTAATGTTAAAGTATTTAATCTGTAACATCATTACATTTTCAGGCTTAGAAAAAAAGACATTGGATGATTTTAACTAGTTGTAACTGAAAATATGTATGGTTCAATGTTATGCAATACACATATTGCCCCTGTTGTATCAAAATGTATGACAAATTTGCCAAAATGTATTATTGATATAAAAGCTATTATGTAGGTTAGCTGCATTTGCTAACAAATTGTTGAATGTAATTTTTGATTGCGGTATGTTACTTATGTGGAATTGTTATTTATGCAGTCGATTTTATTTATGTTGAAGGTCTTATTTATATTATCATTGTTATTTATATTGAATTGACATACGGCATTTTGATAGCGCAACGAAGATATAGTGCCATCTCTAGATTCACTGAGAATCAATGAGCAAATCAAGCATTTACGATTGCTCTTTAAGTGAAGGTATACGAATTGCAACTTCAAATTTGACTCTGTAAACATCTTTTGTATTTCTGAAATCAAAATATGTCGAATATTAACCCTCCAGCTGCGTATCCCGCGATTTTAGCGGGTTGGCAATTGGTCCATTTTCAATTGCATCCCACATTTTTCGCAGTTCAGAGTGTTTATTTTTACAGATTTTTGTTATATCATATTATTATCGTGTAGCATATAGTATTTGTTTGAAAAATATTTGAACTTATGTGGAAACATCGTATCTAAATAATGATTTTAAAAAATTACGCTATTACGGGGCTAAAAAGTTATAAGGGCTAATTTATAATTTTTTTTTGTTGGAAACGGTTTTTTTTTTCCCAATTTCCGAAACGGTAATATATTATATAAATATATATTATGAAGTATTTGTATTTATATTTGTAGCAAAGTAAATATTAATTTGATGCAAAATGGAATTTTGAATTCTCATGTCTAATTTTATCAATACATAGGCTAAATTTAAGTGCATTCATTTTATTTGCCAAAAATGAGTAGAGAAATCAAATTGGAAAAATCTGATACATAAAGCTGTCATTTTAATTTAACATACGTTTTATCATTTAAAAATAATTGCCCACGTCTTGCAACATTGCGAAATTTGTTTCCTGCTCCTAATTTGTTTGCATATAATAAGTGCCAGTATTTAAATCACCTTCTTCTTTGCTGCTTAGACATGATTCATATTTCTGTCTGTAGGATGTTACCGGTTTTTCTCGAATTAGTGATTTCCTTTTATTTGTTGGCCTGTCGATGAACGGTCCCCCCCCCCTCCCAAAATGTTTTTAAACTTTTTTTTTTTTGTATTCATTAATAAGTTCTGTGCTATCACTTCGTTGGAATTTTATTCACTTTGACATTTGGCACTTCATTTTTTAAACACTATTGAAAGCAATTTCTCAAGTACTCAAATTTTTTTCAAATAAATTATCTGATTGCGAATGCTTCCTTCTTTAGATATCGCCATACCTGACAAACAACTGAACTGTCATATGCTTTTTTTTTTTTTTTTTTTTTTGCGAAAATTGCATCTTTGTTGAAACAGATGACGCATTAGTCTCGATAAAAGTGTAGAAATTTAAGTTTCTCAGTAATTTCTTTGTAACTAATTAGTAGCTGATTCTTGTACTTACTACTTTAAAGCATTAAATATAAATGAATTTGTTATCAAAACTTATTAGCTTGAGAAAACGGTCGCAACAGGTTTGGAACCTAAATATTTTAAGGAGGTATCATTTAATATTTTAGATGCATCCAATTTAAAATGATTTTGTTAAATTTTCTGCCTTTGTGAGTAATTAAAAAGCACTGAGGATTCTTTCCTATTCTCTTTAAGTTAAGATAATATCCTATTTTATATAAATTATAAATCATTAAAAATTTAATCATTTGTAAATAACAAATTTACTAGTATATATTGGCATGGTTTTTACAAGAAATATAATCTTTTTCTGAGATTAAAATATTATTATTTGTTTTTTAGAGAAATCATTATGATTGTAATGCTCTGTTGTTGCATCAAAAGTTTTAATTCCCTTAAAAACATGTGTAAGCTAAAAATAGAAATCCTTTAGATTGTCTAAGATTTTTAAAGCAGATTTTAAAATGTTTAATTTTAAATTTCTTTATGAATTTTCATTTACATTTTTCACTCTTTCGTATTAAAAATTCTATTATAATTTTACATAAATTTATGAATTGCATATTTAAAAAATTATTATAAACTTTTTATTCTCTAAACACTTCTAGAAAATATAATATCTAACAATATTTATTGCTTTTTACTTTATCTTGCATATAATATGTGTGCGCGCGCGCGTTTGTATATGTGTGTAACAAAGATAATTAAAAAGTATTTTGAACTACACAGATAAAATTTGGTGCATGATTTTTACACCAAACTGGTAGATTTCTATCAAATTTTGTGCAAATTGCTTTCAGAGGGTCTGTCCATCTGTCTATAAATTCGAATATCAGTTAACACGGTAACTGTAAAACAAAGAGAGTTTTAGTTTTAGTTATACTAACGTCCCATTGTAAAGCAACACTAGGGCTATTTTGGGACGGACCTCGTCATTTTGAACCGCGGTCAGATGACGAGGACGACACCTGAGCTGGCACCCTCTTCTCCACGCCACACCACACCAGTGGGAGGATGTTTGGCATGACGGATTTAACGTGCAACAGACCCCCTTACACGCCGGTTCTTCGGTGGAATCGGGTCTCGAACCTGAAACCTTACGGCTCACAAGCCGAGACCTTACCACCAGGCCACCGCGGCCTCGTAAAACAAAGAGAGAGGGATACAGTTCGGTACACAGATTTAACATCAGTAGTGTAGACACATCAAATTTTGGGCCAAATTTAAAAAGATTTTGATTCTGTTAAATGCCGTAATAACAGTAAAACAAAATGCCTTAAATATATCAAATTTGGTATTGATTTTCTGAGTTCTGTATCAAATTTTGGTTTCAGTCGGTTGGAAAACGCGTCTGAAATACAAATTCCAATTTTTGGAATTTTGGATGCCGTATTCCATGAGTTAATTGCCAAAACACTCATCAATGATCACATGATAGATTCAGTAAAATTCTCTGCTTTACCCAAGATACGCAATTTTTTAAAGGGGGAAGAAGATAACTTTTATTAGAAAGAATGCTAGAAAGTTATTGGGGAAACCACTCGGCTTATTTTACAAATGCCGCAATTTAAATAATGATAACTATTATTTGTTTTGAAAAAAAAATGTGAAATGATACTAATGATTATTACGTCTAATGCTTTTTAAAAAAATTATTTTTAGGAGGTAATGAAGTGCTTATTTAAAAATTTGGCATATTTAATAAATCGCTTTAATGAATAATCACTCACAATCGTTTCTGCTTTCTAAAAGTTTCTTTGTTGTTAAAAATATTTGTGCGTAATAGGTAAACGAAGATATTAAAATTAATTTTTCCCTGCATTAGTTTCTAGATACAATCGAAATTGACAACTTCGAAGTTTTTCTGTTTTTATAAATTTTGTCCGAAGTTTAAAAGTTTTAATATCTAAATTCCTGATAAATTTTTTTCTTTTCTTGTTTGAGAATGCAGTAAGTTTTTTGAGTTCCATTTTATTATATAACATCAACAATTTGCTAATTAAATGGTTTTTCCAGTACTATTTAATAACTTTTGAATAATTAATATGTCGTTTCAGATCTGAACTATTATTAAAATATAATTATTTTAAATGTTTAATGGTTTAGTAGAACTTAATTATATGATAATCATATACAGAATTGGATTACGTTTTACTATTAATTAAATAATGTATTGAACAAAAAAAGACAAAAATCGAATGGAAAAGAAAACTTTTCTGGAATGTTGAAACGAGGGTAAATCACCTACCAGTAATTATACTTTCATTCCCTGCTGTTATCAAGACGAAATCCAAAAAATTATTTTCTATTTGCACATTCCGTCCCTGAGTACCTCCCGATTCCCAACCGTTGGATTCATTATCCAATAGACGAAGGCTTTTATTTGGGAAATATAGTCATCATTGATAAAATGCATCAGGGTCGTTTGATTCTTTTTGTTTCTTTTTTTGATTTTTCTTGCAAGGACAAAGTTAGAAATCTATTAAATTTTGAACTTCATGACCCATTTGATCGGTTCAGTCTTAGATCTAGATTAAATTTTCAATATCTTCTATAAATTCTATCATGCATCATATTTGACATGCAAAAAATGTGTTAACGTTTATGGGAACGGGAAGTATCCACTTTGAATTCATTGAGGGGGGGGGGTGCAAATCACTCCCTCGTTTTTTTAACAATACTAAATTTATTTTTGTGCTATTTTTTCTGTGCAAATTTTGTGTAATTCTATAGAAAATTTTAAACAGATGATGTCGGGAAAGAGAGAGAAAGAAGAGATTTGTAGATGCTTTTTGTTAGGCAACTTTAAGATTTGAATTACTCTATCACTATTTTTTTTTCTTTTCTTTTTATACATATCTTTTGATATCACTTTTAATAGAATCAAAATAACGATTTAACATTACCTAAAATCACACATGGGTTAATCTCTCAGACGAAGGCAGGGAAAGTACAGTTTTTCGAGATAATGAAACATATTTTCAAAGATAGCAATGGCCTATAATTATGAGAAATAACAAAAATTTTGCATATTTTTTGTAATTACTTCTGTTAAAATTATTCCAGAAAAAATATTTTTTCATCGTCTTAAAATTCAAAATTTTACCATTTCAATGATATTAATTTAATTTCTGTACAATTTTGTAGATTGGTATTAATTTTTAAAAAAACTTTTAGCGCGGATGATTTGAAAAATAAGGAAATTTATAAGTACTTCTTTACTAGGTAAAGTTAAGACTTTAAATTACTCTACTATTTTTTTTTAAATTTCTCTTTCATGTTAATACATTTCTGTTGACAATGTTTTTTTATTGTTGTTGTTGTTTTAAAGTAGCAATTTAACGATGATCAAAAGAAAACACAAGCGTACCGCTCAAATTCAAATAAAAGCTTGGAAAGTAAAAGCGAGCGAACGAGAATACATAAGAAAAGCTTTTGCCAAAAAAATGACCAAAATTTTAGGAGAAAACTTTAGAGTACAGAGAAGATTAAACCTTTGTATCCAGAAACTATTCAAGTTTTTTTATTAATGAAAAATTTACTATTTATTTAATTGCCTTCCAAAATGGTTTGAACTTTCTAATATTTCAGACTTATGGCGAAAATCAGCTATTGGCGATTTTTAAAATCGTCTGCTTAAATTTATATTTTATTATTTTAAATAAAAAACATTTCAGTGAGAAAATTTTTTTTGATTAATTGTATTACAAATAGACAATTTTAGTAGTTCAGTAAAGGCAGAACTGCGGACTATAAATTGCTTATTATGTTATTTTATAGAAAATCAATTATCTTTAAAAAATTAAACATGAAAGGATTTTATTCTCGGTAGCATAAGATATATCATCCAGTTTTATTGTAAAATATCTCATTTTTTATTGCTTTCTAAATTTTTTAAAAATGCCGAAATTTAAAGAAATGCAACTTTCTTAGAACTCAATCGATAAAACTCTTTAAAGCAGAAAATTAAAACTATATAATGAAATGTGTATAAACTATATAATGGAAATAGACTTTTGTAAATTTATTATTTTTTTTTCTTGCGCTTTGCAAATTTAGCATTTGTCGAAATAAAAAAATAAATAAGAGATATTGCTTAAGTTAAAAGATTGAGTTAAGTAATTGTTTATTTAAATATGTTTTATTCTGCATTTTTAATCTTGATCAAAATTCTGAAAGCAATTTTTTATTCTGCCTGAATGCTGCCTCATCATCCTTTAACTACGCGAGCAAAATGTACTTGCTATTATTTATTACATCACGTAATGTAATCGGGGATTTTAAAGTCTTGCCGAGCTTGTATTTTAAGAACATCCTTTAATCCATATGCTTTATCTTAATTTCTTCAAGTTAATTTTTCCAACTTAAAAATTTCTTACTAAAGAGCATCAACGTAAGAGTCAACATAACGTTGACAGAATCATATAGGAGTCAAAGTTGAATTAGAAAATAGAATGAAACATTTCTCATACTAATTTTTAAAAAAGAATAAACTTAAGAGATTGTCTTGTTCATAAAAGGCTGTAAAAGACTTGTTAAATGAATATGAGTAATTAAAAAATAGTTGTGAGAATTCTAAAATAGATGAGCTTCTGCAATGAAGGATAGTTCATTCACTTTTTCCTTAACCTATCTATTAATCTTAACACAAGTAATTAATAATTAAAAACGCGATCTATATATTTCAAGTTCTTTTATTTCAGGTATTTTCATCTTCATTTCATTCCTCGGCATCAACCTTTAGTTTAGCACTTTTTTCAGTTTCAGAGTGATCATCATATGCTAAACCAAACAGCAATAAAAAATTAACTAATGTTAGGTGCTTGAATGTTATATGGCTTGAAGATTTGCTTCTTTTCTTAATTGGTATGTTATTACGAATTAAAATGACAATTGCATGTTAATATTGGCTTAAATTCATTTGAAATTTGAGTCTTCACTAAAATTCCATTTTGATTAATTATCTAATTTCATTAAAATCGAGTAAAAGTTTTTTTTATTTATTTAAGCGAAATTTTAAAGCTATTTTAAGATAAACTAACCGAGTATTACTTAATTATTATAGAAGTTATTTTATACTTTTAAACAAATCTTGATATTTTTTTGATGTTTTGTGGATTTATTAATTAATTTCAGAAACCAGTCTAAAGTATTCATGAAAAGGTATTCTAAAAATTTTTTTAAGTGTATTAAAAAAAGTTTTTTTTTTTTTTTTTTTTTTTTTTTTGAAATTCGTTGTAATTAGTCATCGAGTTTAAAAAAAGGAGGGGCGTTATTTTATACTTTTAAACAAATCTTGATATTTTTTTGATGTTTTGTGGATTTATTATTTAAGTTCAGAAACCAGTCTAAAGTATTCATGAAAAGGTATTCTAAATTTTTTTTTTAAGTGAATTAAAAAAAAGTTTTTTGAAATTCGTTGTAATCAGTCATCGAGTTTAAAAAAAGGAGGGGGGGGGAGTTGGATTGTAAGGTTAATTACTTTTGACTATAGAGAATAATTTCTCATTCCCTTAGTATTAAAATCATTTATGTATATGAAACATACTGCTATTTTTGTGTTTTGCCAGCACAAATAAAGTTATTATATGTTGCAGGCATTCCTTTTGATGCATGATTAATTGAATTTTAATTTGTATTTGATTTTTTGTTTTGTTTCCTGATTGAAGTATCGCAAACATCTGAAAATAAACAAACAAGCCCTAGAATAATTCCATATTTTAAGAAAAACAAATTAGAGATTCGAATCTCTTGCCCAAAACAATCTAGCGTGTTTATGTTTGGAGTAAACAATAAATAAACGCAAGTTGGAAAGTTTACTACTCTTTAGTTATTAATGTTGACGGATTCATGTTATTTTTTGCACAAATTTAATTTTCTCTGCTGCCTAAGAAAAAAGAATTCGTTATTGTGCCACCTTGAGTTCCGCTCCATAGGCTGAAACTTTTCCTAAATCTTAGGCAATAAGTTTAAATGTTATTTTGTTATTTAGAAAGTTATGCAAGCGAAGCAATTTAAATAAAATTAATTTACTTGGAATATAAATCATTAATTTACTTTCATGTTAATGAAATTGAAAATCTGTAGCTGTATAGAAAAAGAAATAAATATAATAATATAATATTATAATGTTGTAATGCTTCCCCTCCCCCTTCACTTTTTGCTTTTAGCTGATTTTTACATTTTCATTACGAAATGTGCGAAGAAAAAGTGTTATAATCATCGTTCATAAATTAGTTTTTTTAAAAAATCTCTTATGTGTTCTGAAAAAAAAAAATGGAATTATATCTGTTGGATGTTGGAAATTTGCTATATGGTCTTTATATGAAAACTTGAGATTTTTCCCGAAGTTAGTACGAAATTTATTAATATAAAATTTGTTCGTGAGCATTAGCGCCAAAAATCAAAATTGCCATGAGCTAGATGAATGAAATTTGACATATAATTATAAAGTGTTTATGCATGTTTTAAAGTTTGATGCAAGGATTGGCCGCCTATTGCTTTATCTTTTTGTGAATATGAACGAGTAAATGCAAAAATTAAAAACGTAGCTTACTGATGGAAAGATATTGGATAAGTAGATGGGTCATTAGAATTGGAATTAATTAGTCCAAAGGAAGAAATTCATTTACATACGATATCTTTATTATTCTTCGATAATCTATATTAAGTTTTGCTTCTTACTGAAGTACTTAAATATCAATGAATCATATTAATTGATACTTTTATTTATTATGCTAAATAAATTCTTTTTGCAATATTAAATCCTGTTGTAACAGTGACATATATGATATAAAAAACATCATTTATAACGTCCTGTAGGGCAGACGTTTGGTAATAACTACAAACTTGGCTCATAGTTACTGCTTGAATTGTAGATGCTAAGAAAGCTTTCTTAATATTTTCTTATTTTAAGTTATCTTATAAACAAATTGTACTACACCATTTTTGCATCTCTTTAAAAAAAAAAAATTAATTTTCCAATGATATTGATTTTATTTCCATGATTTTTTTTCCATTTGCATAAATTTGTAAAGCTATTATATGCATATTTTATAACAAAATTTATTATTATTTTAGTAATTGTATTTATATGCATTCGAGTTGCAAATATGTGGAATACATTTTTTTTAATTAGGAGTATGTTTTGAAAATGATCTAAAAATTAATGAAAAAAAAGAAAAGCATTATCGTGCTACTGCGTTTGGACTAGAGAATTTTATTTGTTGATGGGGGGGGGCACTTATGGAAGAGAGTATTTTTATTTCACTTAGCTATGCTAAATACAAATGTTATTGAGTAAGAATATTCCCTCATTTACTATCCCAGAAAATCATATAAGGAAAAAAAAGCTATTATTTAGGATGCATGATAAATAATCTGATTATTTTATACCGAAAAAATATTTTAGAAATTAAATAGTGACTTTCTTTTCATCACGCATTTATTTTTCTATGTTTTGTACTTCAATATTATTTCATTTACTTTTCGCTTTAATATTTCAAAATGCCGTGAACTGTTCATACCTAATTATCTATATTTAACTTTCCTAATCACATGTGATTATAGTTCTGCGTTATCAGCTCCCGCAATTATTAATATTTTTATCCATGTATTCTTACATAAAGTGTTTGGGAGTCAAGTTTCAGGGTTCCTAGCACGAAAAATATTGTGATATTCAAGCATAATTCAGTTAATGAGCATTCTAGATGATGTTGCTATATGCACATTAGGGTAGAACAAAAATTGCCTTAAAATTTTTTTTCTTAGATTTTACTTTCGTAATAGTGCGGAAAAGTTGCCTTTTAGGTTCAAAAACAATATTTAAATATTTGGTTGCAATATTACATCATCTTGACCGACATCCCTTCAACCGACATGGAATCCTAGAGATTCCAAGTTCGGGGATATTCTGTGGCGAAAGAAAGAAAGACACTTGGTAGTTTTATCACTTCTTGTCTATTTAATGGATCTGGTTAGCTTGCCTCTTTTGTAAAGAACACCGTTGTTCTTCAGCGTTGTCATTGTCAGCAGTAATCGTTCCTGATGCACTAGTATTTTTTGCCCGTTCTTGATTAAACTTAGCTATACTCTATAGTTCATTACTGTTTGTTGCTTCTTTCTTCCTTAAAGGGCTTGTAGTAGCAATATCAATATTATCTATAACCATTTTCCTGTTAGAGCATTAATCGTTTAGAACCATTTATTTCATAATTGGCACTCTTTTTCTCTTATACGTCAGCAATATCAAATAAATGTCTAGCTTCTTCTCTAAATTCTGTGAGGTTGGAATTAAACTTATCTTAACATTATCTGCTTTTAGACTTTAATTAATTCCTGTATTTAGCATGATAAGCTTTTATCATTTGTGAAATTCTTTTGTTAGAAGCAACGGGGATAGATGCTCTTGACCATATTTGTTCTAATATTATGGGAACTAAAGTGTCATATATTTCGTTTACAGAAGGATCCCTCTCTGAAGCAATTTTGAGGTTATGCCTAATGTAACAATAGCACTAGATTCGTAATTAAAAAGTTCAACTTCAAGCAAATCACTAAATTTCCCACAAATAGAAAACTCCGATATTTGTCTTGTCTTCATGACTGAGCCATTTTCATTCACAGCAAAGTACACAAGCACAAACTAAAAAATCAGTTACACAATAGACGGAGGGGAGACGTCACTTCAATTGAACTCGGCAAAGCTACTGATTTGAAACCAGCTCTGTTCTTGTCACCGGACGCAGACAAATATCCGCCTTATCTCAAAAGCAACCGCTACGGCGACGACTCAGTACTATGCCAGTGCAATACTAAAACTATTTTTATACTTTTTATTCATATGGCAATGCCTAATGATAGCTTTTTATTTCATAATCAAGGCACACAAAAATCCTTAAAAAGTTGCAAAAATTGTGTTTTTATGAAACTTTATCGTCCTTGCAAAACCTCAAGACATACTCTAATATTTCTTATAATTTTTATTTATCTTATCTATACCAAAAGGCAACTTTTCTGAGCTATTACAAATTAAAAATCAAAAGTTGATTATTTTGTAAAAAAAACTTTAAAATTTAGCAAAAATTTCAATTTTGCCGCAAGGCCTACTCCAATATGTTTCATATTTATAATTTATTTTATCTACACCGAAAGGCAACTTTTCCGCTCAATTACAAAATAAAAATCTGAAATTAATTTTTTCGTTCCACCCTAATGCACATATTTAGATTTTACATCATAGAATAAAAATCAGTGTTTAAGTAAATATTAATCTCAGCATAACATTTGTTAATTTTTTTTTTATTTAAAAATGAACCAAACTGAAATAGAAATAATACATACTTATTTTTGTGAAAAAATATTGTTGGAAAATAATAGTTTACTATTATTGTACTGTGATTTATCGGTTATGTAAAATCGGAATTCTAAGGGAACTTTCATAATATTGCATGACTGCTTAATGATTGGATTTGTAATATTTTTTTTATTTATCACTTTTTTTTTATTATTTCTTGTATATTTATGAAAGTGTAAAATAACTCTTACATATAATTTATTTACTTTTCCTGTTTTTGATCTGTGTAATTTTTTTTTCAATTAGTAGTTTTAAATTTATTTTTCGAAGTTTCGAAGTTCACTTGGATTTAAATTGTGGGGTGTCAAGTTTTCTCCACCCTCCCTTCCTTAGTTTTTTAAAAACGTTTTAGCTCAATATGAACAAAATGAAATAAATAATAATAAAAAAAAAGTGTTTTTCGTCCTTACAGAATGTTGTTGTTATGTTTCAAATAACATTTCGAATATGTTTTACCTAAAAAAGCTAAATGTTTACTCTGAAAATTAAAAAAAAAAAAAAAAGTTAGAATAATGAGTGTAAATTATTTCAGGCTATTTTAAAAACACTTCTCAAAGGTCATAAAAATGTATTCTTATAATGATTATAATTAAAACTAGAATCTAACCGAAATTCTGACCGACAAGTATTGATGGTTTATTTATGAAATATTTGAAATTTATATTATTTATTAACATAAGATTAAATATAACCAAATATTAGTTTTTTTCGTTATTATATTATGGAAGAGAGGAGGAAATAGTTTATTTTAATAGCCGAAACTAAGGACCAGTCTATATTTAGAAACAAAATTTAAATTTTTTAGAATCTCAAAATTGGATAATTTTGATAAACTGATAATAATGATTTTGAAAATAAAATCGCGAGTGTTTGTCTACAGAAACTGAACGTAATTACCATGTTATTATTTTATCTATTAACGTTGTTTATTTTTTGTTTGTTTATTTTTTCTATTTTTCTATTCGTTTATTTTTTTTTATTGTGTGGTTTTATACAGCATTTTTTTAGAAAACTCTAAATAAGCAGAAATTTCGAAAGGCTCAGTTTTTTTTTGATGCAGAAACTATGATTTCTATTTGTAATTCTTTTTTCACAACATAGCAAAATAAAATGTTTAGTTACCTTGAAAAATAAATAATATTTAAGAAGTTTGACATTTTTGATTTTTTAAAAATGAAAATTACCGGATGTTTTAGTAAATTCTATTCGTCATTCGAAATGTGCTGCATATTTATTCTAAAATCCACAGAAATGGATCTGGAAGGCAAATTGAGAGAAGAGGGGGGGGGGAAGGAGGGAATTCCAGAAATTGAATTATATATCAATATACAACCCTACCGATTGAAATTATTGTAATCTGAAAAATGTTTTCGATCTATTTTTTTAAATATATTTTGGAAAAGGAAATGGATTTTCACTCAATTATTATTTTATCAGTTTAGTTTTCGTGTCGCTCGATTTATCTTTGCTTTCAAAATATGTTTGCCTGCTTGATATATGTGAATAAAGAGAGGAAAGAAAAGAAAACTATTTTCAGAATTTCTAAGAAAAATTTATGATAATATTTTTATGTGTTCGAAATAAAATTGATTTGAGTTCATATTTATTATTATTTGAAATCGCATTTTATTCAGAATAAAAAAAGGTAATGTATTTACTTTTTTTTTTAATGCTCCATTGAAGGAAATTGAAAACATCTCTTGATTTTTCGAAATTCTTGTGCCATTCAATATGTGGGAAAGTTAGAAGTATTTTCTTATTTTACATAGGTTTAAAAAAATATGATATATTTGATTTTAAAAGTTTGTGGAATATTTAAAAATAATGATTGGATTTATAATTATTATTTATAACGGGGCAAAATTATTTGCTCTTTTTTATAATGATATATAAATATATTATGGTAATGAACAAAGTAATTAAGAATTCTATTTTGAAAAGTTTATAAATGAAAGTATTATATCGAAATTCTTAAGTTGCTGCTCCTTTTATAAAGAGGTTTGTATCAGTAAAACAGTCCTTTCCATGTAAATGTGTTTGAGATCAAGACGTTAGAGTTAATTCTGTCAAAAACTAGTTATTCTTATATAATCTATTGTTATTTTTTTCTCCGATTCAATAAACGCTGTTAACCGCTTAATCGGGTATGACGAAATATTATGGTTGAATATGTGAATTATCCTTTTAATAGGTCAATAGTTCACAAAATCTAATTTTAAATTGTATAATTACATTACATTAGCCGTGTCTTTTGTATTTCCGAAAAAGTTTAACAAAAAAAAAAAAAAAAAAAAATCTTAGTTTTATTGCAACTTATATTTTAACTGTTCATCGGAATTCAAAACGTGTTCTTTTTTTCTTTTTTTTTTATCGCTACCTATCTATGCTCTTGCTATATAAAAATTAAAACGTTGTTCAAGATATAATTACTTGATTTTGTCATGTTCTTAATGCGGTTCTTAAAGATGTGCATTTAAGGAAGCTGTGTTATTATAACCTAGTTAACTTCATAACTTAATCGAGATAAGGCAAAAGTAATGATTTCTCTTTCTCTACTTCCATATAAACACATGTATTGCAGCTTAAAAATTCGCTTTCTTTTTTCATAACTTCAGTCTCCACTCAAATTATGATCCACTATGTAATTTCAAATCGCTCGAGATAAGTTATTCTTCCTTTTGAAAAATGTTTTACATGACATATAAAATTATATTGTTTAAGTCAATAACGGTCACGTCTGAAAAAATTATGGAGTCAAAAAAAAATTTTTTTTTTCAATCTTCTGATCCTATTAAGTATGTAAAATAAAATATTTTTGGCGCACTGACAATTTAAATCAAAAAATGTTCTCTACTAATTCTAAATTATCAGCTGTTAAAGGGTTTTTAATAGGGTTGCCAGCACTTTATTTCACGAATGGTGGCAAATTCAAATCTTTCGTCAATTTTGGGACACAATTTACATGTAATGATTATTTAGTGATTAAGTAGGCGAGAAGGTATATTTAAATCGCAGTTCGTTGTTAAATCCATGGTCAGTACTCGAGTGGTGCCTATCACAAAATAGAAAAGAAAGCAGAAGGAAAAGAGAATCACGGGAAAGCATTCATGTCTTGAATACATTCAAAAGGAGATTTCTCCGAATTCTGGGTGTGCAGGCATTCATTTTAGCCGCGTAATTTTCATTGACATTGCAGCTTGACTTCAGACAGCTAAAGTTATAGAAATTAGACTCTGAAAATCATGGAAAAAAGAAAACCCATGTAACTTAGATTTTTAAATGGAGTTTGAATTCAAGTGGTTAAAAAATTATTAATTTTAAGAAAACCAATAAAATGAATTTATAAGGTATGAATATACTTGTAAAATTATTTTCATTTTTTTTTATTTGCTTACGTTGTGTTTTTCGCCTTTAGTGACTAGCTGTTTTGCCAGGATTAATGTTAGCTAAAATTTGTTGATTAAACTTTTTATGTAACTTCTTGATCTCTTAATAGCTTCTATAGCGAAATATTTGTAAACTTCAAATTTTAATTGTCATATAAAATTTTAGAAGCCTTAAGCCGTTCTGTTCATTGTGCTAGGTATCTCTGTTTTTCTGTCAGCTCCCGCAAAATTTGTATTTTAAATCAAATTGGAAATGATTAAACTTCCATAAATGAGAACATTTTTTTTTCTCGAATCAAGCATGTTATTTTTTTTTTTTTAAATGTGAGTATGGAAAACAAAATTGCTCGGCATCGAAGTCTTATGTGCAATACAACATAATTTTCATAATTTATGCAATATGTCGAAGAACTATGCAATAAAATCTTAACTGAATAGCACATGAAGAGGTTTTTTTTTACCTAACTTGTATCAAATGTTTTTCGAAGTTAGCAATTTCCAATATTCTTAAAAAAATTTCTGCTATCACGTTGTAACTACTTGTAGCGTGTTAATATTTTTTATATCTATCTGTTTATCAGTACTTGCTTCTGACATCAATATATGTATATAAATATCTACATATGTGTGTTTGTTCTCTGAAATTCAATTAATCTGGAATCTATTAATGATATCTGAGGTTTTTTTGCTTTCTTTTTTTCGAAAATTTTGAATTTTGTAGGATTATTTCTTTTAGAAAGTTTAATATTTAGATTGAATAGAACAATTCATGAAAAGTAATGAAACTCGAAGCTCGTACTCATGAAAATTTATTTAATTATAGTTCGTATATGTGGCGTTATGTAATTAAAATTAGTTGTTAAAATGGCTGGTATAGTTTCTCCAAATATGCGCGAAACTATTTACATTGTATTTACAACAGTGAATAGGCTAAATACAGATACTTAAGATACTTAAACTTTAATGCGAGTGTAAATCGATAAGTATTTGCCTTAATATATAAGTTGATTGTACAGCTTCGTGCTTTCACTTGCTAACTTCCAGACACCATCGATCTTTTTGCTTACGGTAAATTTTTGTCTTATATATTTGGTTCGCTTTTCGTTGCTGCGAAGTTAACATGTCTTTATGTTTATATGAAGGAACTACATGCTAAGAGCTGAAATCCATAGAAGACTTTCAGTACAGTACAGGACTACGGTGAAGTAAGTTACCTGTGGATTGAATGGTTTAAAAGCGATTCAATAAGCAGGGAAGACGAAAGAAGCAGCTCGTCCAGACACTTCCGCTGCTAATATTAACAGCCTTGCTTTCTGCTTCTGAATATCTAGTGAATGATTGTTGATGAAATGGCAAATAAATTAGTTATAGTTCGTGCATATAGGTTCGTGCTTAAAAGATTCCAACTTCTATAAGCACTGGTCCATCATGCTAATGAAGCTGAAAATACTTTAAAAAAAATCATCACTTGGAAATGAAGCATATATTTATCACTTCATATTGAAAGCAATGCCAAATCGTGGAATGGAAATATTCCGAATCTCCAATCAAAAAAGACTTCCGTAGTCTACACTCTACAGGAAAAATAATTCTCACAATCTTTTGGTTAAGTTAACAGCGAACACAAATCTTAGAATGCTGTATTAGGTAGCAATTGAAGATGTAATTCGAAACAAACGCAAACGCTGAGATCATTAGTCAAAAGGCATTCTTTTTTTTAAGCATGACAACGCCTGTCCACATATCACCCACCACATACCGTTCAAAGCTTTTAAAATGTGCATTTTAAGTTGTTAGAGCATCCTTCATATAGTGTGATTACTCCTCATAGGATTAGCATCTGTTTGGTCTATTTAAAATTATTTCACAAGGGCATCGATTCGCCTCCCATCGATAGGTGAAGAATGTTGTTCATATGCGACTTGCTGCTCAAATTAATTACCTGAGGATATCATAAAATTTATGCAAAGATAAACGAAGTGCATTGGAAAGGGGAGTGACATCACTGAAAAATAATATTATTGTACGTTTAGGTAGATTCCTATAAGAAGACTAGCTTTTGTAATGGTTCTCAAGACAAGACTTCGGGAAAATTTCTTTAATTCTTCACTGATCATGGTTCCTAGACCCAAAACCCTCTTTCGTTGAAAAGTTTATATAAATGCGTATAACACTTTGCCTACTTTATCTTGTAAATAGAATAACTAGAATAATTTTGTTTGGATTTTAACTGGCTTGGAATATGTTTAAAAAATGTAAAAACTTTGGATAAATTCGTAGATGGGCCATCTATATCAAAAGTGGTGGAAATGGTGGGTGGTTGAAATCTTCATTTCGCTATAATTTTGTTAATATTGAAGATAGAAAAATAAATCCAATTAGCCAAATTACGGGCTCATTAATGTGAACAACTTTTGAATTTTTTTGAATCACTATCTTAGAAGTTATAGGCTGAAAATTGATTTTAAAATTCTAATATTGACTGTTTCTAACATCTACAATTTATATTGCTTAATAGCAACTTAGATGTAGAAGAATCTACCTTTGCGTTCTTGCTTACTGAGAGGAATTTTATGTATTGTTGTTGTAATAATTTATAAAAATTGTATGAGAAACTTATTTATTTACTCTTATTTCTTGCATATAAGCTGCATTTTATCTTATTTTTTTAAATGTGTATAAAAATATTTTTATGCTGTTTGAGACATAATACGATATTTAGATGCAATTTTTGTTTTATTTAACCATTTTCTCATTTTTGTTTCATTATAACCGAATGAAAGATAAAAAAATATATTTATTTTCGTGATTTTTAACCACTCTATACCTGTATACCAAAGAATCTGCTTCTAAAAATCCACCTTTGCTAGCTCTCTTTTTTTTTCATTTGACAATAAGTCCATTGTGTGAAATATTCACACCTTTTATCCTAAGGCCGGTTTTTAAATAAAATATTTACTATTTGTTTTCAGAGGAAGTTTTGTAAATATATATTCTTTCATCTGATAGTTGTTCTTAGAAATTGTAGAACGGCAAAAGTAAACAATGCAGAAGGCGTCGAAAGTTATCTAGAAGTACAATTACTGTTTCTGATACGAATTGGAATTAATTGGGAAAGTTTAAATTTTGGCATTGAGGTAAATTTTCTCTGTCGGTGACTGCGTTTAGTGAGTGCTTGTGGGAACTTACTGCTTTCCTAATCACAAGGCGTTATCTGCTTTGAGTGAATGAATGAACTTAGAATTACAGTTTTTTTCCTTCTCTTTCCTGTTTTTGGATCGTGATTATTGATAACGTGAGAAAACTAATATGAATTTTATTTAAGTATTGAAATGGAGTTTAATATTCTTTTGCTGAGAGCTAAATTATAAAGCGATTTAAATTTTCATAGAAATGCCGAATTTATCAACCTGTGAGCATATTAATAATCATCTGATGAAAAAAGAAAGAAAAAGAAATTCTTGAATAACTATAGGTGGTTTTGAAACTGAAATTTCTTCGATGAAGTTTGTATATGAATATTGTGATGCTAATAAAAAAGGAAAATACATTTTTTAATGCGTAAAAAGGGCTTTTATTTAAATTTAAAAATTCATTTAAAACGAAGGAAAGGGATGTATTTTTCTTTAATGCATTCTTTTATATAATCGTATACAAATGATTCTCTTTCGTACTAATCTCAGCTTTTTTTTATGTTGTTTATTAGCCTGAATAAATCATGATACTGCTTGACATTTCGAAGGTACTTAATTATTCCAGTTTGGTGATTTCTGTTTGCTATATTCCGAAATTAAATTATGTGCCGTTTATACATGTTTCAAGGAATGACAATAAAATGCTGTATAAACAAACGCAAGTGTAATGGGAACTTTATTAAACAATCTTCATTATTACAGATTTAATGCTATTAATAAAAATTCGTTTAAAAATCAGAAAACTGGAATATCCGATTTTTTTTCACATTTTACTTTTGATAATCCTGCATTCTTTCAAATTCTAAATTTTATTTTTTAATGATAGTACTATATGCTTTTGAAGAATTACAAATTTTTAAAGCTACAAACAGATTAGCTATATAGGAGAAATTTGGCTGTTCGAAGGTAGGGATTCAGGAATGATGTGCTTGTCAGGGATCAGTTTCAGGTAAAATGACCTTCAGTTGACCCTCTCGTTGTCTCGAGCGTTATATAACTGAAACTTTGTATCGCATTAACGAAGTACTTTTATCATTACATTGGTTATGAAAGAATCGGAACTGTGATGAAACGACGTATAAATTATATTATACCATCTACCCGTTATTAGAGTCGTCTGATTTTGATGGTCGTGGATGAACTTTATTATAATTTTTAAAGGAAAGACATATAACAGTTCGATAGTGAAAAATACAAATACAGAACAAATGTAAACACAAAAATGATGTAGAAAGTAAAACAACAAGAAAGAAAAAAGAGGGAAAAAAACTGATAAAAAATAGTCAAGATAAAAAAAAAAAAATGAATTTGTTTAAAAAATGAAATGTGCTATTTTAAATTATCATGTCAGATTGTGCATATTATTTTTTTGTCACATGATATCAATCCGGCAGAAAAACATCCTGTTCTCACACACTATTTTTAAATCACCAACGCTTAGAAAAGCAATGGTTTTCGACCATTTCAAAATGGTTCGAACTCCAAAATTTTTTTTGCCTGCTAGAAAAATTAAAAATATATATATATATATATATATATATATATATATATATATATATATATATATATATATATATATACTTTTTATCACTATTTCTCATCCATTCCCATTTTCTTCTCTGTGCTTCTTCTTCTAACCTGCCTTTTATTGAATAGACAGGAGAATCGGGTACATGGCGGACATTCGCACCAAGTTGTAATATTTGTTGGCGGTAAGTCGCCAAATGCGACAACCTTTTTCTTTATTTATCATTTTATAATAATCCTAATGGCGAAAATTTGATGATTCAAAGGCGATCAATAGCCAGTTTTCTGCCCCTGTATTTTGAAGCTTGAAAACCCCCAAACCAAAACAACATCATGTTTCCACGTAATAATAAAATGGAGAAGTTATAAGTTGCTGTATTTGTATGTCAATTAAAAAAGATTCGTTCTCATTGGCATTCCTTTACAAAGAAACTCCTCGACACATGAAACACATTAAAAGAAGACCTGGTTATTTGTCAAATTATTTGTGAAATTTTTACCAATGTGGTTTTACTCCTTTTTGTAGTTGTTTTAAAACTCTAGAAAATTGTTAGTGGACATTTTGTTGAATTATTATTTGCTCTGCAGAAGCGATTATCACACTTTCGGATAAATGTATAAACGATGCCTTATTATCTCATTCTAACGGCAGTTATCTAGATCACGGGAATCTAATACTTATTCTTGTATTGTTGAATATATTAACTTACATATTATATAAGTATAGGTCCACTTTCGTTATTTAAGTATACATTGGACTAGTTAAAAAATGTTTCAAGGAAATTTCGGAACACATACACATATGCACACACAAAAATCTTTCATAGCTACCGTGTTGAAAATCTTTTAGGACCCTCCCCCCTTTTAATAATCCTGTAATTATTTTAAAGGTATAAACTTTCCAGTGCTGAATTTTTCGTAATATATATATTGATTTTACGAAATATTCAATGAATTATAATAGACGTTCGACCCGTGTTTTTTAATTTGTGCACTTTTATTTGTAGATGAACCTTCTATTCATTGTGTAAATGAACCCTCTTTGATAAAGTCAAATAATGTCATAATTCCATTTGAAATAATATATCCGTGTATCTTCTGCACATCATCTCTCGCGGCACTGTAACTTCACTTTCTTTTTCCTTGTAAAAATTGCATAGATAATGATAACAATAGAATCTTTAAGTTTCTTAGCGAGGAAAGAAAATCACGCGATTTAATCTTTAAAGAAATTATGAATTTGATTTTAAATCGTTATATTGTTGAAAGTTATTTAAAAAATATTAAAAAAAAAACCCTGTCAAAATTTTTTTTAAATGAATTGCGAACAAATTAACATAATTAAAAAGATAATTATTTTCTAAATTTTAAGACGGTGAAAAAAAATCATTTATATGTAGTGATAATTTTTAAAATATCGTGAAACACGGCAAAAACTGGTTTAATTTAAAATTTAAATTAGAAATAAATTGTTACGAAGTATTTATTGTCACAATCCAAATTATATTTATTCCAAATTTGCCCCCCGCTCCACACGCAGTTATTAAAGGTAAGGATATCAGCAACAATTTAATAAAAGATCGAACTCGTTCTTCTAAAATTTAATCAAACATTATTATTTTTTTTATTTATTAGATTAAAAGGGGAGGGGTTTCGATTAATACGGAATAGTGTCCTTGAAGGGAGCACTAATGCATTGCGGACGTTAAAAGCAACTTTAAAATCAAATATTACGCACTGAGTAACTTAAAATATTGTTAAATTAGAACAGTGATTATCACTTCATAGTTTGTAGTTCATATATTATCGTGGAAAGGGGACCCTAAAAAACTGTTAACATTTATCAAAAGAAAAAAGAACACTTTCATATTTTTGACTTTTGAGGTTAAAGAATCAGGTGTATTTTAAAATATTTTCAAAAACTTATTGTGCTTGTAAAAACGACGAATAATTTTTAATTTTACATCAGTTTTCTACAAAACCCTTCATTATTATTATTATTATTATTATTATTTTTGTTCCTCTTGGCGAAACACATATATTTGATTTCGAAAATGATATACTTTCCCAAAATCTTTGAGATCAGCCCAGAGAATTAGCCTTCCCTCTCCTTTAAAAAATTCACTCCATCGTTAGGTATATTCATTGAAAAAGCTTTTCAGTCGTGTATATCCCCGCCCTTTCTTTGTATCATGATAAACTTTCGTTCCGGAATAATGACTTGATCTGCATTGATATCCTACTGTCAACAGTAAAATATCCCTAACAAAGGTAAAATTTTCTGCCAAAAGTGTTAAACTCGAAACTTGGATAAATGAGAACTCGTCCAAAAAATCCACTTCCATCCTAAACCCGCATGACAGCTAAACAAAAAGTTAGCATTTTCTCGTTTACTCTTTGATAAAGAATTTATCTGGCTGAAGAATCAAGAATTTTATTTTCTTCTTTCTCATTTTGCTGAAAACTTTCTCTTTTTGACTAAACCAAACCCACTTTTTTGATGTTTTGATTTTATATTGCTTTGTGCTCTCTTAATTCGTGATTTCTTGCTAGAAGATCAGTGACCATTGGAACATTGCACGATTTTTAAGAATATTGTGTTCACTCTCGGAGTGTTTTGTATTTTGGCGTGTAAAAAGAGGAAATTTTGCACTTGTCAAAAAATTCGAATTCGAGATTTTGACTAATCGAGTTAGAGATTCAAACCTTTCGGGATCTGAAAAATACATTTTGGGAATTATATCCATCTGTGAACACGATAATTCAGAAATGTTTTGAACTAGACGAAGGAAATTTGGTATATGATCTTTACACTAGCTTTGTATCAAAATTTGAACGAAACCCATTCAAAGGAAGACTATCTGGTTATCCGAATACAAGTAAAAATGATAACTAACGTAAAGAGCTGGATTTGATTTAGTATCTATAACGTAGATGCTTTGAAATGTGGAACCAGTTTCGTCAAGGAATTGTCCGTGTATCAGTTTGTACTTTCCTATGTATGTGAACGCAGTATCTCAAAAAACGGAAAAGGTACCAAATAACTAAAATTTGGTGCTTTATCTTTCGTCTACAATTGTATTCTGCACCAAATTTTAATTGCAGTTGGCATTTAAAAAAGCGTCCAAATTCCATATTCTACTTTCTGATAAGTACTTGTGTGTTAACTGCATATCAGCGATTAATCGTCAAAAAAATTCTCAAAAATCGAGCGCTAAATTCACAAAAAACACTAGATTCATACCAAATGTTTTGTTGCAATTTTTCGCCAATGATATTCAGTTTGTACACAGGTAGCGGTTTTCTGTATTATTCTACAAAGCACGCAACTCTCATGTGTGAAAATAAGTCTGAGCTCTCTGGCCTTCAGAACTTTGCTCAAGATCTGTAATTTTCTATGGTGGAAAGAGAAAACATCTTTATTTTGAAAAAACCGCTCGTTTTTCGCCTTCTTTTGCATGTTTGTGATGCTAGCAAATTTTATTATAAATTTTTAGACTAAAGAAATCTGCATTAATAGTTATTCTCTAGATGTTAGAAGTATGGAGATGTACATAACTATTCAATATTAGAATAGTTAGATCATATTGCATCAAAATAGATCCAGTTGAATCTAATATGAAGATTTGAAGAACTTTAAAGTTTTGAAACTGCAAAAAGGTTTTTATAGGTTTACTTTATGTAATTTTTGGGATTTTTCATTTAGAAAACCCATATTTCATCACGTCATGAAATTACACCGAAGCCGTTTTATTTATTGTTGTTGATTGCTTCATGTTTTTTTTAAAATGTATGCTTTTATTATTTTAATAAAATTTCCTGAGAATTTTTTATTCGTATAAATGACCTTTTTTCCTTAAGTGTTTTCATTTCCGAAAATATTATATAGGAGTAAAAGCAACACAATATTATTCTTTTGCGGAGTTTTAAAGTAACTTGCTTTGATGTAAAACTTTAAATATTTTTTACATAATCCATAATATATTTCATAATTGCTTTGCTTTGGGATGCTTTTATTATGTATATTTTGCACTTTCAAGCATTGCCTTTGGAATGCTCATATATTTTGTGTATTTTGTTGAATTATGTGACTGGTTGAATCCTGTAGCTATTATGTTTAAATAGTTATATTCTGTTCAGAGGGAATAAACAAAAGGTCAAAGAAAAATGATTTTCTGGAGATTTTCTATTAACTATTCATTTTCAAATGTTGATTTTCAGTTCCTTTTTTCAATCGTGTTATATTTTATTAATCCGAAACTTGTTTAATATATTATTTGATTTAATAAATAAATAAATGTCACTTTCTTCATCACTTATCTCATCCCTATTTTAATAAAATCGTGTGCAAAAGTTCAGAAGCCTTTCCTATCTGCAAACAGTATATTATATGTTTTATAGCACGTATCATGTGTTTTTATGAATTTTCCTTACAGATTTCGACCGGCGTGTGTAAGTTTGAGAGGTGAGAGATGCCAGCAATGGTTAAATAAATAAATAAAAAAAAATGTCATACATATTAGTTTTAAATTCTGACCGAACTATTTTAGTAAGAAGTTAGTTTTCTTGGTACTATTGTAGTTAATTGTTATTAAGTGGTCAGAAATTTTTTATTTCATTTGATGATACAAGTATTGTTACTTTGTTTGTAGTTTTGTTGTCTCTCTTAATATAGTTGCTATACTTTTAACCGCCAAGTGCGATTCTCAGATGTTGGATTATTTGAGGTATTGAGCTTCCCATTTAAGAATAAGTTTTGTCTCTTCTTCAACTTAATCCAAATCAATGATTGATTAATAAGAATTCAATTAAGGAAACTGTTCCCATTAAGGAAGATGCTCAAAATTTGCGTTCTGCGAAAATTAGATTTTGTGGGGTCGTTAAGAAGTTCAGTAGAAAGTCCGAATTATTGTAACAGTTATTTATTTACGTTACACACACACAAGATACACACATAATTTTAGCATGCAGTACATGCCATTGCTTGACCTGAACTGAGTCATTGTACAACTGGACATCATAGAGTGCTGTCTCTGACGTCATCATAGTCAGTATGGTCAGTATTATAAGAGCGGCTAGAATTTTGAAATAATATATAAAAGCTCATAGAATCGAGTCTGGAGTGGGAAAATATAAGAAAATTTTAAAAAAGGAATCTTTTTTATACATATAACATAAATTTAGTTACATTTTAAACTTAGCAAAACTTCAAACTTTTTTTAACATCGCAGTAATGCCAGAATTCTTCAGACTTTATTTCTTCTGGTAGAATAGTTAGCTCCTGTCGAAGGTTCTATCAAAACTATCAATTAGTTAAATAAAAATCGAAAGAAATATTAATATGGTAATATAATATTTTTGCAAAGCCGTGTGTTAGAATTTCTCTTCGTGGAAAAATCTTTTTTCCGTTCTCTTAAATCATTTTTATCTCTAATTGAATCAAAATTGCATAATAATTTGTTGGCACGTGCATTAACAAATTTCATTGAACTTCCTGAGCTCATTGCAAGTTTTATCATTTCGTTATACGTGATCAGGATATCTATTGGTCTTTAATTGACGGGTGGTGTGATCGAATGACACCATTTATTCATCGATTGTCTCAAAATTCATCGTAGGCTTATTATTATTTTGCTTTGGTTTAGTCATCTAGGAAATTTATTTCTTAATTCCATAGTTTGATTATGATTCATGGCTACTTCTGTCTATACATTTAGAGAACCTCATTCAAAAGGTATATTTTATCATATTCATCTTACTGTTTTTGAAGAATGTGGAATGTGTTCTGATGGGTTGCTATCATAGAAAATGAGTACTCATTTTTTCAAAATACGTCTGTTTGACAAGGACGTTCTTAATTCATATTTTTGCGAGTTTTTCCGTAGATATGATTGTGATGTGGGGGAAAATATTAATTTCTAAATGTCATTTCAAGAGGCATCGGTTTAAGATGTTGCTACTCTCATATCTTACTAGAAATTTATTATATTTCAATAAATTAACTTAATTTTTTAGTGCAGAAATAAATGAAATGCTGTATCTTAAAATGTTTAATCCCATTTCATTGTTTTCACTTATTTTTGTAGACACCTGTGAAATTTTGAGCCAAATCCAACGACGGGTTGACTGTCTGTCGATCTGTACTTTCAGAAACATGTGAACACGGTGATTCAGAAATACAATGACTTAAATATGTCCAATTTAGCATGAGAATTTTGTGACTACAAGTACAGTTTTGCGTCCACTTTTTGAGAAAAACTTGTCTAAAGAAAAAATTCGATTTTTGGATATTATTAACCACATCCAGGAATTAATCGCCAAATAATTCGCAAAGGATGACACGATAGATTCTGTTAAAATGCTAAATTCACGCCAAAAGTTAATATTTCTTAACTATTGTACGCCAACGCCATGCAAGTCGTTCTCTGGTATGGCAAGTTTATTAGAGAATATGCGAGAAAGTTTGGAGGAGAGCACTCCTGCTGGTATTTTTCTGGAGCAATAGATTTAAAGAAATATTTCTAATCCCCCCCCCCGATAAATCCTTATAGTTGGGTGTCCCCTGATGTCATGTGATCCCATCTGTTCTCTTTCAACCATACCTAGCACAAAATTTTTATTAATGTTTACAAGGATTTGCGGCAATTAAAGCCAAACGATTCGAATTAACTTTATAATGTTTGTATTTTTTTATTTTCTATTTATTTTGTTTTTATAATACTATTTATTCAATCCCCCGTCAAATGTAAACAGAGCTGCATGAACTTATGATAAATCCTACCAATAACTGACTGTGCTAAATAGCCGTTCATTAATTTCAAAGCGATATTTTATCTTGTTTCATAGAGCTATGAGTTTTGTTAAATTAAATTTAAATAGAGCCATGATAATTTATTAGAACTCGTTGTTTTTTTATAATAAGCGAATAAGACTACAATGCTCATTTCACAATTTTTATGTCCTTGAGCGATCATTCTTTCTCTCTCTTTCTATATATAGAACTTCAAAATTCTTTTAGCTTTATAAATTTATAAGCTGCAAAAGGCTTTTAGAAATGCTCTGTCGAGTGCTCGCTGTGTCACCGAAAATTCCATTTAGTCAGAGATGAGAAAATATAAAAGAAATCTGAAGTAAGCTTCAAACAGAATGTTTAATTGAAACGTAAGAAAAGGCTTAAATATTACCTTATGGATAATCGTTATGACTTGCTGGTCTCCGAATATGGCTATTATTATTTTCTTACTTAAATTTTGTGAAATTGGGGAAAAAATTTTTATATTGCTTTTTTTTTTTAATCTTTCACATTTTGCGTTTTCCGTTGTTACCATTACTTTCGCGTGGTTGCTAGTGATCTACCGCATATTCCGCAAATATGTGTACCACAAGTTAAGAATTTCTGATTTAAAGCACTCGTATACCATAAAATGTATTTTATTATTTTAGAAATAAGTTTATTCTAGAAATGCCATGTGTCGTCTGTGAAATATTTCAAAAAATACTGAACATAAATCGTTCAAACTTTGATATTAAACCAAACAACCGAAGTTAGAATATATGTCTTTTTTTCTGTAATTGGAGTAAAGCATGTTTGTTTATTCACTTTTTTTTTTTTTTTTTGTCGTTTAATTTTACTTTTTGGACACTTTTTACTGGTCACCCTGTAAATAGTATATATTTAAACATTTGCTAAATTTAAAGGGAAAAAAATTGATTGCCACCATAATCGATTTGCTTTCTCTCGCTCCACTTTATATATATGTTATCAATAGCTGCTGTGCTGTTATTTTTTGCTGCGCAGGCAGGGTGACAATATTTGGAACAGATTAGAGAATATTAACTATTTATTCATATACCAATACTTTAAAGTTCTCTGTTAAATCCGTATGAGATTTTTGACATGTTTACAATGAATGTTTCAAAAACTGATAAAAAAAAAGTAAGTAAAAAAGTAACCAACTTTAAAAAAATAGTATGCTTCATCATTATTTTATTCACTAGAGTTTGTATATAAAGCGCGTGCTTTATCGAATTATTAATTATTTAAAATTTTGTGTTCTTTCAAATGGCTTTACTTCGCTTTTTAAGTTATCCGAACATGTTCGGAACACTTTTTTTAGAAAAATATGGTGTAGACATACTTTAACCATATTTGGTACCAATATATTAGTACCTTTAACCATATAGGATACCAATATTTAAAATAAACATTAAAACTTTTTGAAAATTGGTATTTAATAGCATAAATTTAAGTAAATTCTTAAAAAACTTCAAATCGGCTACACCAAAAACTATTACTCTCATCCGAACAAAACTTATACCAAAATAAACTACATAGTTTTCTCTAGGGAATGAACTATAATCGTATCGTTATAATAATAAATAAAAATTTTAGAACCAATTGAAGATTTATCATGACATTTTTAGTAAATTTATGACGTTATTATTCAAGCAATAGGTTGTAAATTCAAAAAATATTCACGATATAAATTCTTTTAGTTCATTCCCTAGAAAATAGTACAAAGTCAAAGTCAACAAAATTTCATAGCAATATGATAATTATATTTTGAGTTATTTGATTTGAAGTGAGCAAAAAATAAGTAAAAATCAATTTTGAGAAAAATGCATTTAAAGTATACAGTAACATGTTTTAATAATAAATTATGTGTGTACATACTTAAAATTCACAAAATTTATAGATTATACCTTCTTCCTCCTCAGTGTTAAATAATTTTCCTTTTTTAATCATTTTTTTCCGGTAATTTTTGCATTTGGCAATGAATGTCGCCTAAATTCATTCATTCTGTCTTTGTCGAGCTCAGCAAATGCTCTAACTTTATTTGCACTATAATACACTTCAGTAACCTTAAGGATGTTCAATAATTCTATAAAAGCTTCGTTAAAATGTATTACATACAAATATGTCCTTAATCTGAGGGTACGGAGCTCAACAAAGGCATCTTTAAGTACAAATTTCCAAAAAACACCGTTGAAACTCTCATTTTCATTTTGCATTTTGCCGTGCAAAAAATTTTCCGCATTTAAAACCGAAGTTGTGTTTATACAAATTTTTAACTTTTTTTTTTTGGCCCTTTAAATCAGTATTTCCGGTTATTTAAATGTCCTAATATATCCGAAAATACTAATATCTTAACTTCTGATTAACGTAGAGATAAAAATAAACCTGTTTTTGGATAGCTCAAAGACTGGTCTATCCAAACTGGTCAAAAGAATTTTTTTTAAATGTCATTTTTAGCGAAAATCGACCTTTTCAACGTGTTCGGATGCCTTAAGCATTTCAATTTTAAGATTTAAATTAAAGATTTCAATTTTAGATGCGTGCCAATGATTATCTAACTTTTGGATACTCTTAAATATGAAAATTTGATTTGTTTAAAAGGAATTTAATTACTTTAATTCGTTCATTTAAACGAATTTTCAAATATGCAAAATATGGAATTTTATAGTTTTATGAATGCATTTTATCTCATCTACTAAACTCAAGTTCATACATTTCCTATAAATACCTGTTTTTCAAGAATTTTTATTTCTTCGATTCGAATGACGTGCAAAATGTGGGCTAAATGTATACGATTATTCTTCTATCAAACAAAGAAAATGTCTTATAGCCCTCATTCAAAACCCGAAACAAAAATTTATTTTTTAAAAAATTTCTATTATTGTTCGAGCAATGCATTTTAAATGAAATAATCCGGCTGCTAATTTCAAATCTTAACATCGTGCTTGCAATCTTTAAGAAAATTATTTGAATTTATTATAAATTTTTGTGAACAATTAAATAACTCTAACCAGTTTAATCTAGAGCAAGTAATTAGATGTAAAGTTGCTTCTTATTAAAAAATTTCGTTCTTTGTATAATTGAAATCAATATATATATATATAATATACAGTGGTGGCCAAAATTGTGGACACTTTTGAAAGTCGTTAGGTTTTCTAACTTTGTATGCTTATAGAAAATGTTGCATTTCACAAAATGTAAACTCTTACATATCATTTTAAAGAGAATTAAATGCTCATCTCAATACAAAAAGCAAAATTCAAATATTTGCAATACAAAAGAAGTTATTCTTACTTTAATCTGAAAAACAAACAAAGTGAAGAAATGGATTGTAATTTCTAACTTTCCTGGCAAATCACTGTTCTTGTTCTGGGAACCAATCAAATGTTATTACTGCTATCAGACGCTGACATGTTTAAAGTTGGAACAAGGTATTATTGTGCTTTTTCTGTAGAAGTATGACTGTTTTTTATGTAATTAAATTGCAAGTTAAAATTTTTGTTAAACTTTTTAATATACAGATGGAATTTTTATAAATATTTATAATATTTACTCAAGAATCAATGATATCAAATAAAAGAATATATTGGGCTCTTAGAAAGAGAACTAAGATTATTGTGATACATGAAGGTGGTCTTTCCTATGCTGAAATTGCAAGACAGGTGGGTGGTTCAGTGACTACATCTGGAGTCCGAAAATTTTGTTTAAGATATCAGGAGACAAATTCAATAAAAAACAAAGCAGAAAATGGCTGAAAAAGGTGCACCACATCTGTTGATGACAGAAAAAAAATTAAAAAGACTATGTCTCCAAGATAGAAGAATGTCATCAGCAGCCGTCGGAAGTCAACTGAATGATGCTGGCATTTATGTCAGGAGAAAATTATTAGATTTTGGACTAAGAGGTAGAATTGAAAGAAAAAGTCCTTATCTCAATTTAAGCAGCGTATACAAAGATTATAGTGGGCAAAGGAACACATTAATTGGACAGATGATCAGTGATTACAAGTTATTTGGAGTAATGAAACAAACATATTGTTATTCGGTAGTGATGGCGAAATAGACAAGAAATAGAACAAGCGAAGAACTACATCCTGACTGCATTCAGGCAACTATGAAGAATTCAATTAGTGTTTTGATTTGGTCAGGCAGGTCAGCAGACGATATTGGTCTCCTTCATGTTATCGATGGGACATTAAATGCAAGAAAATACAGTGACACTATTCTAGAGTCAAAATTGACACATCTCATCAATGATCTATTTCCCAACAATGCATCTTTTATTTTTCAGCAAGATTCAACTCCTTGCTACACAGAAAAAATATCGACAGAGTACTTTAGTACAAAGAGCATTGAATTGTTATCATGGCCAGGAAACAGCCCTGACTTCAAAATTATTGAGAACTTATGGCCCCATTTAAAAACTCTTGTACATATGAAGCATTTGTCAAATAAAAGGGAATTAATTGTTGTTATAATTGTTTCCTGGCATCCTGTAAAAACAAAGTTTAAAATTTTAGTCAGCTCAATAAAATATCAAATTGAAGCTGTAATAATATATAAAGGCTATCCTACTAAGTACTGATAACTCGCTGCAGTCATCAGCATCTAATGTATGTCGATAATTATTACCATGGCCTTGGCCACCACTGTATATATATAGACTATCTAATTTGTTCAGCTACATAAGATCTTTCTCATTAATTTGGTTGTCACTCATAAAAATTTAAATTGCTTGGTTTTTTTTAAATTTTTTTTCAATATTATTGTATCTGGAGATTATTGGTGTAGTATTTTATTCTTTATATAAACCGATCAATAAGATAAATGGTTTCTTTATTCTCTTGAAGTATATAAAGCACATCTTCCATCAGTGACGCACGAGGCCCTTATTCTTCGATATTCTGGAGTATTGAAAGCTTCACTGTATATCTTTATCTAAATTAACTGAATTTTTATCATCACATTAAAAGAAAAAATTAAATAGCAATTGCGTATTTGTGTTTCTATGCTCAATCTTTTTATGCACAGAAATATTTAGAAATTATTTAAATTAATGCATTAAATATTTTTAAATATTTAAAGCATCGTTGTAAGATTTTACGTGCAGTGCTAGATGTTTTAAAGAATGAAATATATAATGCATCTTTTTTACTTTTTTTTAATATTTTCTAGCAGAAAAAATGAATCTCTCAGCCATTGCTGTTTTTTTGCATATACATTACCTATTTAGCTTCTATTTAAATTGTTAAGATTTTGTCGCTACTTAATATATATTTGCGTTTTAATTTCTGTGATTCATATGACATATATTAATTTTTTCTGAACAATAATTAAATATTACACAAACTTAAAAAATTTTTATATTTTAAATTCATTTAAATTTTATTCTTTAGAGTGTTAATTAAAATTACTTATTATATCCTGAATTATTTGAGTTTTTCTACTGAGATTCATGCTAATTCTGATTTCAATTTTTTTTATTTATATTGCATGCAACGGATTGAATTTTAGTAAATAGGAAAGTAATCAAATGTTATATCTACAGAGCAATTTGATGATGATTTGTTAATGTCAGTTTTATTTTATTTATTTTGAGTATAAATTATTTTATTTTATTTCATTTATTTTGTGAAAACATCTTAAGGCAAAATAGAGATTTAATTGAAATATTTCCTTGTTTATTGATTAAAATCTGTAAAACCTGCATTTTTATGTATCGAATATTATTCAATTAAATAAAATAATTAATTTTACAGTAAATTCACTTGAATGAAAATTCTAAATATTTTGCATGAAAGTAGAAAATAAGAAAAAACCTAATTTAAATAATTTTGTTATTGAAAATTTTTAATAAAGTTGAAATTTTATTTATAATTGAAAGATAAATACTTATTTCGCAACAAATCTATTTGTTGCCCTTAAAGTTCCAGTATATTTATTATTTTATGATACACATTTGGATTTTAATTAATGTGCGAAACACGGTTTAATTTTTTTTCAATTGTTATTGTAGAATATTTAAATTGTTTTTTTTTCTTTCCTTATTGATTAACTTTCCATTGTCTGCAATCCCTGTATATTTTTGTAAATGTAAATTGTGTTAACACATGTAAAAGCATTTAATTTATTTACAAATATCATTCTTTGCATTCATGTGCAGATTTTTAAAACTCTGCAGAACTTTTATTTATTTTCTTAAAAATGTTTTATGATGGCTAAGTGACACTTCACGCAAGAAAATGTTTTGTACTTTATAAAGAGTTCAAGGCTTTGAGTTTGATTCATTGCCTTAAATGTGGGAAGAAATTTAAATTGATTCGACTTTGATTTAAGTCACGTATACGTGAGTTTATTTCTGTGAAAATCTCATTTTAACGCAAACGTTTTTGAAGTAAAGTTCGCTAAGTGGATTTCTTTTAAGCGGCAAATTAAAACCTATTTTATAACCTTTAATTTTTTCCGTGTCGTCAAGGAAATTTATAAATTAATATAATTAACTATATGAACTTCAGTATTAATAAAAATGAAATATACAAATTAAATTGTGTGTAGTAAAATTTACAGATAGTTATACCTTTTAATTATGTCAGTCGTTTACGATTCAGTTTCCTGCTTTTGACTTTTTTTTATGTGTGTTTTCTAGGAATTCTGAAGCATTATTTTAAAGAAAAAATTAAGCCTTTTGTTTACATTTCCTGCGATATTTTTTCTTTTTTGTAATTATTAAAGCAATTATTAAGAAATGCATTGTTAAAATGATTGCATTAATTATTAGTAAAACCGTTATTAGAATTTTTAAAAATAAATAAAATACTCTGAAATAATATAAAATATTTAAATTAATTGTTGCAGTGTTTACTTGTTTTCTACTTTTGTATTGTGCTTACGAAATTTCAGATAATGAAATTTTTTAGAAATGAGATATTATGTGGAAGAATCTATTCCAATTAATTCCGCTATTTTGTTGATCAAGTTCATCTCATTTTATGTATCATTTATTCAGTAGCTTTTCTCAAATCAATATGTTTCATATGTTTGCTCCCTCACACTCAAGTGTTACGCCATGACTTTGAAGCGAAAATACCGAAAATAATAACATTTTTTTGCTGTAAAAATAAAAATTGGAACGATCCAAAATGGCTTTGCCACTTTCTAAAGCAATTCTTGTACTGAGTTTTTATTTGAATCGTGCTTATTACAAAGAAATGTCGCGAAAGAGATAGACATATATCGGAGGAATTTTATGGTTATTCATACTTATTTCCTTCTTATTTTTACACCAATACTACATTTAAATCAAAGGTCAGATAGAGTAAATAAAAACAACATATGTACGTAACATGTATTTTTAGTTTAGTTTTGCATAGAAAATGTCACGTCAATGTTGAGAATTAAAATTCGTTTTTCAAAAATCTAAAAATATACTGTATTTATGTGGATGCACTTGTTTTTTCAGATATAAACTCAAGGAGTTTTATACTTGGAAACTTATTTTCGTTTTTGGATTTTATTAAATAAGCTGTCTTATTTCTATCAACTTAGAACTTATATTAGCAAATGCATTTTTAAAGACTGTATCATTTATGTGCCATTTTATTTCAAAATAGAATCTTTAATTTAATTAGAATAATCAAATAGGATTACTTATGTTCTTTATGTTTTGCTAAGGTATTCTTGGATCATGCGCCAAATTTCCGCTTCTAAGAAACATTAGAGTTTGCTAAATTTAACATCCAAGTCATTTGAAAAAACTTGTGAAATTATGGACTTCATTTTAATTTACGAAAAAAAAAATTTGATTTAAAATGAAAACTTGTATATTCTACTTCTTTTTCAAAGTCTCTCTCATTCGGCACATTAAGCCTGCGGACGAATTCTTTTTCCCTTGAACAAAATAACTATAATCTCGTATTAAAATATATGCTTAAACTATTCAGGAAATGTCTGACAAGTAATTAAGCATGTTTCCTTAAAAAGGAAATTTAATGAATATGAATTTTCTGATATATAAGGATTCATTTTATTCATTTATCGAATGTTGCTCTGTTTCCTTCTCCCTTCCTTGTCTTGAAACGGAAATAATTCATTTGTCCGATGATTCAATTTGTTACTTTTGAATTCATTAAAGAGCTTAATAAATGGCATTTTATATTGCATCTTTCCAAGGCGAATGGGCGGCAACTTTTTTTAAAGACATTCTTAAGATTTTGTTTGGCTAGTAGGCTGACTTTGAAAAATGCTAAAATTTGCGTTTGAAATTATATATTTTTTATATATTGAAATTATATATTTTATATATTGAATTATATATTGAAGTATAAATTTTTTCATGTTCATTTTAAGATTCAGTATAGATAATATTATAAAGTTATTAAAAAAAATTTCAATTTTGCTGAAGAAAAAAATCTACATAGTTTTCTCTAGGGAATGAACTACAAGCGTTTGGTTGTAACAATAAATAAAAATTTTACAACCAATCGAAGATTTATCATGAAACTTTTAGTGAATTTATGACTTTGTTACTCAAACAATAGGTTGCAAATTAAAAAAAAAAAATATTCACTCGATCTAAATTCTTTTAGTTCATTCCCTAGAAAATAAAATTTAAACAAAGTCCACCAAATTTCATAGTAATATGGTAATTATATTTTGAGTGATTTGATTTGAAGTGAGCAAGAAATAAGTAAAAATCAGTTTTGAGAAAAATGCATTTAACGTATACAGTAACATGTTTTAATAATAAATTATGGGCGTATATACTTAAAATTCGCCACATTTATAGGTTATACCTTCTTCTTACTCATCTTTTAATAATTTTCCTTTTTTTTATCATTTTAATTTTTTTTTCTGGCAAATTTTGCCTTTGGCAGTGAATGCCACTTAGATTCATTTATTTTGTCTTTGTCGAGCTCAGCTAGTGTTGTAACTGAATTTGCACTATTATACACTTCAGCAACCTTAAGAGCATTCAGTAATCCTATAAAACCTTCGTTAAAATGTATTACAGACATAAATGACCCTAATCTGAGTGTTCGGAGCTTAACAAAGACATCTTTAGGTACAAATTTCCACAAAACACCGTTGAAACTCTCATTGGTATTTTGTGTTTTTCAGTGCAAAACATTTTCCGTATTTAAAACTAAATTTGTGTTTATACAAATTTTTAACATGTTTTTGGCGCTTTAAATTGGTCCTTCCGATTATTTAAATTTTCGATTTTCGATTTTCCGATCATTACGAAAATATTAATATCTCTACTTCTAATTAACGTAGAGACAAAAGTAAACCTGATTTGGATAACTCAAAGACTGTTGTATCCAATAAAAGAATTTTTTTAATGCCATTTTTAGTGAAAATCGATCTTTTCAACGTATTCAGATACTTTAAAAAATATGTTAGATCCATAAAATTGTCTTCCTTAATTTTGTGTATATTAAAACCTATAATCTGACAATGTTACCAGCTAAAGACCGAAATATTTTTATCCTGTACAACCTTTTCTGCTGTTATCTCTAGCTGATAATAATCATGATGGTGGAAAAATGTTGAATTATTTTTTCGAGATCAGTAACAATATAGCTTTGATTATTTAGATGGGGAAAATTATTTTATTAACGGATGAAAATGTTTTCTCAATTTGGGTTATGAATTAAGATTTATTTAATAATCCTTCTTGCCTTTGAATGAAGTCCTTCCCTGTCTTTCCCAGTAATGTGGGAAAAGTGTGTGCTTTATTTTTCATGTTCTCTATTAATATTGCTATATATTTTAACGAGCTTCTTTAATTTTTTAAAAAAATTAATAACTATCAATGAAGTTTCTTCGTCAAAAATTTAAATCTGCTACAATTTTTTTTGTAAATTACGTTTTTTTTATTGTGTCAATTTTTAATTTTCTTCTGAAATGTACTTTTCTCTTAGAATGCTGTAAATATTTAAATTAAAAGCAAAAATGTATTAAGATGTGAAATTTTTATTTTAATTTCTTTTTACTGTCTCTTTTATAATTACTCTCCTTACCATTTTCTGATCAAGTAATCCTTTTGTAGGATTTTAATTTCAGTGTAGCATTTTTTTACCTGCTTAAAATTACTTTAAGAACCAATCGTAATAATAAAATCTTTCATTATTAAAAATAATGCTTAGTGTTATGAAGCTAACGACTGTTGATTCTTGTCTTCTGATATCAAAGTTCTGTGTTCATGTATTATTTTAGGGCGAAAAAATTTCTTTTTAATTGGATACAATCTTGAAGAATCATTCAGTTACTTTGATAATCTTTAATATAAATGAATTTTCATTCAAATTTTTGCACAGAAAATTTTAAATTTCATTAATCTTTTCTTTGAAATTTTTATAAGTATTAGATATTTTAATGAGATAATTTTGTTCGTTTTCAGAATATTAACGTTTTAGAATTTTTTTTTTATTATTATTTATTACCACATTTTGTGTACATTTAAAAATTTATGCACGAATTCTGACATATGCAAGTAGTAAGTATAAAATGTTTATAAAATTCCTACTAAGTTTGAAAATTTGTTGAAGATCGTAGAATCTAATAAAATGTGTGAATTCGAAAGAGAATGGATGCATTATTTGATTTTTTTAACAATTTTTTTAAAATTTCAAATAACATTTATGAGAATCATAAGAATAATGCCGTAGAACAATCAGAATCTATTGCCCATCATTTTTAAATTTAGCATCTTATTGTATGAATTAAGGAAACGAAAGACTAAAAATGTTTTTGTTTTTTTTTAATTACTGAAAAATATTTTTTTGGAAAGAGATTTGGGTATCAATTTTCCAAGCAAACGTTTTTAAATAAAAATCTAGTTTTTTCCTACTTTAAAAAAAAATTATCATCGTTTTATTTTATGTTGTTAATTGTTAAAAGAATATAAATATTCTAACTAAGCCAGAAAGAATATATGAATGTATCTCATTAGTTTTACACGTGCCAACTTCTGAAGGTCTGAACCTCTGAAGCCAGTTATTGACCTCGATATGGAAATGACTTAAAAAATGACGTCAATTGTCACCTTTTGCCTTTGAAACTTTTTTCTATGAAATAAAAAAAGACATCCCTTTTTTCGAAGTTTTTATCTCTAATTCCATCCTAAATAGGTGATTTCTGATTCCATTTCTGCCTAAATTGCCTTTCCAATCACGAATATCTATGTTTCCTAATGGGCGTGAAAAAGCAGCGTGCATTTTTTTTCAAATGAAATGAAAATTTTCGATTTTATAATAAATTTATCATGCATATTTAAGAAAATGTTATCTTCTTTATGAAGTCTGTTAAAATGAAGCTTTTCCTTTTGCTGACGTTAATAAGCATTTGTTTCCACACAAAGATATTTATAATCCGTTAAATTGAACTTTGTTTTAAAGGAGACAAAACGATTAAATGTTTATCTATTTATAAAATTAAGCTCTTTAAAAAAATGCAAATGTTGAAAGAATATTGAAAACTTAAAAAATAATAATAATAATAATTTCCCGTATATTATTATTATCTTTTGATTTTTTTTACCTTTAAAATTTAAAGTATTGTAATTTTTAACAAAGATAAGTAACTTCTTGATTTATCTTGCAGTTCTGTATAATAGAAACGTTCGCCATTTCAAATTTATTAATTTTTTAAATAAAATTTAATTCTAATGGTGGATTTACAGCCTTTCATACCTGTGAGATACCCTTTGTAATTGAGAAATAGTACTGTTTCTACTGTAAAAATGAAGACTCGAAAATCATTTTTAAAAAAAGGGGGGGGGGACGAGAAATGATTTAATCTCATGTAATTTTTTTTTCAAATAAAAAAATTCCGTTAGGCAAGTTGAAAAGAAATTCTCTTCTTTTACCATTCTTTTAGAATATATATATTCTAAAAAGCATGTTTCTCTTTCTGATTATACAGATTAAATCTCTTTTTATACAGATTTAAAATAAGAGTATGCTGGATCATGCTCTGCTTGTCGTTACTTGCAATATTTACACCAGTTTGGAAAACTTCATCTTCATCCCATCTTAATTGCATCATCAGACATTTAAAAAAGGTTAGATGACAAGACACTTCCTCTGAAGAAGTCGTTGAAGTTTGAATGAAGCATTGAACCTTGGTTATGCGTCAACAATTTTATATTCAACATGTTTTTTATTACCGAGGGAGGACGTTAAGCTTATACTTTGAGAGAAGGGTGGTCGCGTCTTTTCTTCAATTGAGATCTCGAATAATTTGTTATTATATATTCTTATCTCCTGCTGTGGAGTTGATATTTTGATTTTTTTTCTTTTTATCTTCATATTCAGTATCATATTAAACTTTAATGAATAACAAATTTCTAAGTGATGCGTTTTTTACCTTCAATTATAAGTCCAGTTAAATCTTGCTTGTTTAAATATAATATTCATTCAAAAACGATATTTAATAAATTGACAAGATCGATAACGATCAATGAACTGATTAGAGAAGGTATACTGAGATTAGAGATATAGGTTTCAGTAAAATTTGAGAAGACATAATTCATAATGAAATTAGCAGATTAGCAACACAAACTTGATAATTTATATTAAAAAAAACACTTTTTATTATTTATTAACTTTTAACTGATCATTGTGAAATGATATCTCTAGCCAATGCATGTAATTACAGGTTTTAATGGTGAAAGTTATAATAAAGTCATTTATAACAATTAATTTTAAATACAAAAATTGAATGAATAGGCTTAAATTTAAGTAATGTTTACGCTCTCATGTGGACGGAAATAACAATAAATATTTTAAATAAAAGGTTTTTAACAGTTAAGTTATCAAAGAAATTTAGCCATCAATGTGTTAAAACTGTGTATAATTGATAAAAAATAATTTTTCTATATTTTGCAAAAATAATTTTTTTGTTTCCTTTTCAGGCATGTGTAACTTAACTTTACTGAATATATTTGAATAGTTTATAGAGATTAAATCAATTTAGAGTTATAAAATACTAAATTTAAAAAAAATATTCCACGAAAGAAAAGCATTCTACAGTTATCGCACTTATTATATTTATACTTGATTTTTTATAGCTTAGAAAGTAGAAATCATGCATAGTTTTTAAAATAATTTTTAAAATCGAATTTTTTGTGGATTGTTCTGGGATAATAATTATATTTTGTTATAGATAATAGAAGCTAAAAAAGCTGAATGATATACATGTATAGTGCTTTAAAAAATGAAAAATTGTGGACATAAATATCCTTATTCAAATTCCATTTTTCTAAAGATAATACTACCAATTATTTAAAAAAATTAAAAAATAAAATTCAAAACAACAGTATTATAAATTAGTACTATTTGTTTCTTTTGAAATATTTGTGGTGAATTTTTAAAAATTCCTAAGTTTTGAATTGCTTAACGAAGCAACCCGAATGAAGACAAATTGTTTTGGCAGTTATTTTAGCTAATAAATATACTTTGAAAGTGAAATTCCCGCCACAAAATGGTAGCAAAATAATAATAGTAGAAACTCAATTTCAAGTTCATTTTGAAACGAAAAATTATATAGATGCATGTTGATCACTTTTTGAAGATTTTTGAATTTGATAAGTGGCTTTAAGAAGAATTAAACTCATTCAACTTTCATTGAAATGATAAAATGTGTTTCACAAAATGATAGCAAAATAATAATAATAGTCAAAACTTAATTTCTGGTTCATTTTGAAACGAAGGTCTTTCATTGATTCATGTTGATTTCTTTTTAAAGATTTCTTAATTCGATAAGTTACTTTAACGAGAATTGCCCTTTCATTCTGCCTAAAGAAGAGCTAATGTCAAATACCCCATCTCGGAGAATGAGTCAGAAACCTGATACGGGTAAATAATGTGCCGCAAGTTGAAGGAAACCTTGATAAAAGTCCTTGCAATGCTCTTGTCACGGAGGTCGATTTTTTTTTTCTTTAATAAAATCAAATGGCGTACACAATATTTCTTTAAATATGTTGTGTTTTTAGAATGCAATCAGTGTTATTTCCAATGTTCTCTGTTTCTTCTTCTTCATATCATTATTTAATTTTTCTCAATTTTTATTTCCATTTGATTTTTTTATGCTATTTATGTCTGCGCTATGCAGCTAACTAAAGAATGAAAAATCAGCATTTCCATTTGATATCTGATTATCGTCGAAATCAATCCTACTATTTCGTTTCCTGGCTACACAAGATAATAATTTGCATGTTGCTTTTGTGTAAATGAAATTGTATATTTGTATCCACATCTTCTGTTCTGTTGTCACTCAGAGTTGATGCGGCAGTGCTCTCGTTGATGAAAGTGGGTGGTCTGCCATCATTGAAAGCAATGGTAACGAATTCGGAAGCCAATTTTTAATGAGGACCTGTCAGTAAAAGTGAACGCTTTAAAACTGAAGAAAGCCGTTTCGGGGAAAACCACGTTATTTTTTTAGCCGTCATTTTTGATGGATGTGCCATTTATTGCATCAGTATCTTTTACCGAAGAGTTGCGAAGAGATATTTGCATCAGTATCTTTTACCGAAGAGTTGTGTTAAAGTACCTTCTTAGTTATAACATTTGCCTTAGCAAATGTTCATGTCTGCTTTTATTTCCCCCTCCGCATAGCTGCATTTTTTTTTTTTTTTAACTAGCCGCCTTTGGCGAGCGACTGGCTGTTCATTAAAATTTTTCGCGACTGGCTGCTCGCTGTCAATTGCAGCAATGTGTTAAATTTCATTTGAAACAAAAAACTACTTTGCTAAAACCATTTTTTTTTTTTTTTAATATGAGTATAGAAAACCAAAATATCTAGCACTGAACTTTTACGTGCATTACAAAATATTTTATTGTTATTTATACATTTTCTCAGTGTATGATTCAATAGAAATTTCACTGATTCATCATAAAATTCAGTTTTTAGTATATTTTCAAGAGGTCTTAAATGATGTAAATAATTATATTTTATTTTGTTTCAGTCAATGAATGTATATGTGAAAAAGTTGAAAGACCTAAATTTTGCAGCCCTTGTTCCTTAGAAATTATATTCAGCGAAATATTCTTGGTACTCAAACTTTTAAATTAAAATAAACAAGAACAAAACAAAAAAAAAAGTTTCGTCGTTTTGAGAAAAAAAATCTAACCTAGTTATAAAGATTGAATGATGCCCATAGAATGACCTAAAATCACGCGAGTTTTTTAAAGTATTATTCAAATTTTCATAACTCACTATCAGTTTTAGATGCAATAGAATGGGCTTTATTTTATTTAAAATATTAGGGCTTCTAATATATTTTATTAAATACGATTTGCAGGACCGAGGGTTCGATTATAAATATAAAATTCGCAATTCATCAGAAGTTTTTTTTTTTTTTTTTTTTAATTCAAACTGCATAAAATAGTGCTCTTTACTTCACTTAGACAATTTTTCCTATAGATATGTATATCTAATATTAAAGATTTAGAAATTAGGAGTTTATATAAAACGTAAAAAGGAACTCAAATTAATCTGGGTGGTTCTTCTTAAATATTGGATAAATGAGTATAAAAATGATTATCTGGAGTGTAGAAAATTACTGTTTTCATTCTATTAATTTAAAAATGCATATTTATACGCAAAAAAAAAAAATCCCGATTTTGTTAATGTATTGTTAAATTTATGACTGAACGTATTAAATTATGCATTTATTAGCTTTTTTTTTTTTTCCATCGATGAAACGCCTTTTCTTATGCGGCTATCCTTTGCTGCAATTTTTCATTAAGTAAAAGTGTATGTTTTGTCCAACCAATTATTTATAATATTTAATTTCTGTTTTAGTATATTTTGTTTTATATTTAATTTTTGTTTTACGCAAAATACGCCTTGTTATTTTAATATTCGAATCAATTGCATATTTTGCATGAGGATTAAGAAAGCGAGGTTCGATGCTAGATGACGCAAACAAATACGTCATGGAGAGATGTTCATATATATATAATGGGCAGAACAAGTGCAAGGCTACTGTAATAACATGTGGTAAATATTTATCCCAATTTTAAGTTCTAAAAATAAATTGTTGATGTCGTAAATATAAAATTATATTGAAGAGGTACGATTTCAAAATAACCAGCAAACATTTATTTTATTTTTTATTACATATTATTAAAATTATCAACAAACATGCTAATAAAAAAAAGCGACAAGTTTATTTCTAAAATTATTGTACTTATATACATCGTAACACTCCAGATTTATTATTCCTTCTTAGTAAACCCATGCCATAGCTTCGTTTTAGTTATAATTTAATCAGTATTACTGTATATATTCTTTTTTGTGTATGCTAATGCGAAATCTATATATTATTAATAAAATCAGCCTTTGAATTTTTATTTTAATCCGATGTATAAATGATGAATGAAATGAAAGAGTTGAAACGATTTTAATAAATAGAACTTTTTCCTTGAACTTTTTAAAATCTGTACAAAAAAGATAAGAGTTTCTATAATTAATTGATATTTAATTATTGATTGTAAAATATTGATTTTTTTTAACAAAAAGTTCAATATTTGATTTTTATGCTTTAAATGTTTAATATTTTCTTCTAAGTAATTTTGACAAATTGAGGGAAATTAATTACATACCAAATTAATGTTTTGCTAACTTTTGAATAACTAATCAAAATTGTCGTTCTTGTGCACTATAGTTGCATTTTTTTTCAATTATTCCATAATTTTAGACCGAATTTTTTAAAAATAAATAAGGAAAAATAAGCTGTTGTTTATATCAATTGTGTTATTTTGCAGTTCTATATTCTAACTGTAATGAAAGACTCATATTTTCTACGTTCAATAAATTTCTACTTTACTATATTCAGTCTTTTGAAAATAAACTCTGAAGTCAGATTAATCAATCAATGTAAAAATATTATTCAAGAAAACATATCTAGTAGTCTTAATATGTGATACTGACACTTTATGTATATCCTCTTAATTTGAGGTAATGCATGAATCGGAATGAGTTGCTCTATTTCTCAAAGAAACAATTAAAGTAGATTGTTTACTTTTGTTTAATTATATTACATTTCTGACAGATCATATTTTTAAAAGAATGTTTGCAGCATAAGAACGTATCATTATATTTGAATATCATGCACATTGCTTCACAAATTTCCTTAACTCAGCATATTTATCAATGGAATGTGGATAATTTTTTTTTTCTGTTTTTCTTTTAACTTTGCAAGCATGCGTAAGTACTTTTCAAGAGAGCTGAATACATTATTCTATGAGTAGTTTTCATTAATTAACTTTTATTATTAAGAAACAAATAATTATTCTGCTACAATTAATTAAGCTGTAAGCTTTCGTGATTTGGAGCCATTAATCAAGATTTAATCCAATTTCTCATCGTGTTAATGTTCGCCAGTGCTACGTTTTACTACGTCCCTTTTATTCGAAGCTTAGTCGAGCAACGTTTGTATATTACCGTGGACTGTTTATCTTGGGTCATCATATCTCTTCATACATCACAATACCTTCGCTGACCCAGTTTTGAACATGATAATTAAGTGTTCGTACGCAACGAAAACGACGATGATTCTTGATTTGGGGGTGGAGTGAGGTTGGAAGCTTTTATCGTGACTTCATGTAATTTTCTTTAGTTCTTGGGCACTCGTAAAGTTCTGTCAAATAATGATTCTGCGCTTATTTTGCATACATTACCATCCCGAAATGAAATTTGGGCGTTAGTCCTCGATTTGATTGTTAAGGTCATGAGAAAGTTGTAAAGAATTATTATTCGTGTTGAAGAAATTGCGTCATCCCGAATCGAAATAGTTTTTCTTTACTCGGCAGAATGCTTTTTGAGCTCTTTGAACCTATCGCATTAGTAACGGAAAGTTCCGGTCAGAGACTTGAGTTAACACCTATTATAAAGTTATACTTTTTTTAATTCTTATCCATGCGTTAACAATGAGTTACTTTTAACTCTGACTGTGTAAAGATTTTATGATCTATAAAAAAGATTTTTTAACCAATTGATAAAAAAAAATTGATACCTGTTCTCTGCAGAAAGCATTAAATTAATTAAGACAACTAACTAGTTAGCAAAAATTAACTAGTTGGGCGTCTTAATTAATTCAAAAAAGAACACGGCAGTTTCTAAACATTTAATAAAATAAATGCTGTCTCATGAACCATTAATAATTGTTCATCATGAATATGTATTATTTGCATAAGCTCTTTCAAAAATAATTTTTGTACAGTAAAGTAGTTTTCATATCTGTTTGCTATACGATAATGATAATAATGTTGAGAAATCTTGTGTAAAAAAAAACATTAATTATGTAATGTAATTGCAATCTCTTCACGCTGTACATTCATTTTGTAGGTTTTTTTTTTTTTTTGTAGTTGTAGTTTTATATCACAGTTCTTTAAAATCCGCGAATTCTATTATTTCATAATTTTTTTTTATTAATAAAATATTAGAATTTGTCTGTTAAAAAAAAACACCTTTCTGATAATTAATTTCTTGTTCCGCTCCATAGTTTCAAATAATAATAAAAAAAAAATGAACTAATCTCGTCAAGTTATGTGTTTCAAGGGAATAAAATAAACCAGCATATAAATGAATAGACATATAATTGAAATTTTAATAAATGACTGATTATTAGAAATTTAATGTCTTTAATTTCATACAAATGTAATTTTTTTATATTTTATGCATTTAAAGATAATAATTTAATTTTTTTGCATTAGTAATAATATATTATTACACATATTTGATGATTAATTATATTTGAAATTAATTTAAATAAATTAAAATTTAAAACTAGGCATTTATCACAAAAATAAGAAAAACCATTCTTCTAATACCTATCTTGAGTTTTACATTTCGCATTTTGTACAGTTTATGCGCATGAAAAACTCAAGTTTATTTAGAAAAAAATTAATCTTCGTCTGATGTGCTAATTGTTGGAAAGTATTAAAAACAAAATCGTGAGTATAATTAAATTGAAGAAATGTTTTTTTTTTTTTTTTTTTTTTTTTTTTTTTTTTTTTTTTCATTTCTCTTTTGACAAGCAAAATAAGTTTAATATTTTTCAGTTGAATTTATTGCGGCTTTAAATAAAAGTAGAAATTATCGTTTAAATCAGTCACCAGATATTTATCTTCTTTTCATTCATCAATTGTAAATAATGTTAAAGTCAGATATTGGTGTCACTCTTTGAAAGTGATCTCGAAGCAAATGAATTGAACATTGTTTATTCAAAATTTTTGCGTCATTTAATGGCTACAAAATGAATCTGGACTTACATAAAACAACATTATAATGATTCTGCACTCTTTAAATTTCTAAGATTCGATGTCGTTTTTTAACACTAAAAATGCATTTTTTCAAATATTAGTATTCAAAATTAATAGTCATTCTATATAACATTGAAATTGAAAAGTGTATTTTGAAATAGACCGAATCTCTGAATAATATTTTTGAGGAAAGTGAATTTAATTTAAAAGTAGTATATTAATTTTAAAGCTATTTATTCTGTATTTTATACTTCTGCCTTGATAGATCTGCCCTGCTATTTTTCACAATTCTAAAATTTCTGAATCTTGTTTATGTTTTTAAAAGGTTTATTTGAAGGAGAAAAAAAATAAAAGCATTAAAAATTATTATTAAAAATAAAGTAAAAGGGTTATTTTTATTCAAATATTTAAAAAAAAATTATTTTTATTTGATTTTTATATTTTTTTCAATCGTTTATTACTTAATGAATATATTATATTGCATGAAAGTTAATAAAGAATACCTGCTTAAAAAGAAATTCTTCAATACTTCACAGTCATTTTAATTAATCTATCTTTTATTTGTGATATTTTAAATAAGTAAAACGAAATTGAAGAATTGGTTTTTTTATGGTCTTATGAATATCTTACCGATGACTTGAAAACATGTTTTTAAACTCATCGATCATAATTTTCCATTTCTGGCACAATATAAAAACTAAGTAATTATATGTTTACTACGAATTTCATTAACAGATTTCTTTACCATCACATAAATTTGCTTTTATTCACTGTTATTTTAAAATTCTGTCATTTGTACATTCTTAAAGAAATAACTATTATTCCTTCCTATTTCTTTTAGTCCCCCCCCAAAAAAAAATCTTTGAAATATACCAAATTTACAATGTTCATCCTTGTATAATTAATTTTGCATTATCTTCTTGGAATCTGATTTGTGGTTCTTTGAATGAATCCTTACTGGCAAAAGATACGTTGAAAGATATATAAAAAAATCAAATTTTGTGAATTAATAGTTTTTAATTCACCAAATTTTTCTTTGACATTACTTTAAAAATCACTTAAAAGTATTCGAATAAAAATTTCAGTGTTTCCTATATTGAAAATCATGTAAAATTAGGTTCGTAACCTCTCAGAAAGTGAAGACTTTTTTGAATAACACATCCAAGACAAATTGGTATGAAGAAAAGTTGTGCTTATCTTGATTTATAATCTTTATTATTTCATCCATTTTATATCAATCAAACGTCAATAATCTTCGAAAATAAATGACCACTGATAGCAGGATCGAAAACCTTTTTTTTGTAGTTATTGACTATTTAAAATGCATAACAGAAGTAGATACAGTAATCAATCCTTTAGGGCAATAATTTTTCATTTTTGAAAAAAAAAAAAAAAAAAAAAATTAAAGTGCAGATGAGGATGTCAGTTTCTTTCATTCGATGTTCAGATAAACGATGCACCTAATGGTGAAAATTAATTGCTACTGTGACTATAATTATGCTTTCCAGACATAAAATGCATCGTTCATATATTAAATTTTTTTTAAAAATTTAAACCACACCGTTTAAATAATTTTGAATCATTATCAAAGACTTGTATATAATTCTTTTAAATTTTCATTTGACCATTAGTTCCCACATAGGAGGTGTAATATAAGAAATATACGACTAGATATTTTAATAGAGTGAAAACTCAATGGTGCATTCTCAATTGCTCCGTTTACAATTCAGTAACAAAAAAGAGACCTTGATGGATATTTTTTGTAGTGATTGAAGAACTTTTTTTTCTCTTAGACTTCATGTGCTAAACCCGCGTTAAATCTGTCATTGTCTGTACATCATTTTATATTTTTCGATGATTCTGCATGAATTAAATAATGAGTTTCTGCACGAGTTTAATGAAATCAAAAGGAGATAAAAGTCATCTTAAATTTAGTTCGCACGAGTTCGCGTGAACGACATTTAAGACGACTTTTATCTCCTTTTGATTTCGTTAAAGGTTGTTTTATTTTTTTCAAATAAAGACAGAAAAAGAAGAAGGGGAAAATACTATTCTCATTTACAAGACGTCCATATTTCAGCCAAACAAACACGTATATTTTTTAAAACTCGACACAACTTATAGGTTGGCATACTAACTGTAAAATGCAGCATGTATGTTTGAAAATCGTGAAAAACATTCTTTGAGGCAAACTGTTGGTTCTAAAGCTACCAAATTCCGTATTTAATTACTTTTCAAGTATTTACTCTCTAAACAAAGGATTATTTTAACTAGATTTTTATGCAATCGAGTTTAAAAAACAAAATTTTAAAGTTTGCCCTCAATAACTTCTGAGCATATTACTGCATTTGTACATTATTTCAAAAATCAAAATGTACGTTTTCAATTTCATTAGTTTTATTATGATACAGTGTTTTTTTTCTTTCTCTAATTCTTTTTTAAAAAGTAATTTTAAGTATATCTTTTTACCATGTTTTTCATTGTTTTAATTTCAAGATTTATACAATTGCGTATTGTGACGTTATTAAATACCTTCTTTATGTGCACGTTGCTGCTACTATGTAATTAAAAGAAATTTTAAAAGTAAAATAAAGATAAACGACTGTAATATAAAACATTACTATGCTGCGATGTTTCGGACTAAATATTCAAATCTTTTACAAATGTTCCATGTAAGTGTTACTCGATCGATAGCAGAGCGTTCTCTTGCATTGAATTCAAACAAGGTAAAAGTGAGTAGTGGTCATTTCCATGTGGATTTTTACGAAAATTATGTAATTGCTCTTCAACCCTTGATTGTATGAAGCAACTTTATCTTTTCTATTATTATTTATGTTAAAATTGCCGATATGAAAATTTATCAAGCATTTGAAATTATTAGGAATAAGTTACCGCTTAAAATTGTATATCTTGGACTAGATGTTCAAATTTTCTTTAATTTTTTTTTTTTTTTTTTTTTTTTTTTTTTTTTTTTTTAAATTTCATAACTAAAATCCTTAAAGCGCAAATGAATGAAACACAAGGCGGAATGCTCTGAATTTATTCATTTCAATATGTTTTAGTTCAAAACATTTGAGATTAAGAAATTTGTAATTGTTAAAAAATAATGGTAAGGTTTATAAAAAAGGGAGTTTTAATTCAGTTGAGTAAGGTTTGCATGTTTGTGTTTGTAATGTTTTTGTTCTAATTATGAGAAAAGTTTTGTATTATTAGAGTTTTAATTCAATACCTTTGGTCTCGATAATTTGAAAAGAAATGTTTTTGTTTAAATAAAATTATAGAAAAAATTATTTTAATATTTATTGCATAAAACATTCCAAATAATTTTTCTTATGTTTCATTAGCATTTATGAAATTTTTCATGGTTCACTCACTTTCAGCTTTCCTACTTTTTCGGCTTTAAGCAGACCATTTACAATAAAAATTAAACCACTAGGTTTGGACAGTTGATTTTACGATACGAATGATGCATCTCCAGTTTCTGGTTTAAAAAATTTTTTGTAATGAATATATGAAAAGCTATAGTGTGGAAGCTGAAATTGACTGTAAGAAAAATCTACACTTCGATTATTTTTTTTAATCTATATCAATGGTTATCACTATCTTGAAGTAGATATTCGAATTTCTTTAATTTCTTTTTGGAAAAATTTTATATTAAAGATATAAACGAAATTTTATTTTGAAAAACTACCTATTGATATTTTTTGTAACTAATTCTAGATTTAAAATGAAAGTTTTTTAAAAAGTTTGATTAAGTCGCGTAGAGACAGTGGAAGTATTTATCGCTCTGCAATTTTGTAGCTTGCTAAACTCTACGATTGTTTATAGTTTTTTATAGCAATCAATTGAGTTGTATGTTTACTCTATTATAGCAGATTAATAGAATATCGATAACTGGTACACTTTTATAGATATTAAAATTACGTTGTTGTTGTTTCTTTAACTTTCTCATAATTGAAGTATCGAGGAAGTATTGTAATGGTAAAAAAAAAAAAAAAAAATCGAATTCGGGGTTTTGTCGAATCTTAGCGTTTTAGATCTCCCTAAGTTCAAAATTACATTTTAGGAAAAATTCTATTTGTCTGTATGTGACAAAGAAAACTCAAAAACGCTTTAAGCGAGAGGGATAAAATTTGGTATATAATCTTTAAAAAAAATTTGAAGATTTATATCAAATTTGCAAAATCTATTCAGAGGTTCAGATTAATAATCTATTCTATTAATTTATATTCATCCGGCTGTTCGAATATGAATTAACATGATGACTACAAAATGAAGAGAATTAAATGGATAAAATTTGGTACACAGATTTAACATCTGTATTGTAGACATCTATCAAATTTTGTGCCAATGCCAAAAAGGAATTGAACATCTGTCTGCTGTATTTTCCGAAGCGTACAAACGCGATAACTCAAAAATCCAGTGATTTAAATATATCAAATTTGATATGTGATTTTGTGACTGCAATTTGAGTTCTGCATCAAATTTTGGTTTCAGCCAGTTGGGAAAAAAGGCGTCCAAAATAAAAATTCACTTTTGTTTAGAGAATATGCGAGAAGGTTTTGGGAAGATCCTTGCCGCTGGTTTGAGAACTAGACGGCTTGTGGTAACGTTTATTTAATCGATTTATCCTTTTTATTTTCTTTTTGTTTTACATCAGAAATTAGTTTCACAAGTAGTTCTTGGTGTCTGATTTTCTATGGTCCGAGGTCTCTATAAATATTAAAAAGAATGACAAAAAAAAAAAAAAAAAAAAAGCGAAGTAGGTCAATATTTACACATTTAAAGTGAGTTTGTTAAGCATCGTTTTTGCTATTCAACTTTAAAAGGAGACCTTGCTCATATTGCCTACTCTTATTTATCACTTGTGTTACTTTATTTTTGGGATCGGTATATAAACATTCGAACCTTTTTCCCTGATGCGCTGATAAACTGGGAAAATTTAAGAGGTGCGGCATTTTTTAATTTGAAAAGAAGGGTGTGGTGAATTTTTTTTCCCTGCGATCCAGGTGGATCGGACCAATAATATTTGCTTATCTTTTTCATGAAGTATTCTTTAGAACAAAACTTGTGTCGATGCTCTATTTTTTTTTTTTTTTGTAAAAGAGAAATATTTAACTTTTTTAAATATTAGTTGCAAAGCACTACAGTTCATTGTTCTTCCAAAGTATTGCACTGGCTTTCAAAAGGCAACAAAAGGATTTCTCCTGTTCCGGATTTGGATCTTTATCAGATAACTGAATGTAAAATCCTCTTTTTTTATGACTTGTATAAAGTTCATGTCCTTTGATGCTGCTGCTTGTTTATGGGCACAACAAGATGCAATATTCTTTAGTCTTGATTTTCGATGTTAAGTCGTAATTTATCCAATTTTATCTGCCCTGCTTTGACGTTTGGGATAATTTGGATGACAGACCAGCCACGAGGTCGCGCAAATTAAAGCGTGCAGTGCATTGTAGCTAGCAAATAAGAGCGACTCATTGTCCCAGTTCTCAGATAAAAGTATTATCCATCATGTTCATCATATTCAACGTATTACTTAAAAGCTATCATGATATTTATTCGTATAACTGCATAAACGAAACCCCATACAGTACATTGTCAGTATTCCAGCTCCTGTTTCAGTCCCAGCGTTTTCAGGAGAGCATGCATGCTGAGTGCTAGTATTAGTAACACACAGAATAACCAACAGAATTTTTAATCATATTTTAGTAGTTTTAATCATTTTATGCAGTTAAAGTATTTTTTTTTTGTATTTAAATGATTTTTTTTAATAAACTTCTACTAATCCGATAAACTATGATCAGAACTTTACCTGAGTGGTGACAATTTATTATATATAATTTGTAAAAGTAAGATGCAGAGTTTCTCTTTCTCTCTTTTCATTTTGAAAGTGCATTTGTTCTAATGCAGGCAAGGAATTCGAGGGTCAGATGCAACTTAATACAATCATTTTCTTTTATTAAATAATATAATTTCCCATATATAAATAATATAGGAAAAAAATTTCGTTTTTTCTACATTGGAATGTTTTTTTTTTTTTTTTTTCCTTCTTCTTTTTCTTAAAATGAACTTTAAGAAGGAAAATATGCATTTAAACAATTCTGTTTATAATAAATTAATTTTCAAAGGTCACTCCTTTATCATTATTTGTTTATGGTCTTAATAAACTACTCGAACCCATGAGTTAACACACAGAACTATTAACATCAACCATAACCTACATTTTAAATAACTAAGTTATAAAGCATATCACCTAGACCATTTGGTTACATTAATTTCACAGCTTTTGACTAGCCTTTTGTGCTTTCATTATTCGTCCCTTTGACTATCATTAATCATCTTCTTTGCCCTACCTCCCAATAGCCACGTATTTATATCGAAATCAGAAATGGGGAAATATTGCAACACATAGTTATCTTTTATTTATTTTTTTATCTGAGCCTTGAATTCTAAAAAGTTATACACATTAATTTTTTCTTCCAGACTTCTTTAGAAGCAATGCTGTGAAATGTAGCGTCATTTCAGAAATATTTTAGTCTTTCTTAATATTATTTTTAAATTCATAAATTTCATTATCCCATAAAACTATATTAATTGCCTGAGCACGAATTAAAGATAAATCGAAAGTTTCTAAATTCTTTTTTTTGGCGGCGGGGGGGGGGATAAGCTGAAGGGAAAACATCAGAAGTTTTGTTAATAGATAAATGTTGGAAGTCCAAGTTTTAAATTACTGTACATTTTTATTGAATAAATTAATTTACTCTGTTTCACAGCTTTTTAGAATCTCATTTTTTTACATTTCAATGACTAATTTTATTTTTTTAACTGTGCGGGTTTTTTTTAATTATTTAAGCGCGCCTTTATAAAATGCTGAATATGATTTATCAATATGAAATACGATTTCATTCATTGTATTTTTATTATCATGTCAAAGAAGTTTTAGTTTTAGAAGCCGTCAAGTTTCCGCATCGACTTACGTTCTTATTTCTTTTATTTAATTGTCTTGTAGTGTGTGCTTTGAAAAAATTTCTTCAATATGTAGTCCATTCCACTTGAGTACTAATCGAATTAAATACACTTGTCAGACAAAAATGTTGTATTTCGATGGTAATCGCGCTTCTTCGTGCAGGATATTGCAGATGCTCAGTTTCATCTAAAGTCTTCTGTGAATGATGATTTTGCAAATTAAAGTCGTTGCAGTTGGATCAGATTTTTTCATATTAATCTTGTAATATTGGTCAAAACTGAGAATGTCGGCTCAGATTTCATTCTAGACATTAGATCATGGGTTCATGACCTTACAGCCATCATGTAGCATCAAAATGCACATTTTATTTATTTTTCCAATTTATGCTGAAATTTCGTAGAAATTTTTAATTTTATAAACATACCTTGATTTTCTTTACCTCCCCCTCCTCCCCCCCCAAAATACCACTTAGAATAAGGTGGTAAAATCATCAATGTCTTGTAATTCAAAATATGAAAAAGAAGAAAAAAAACATTTATTACTTTCAAGTCAAGTTACTTATAATTAGATGTAAAAATAATTTATCCCCATCGCTAAAATTAAGTTTCCATAATTAATTTGTTTTTATTAATTTTTTATTAATCGTATTTATTGGGAGTACACATTTTTTTAAATGAAACTGAATGATTTTTTTTTTTTACAGGTGAGTCCTTTTAAAGTTATCTACTAATAAAGGATCAGCATATACGCTATGGATATTTTGCTTATTTATGTGAAAAACAGGTAATCATCTACTTTGTAAAACACTTGGATTTCTTTGGGAAATTTCATCTGTTCTTATATTGCCAAAGCTAAATTATTATGTATTTTATTTATGCTTATATTTCTGCTTATTTCAAAAATTTATTCCTTTCTGAATTTAGGAGGTTATTTGATAATGTAAAAAAAATACTTTTATATGAGTCATTATAATTTGTTTGATTAATAATATTTGATTTGATTTGATTTGTTTGTATTTTCAAATTTGCTACTAGTTTATGTATACATATTTGCATGAAAGGAATGAAAATTTTACAATGAAAGAATTTTATACTTGATTATAATTACTATGAAAATATTTTGTATTTTTCTGTAACGTGGTATTTTATTCATTCATATTCATGAATAAAGGTTTTCATATTAAATTACAGTTCGAAAATAATGAGTGCTGTGAATATTATTATAATGGATGCTTTTTAAACTATTTATTTTCATAGGAATGTAAAATTTTTATGTCCACTAAATTTATATTTACTTTTAAAAAACTTAAAATCATGCAATCTGATTTAATCTATATGTTTAATCGACAGATATATTTAAAGTAATTAAGATTTAAATAATTGCAAAACTTCAAAATTCCAAAGAAATTTTTTTTAGAAATTTGAACGTTTTGCCAAATTTTATTTTCATAAAAGTGATGAAAGGAAAAAATTGCTGAAAGTGTGCAATTATTTTCCTTTTCTAGCACATACTTTTTTTTTTTTGATTCTGTGCTTCCAGAAACTCTCCATAAAATTTAAAGAACTTTCAGAGTGATTTATTTCTGAATATGGCGAGACCGATATCTCTCGTTTTTGCTACAAATATTTTAATATTTTTAGCCTTTTTTTTTTTTTCATTTAATAAGAGAAGTGCGCACGAAAACCTTAAAGATCCAAATATTAAAAATAAAAGAATTAAAAATTGTAATAAGCAGGATAAGAATCTAATGATTAATATTTGATTTCTTTATATAGTTGCTCTGATTGATAAGATCAACTTTTTAGTTAAGTAATTGTTAGCTAATATTTAAATTGGTTAACGTCACAAATGCGTTATTATTTGTTTTATTCTTGTATAGTTTAACGAGATTATGTTTAATCTATAATATTTATTATTTTTGTGGAGTACGTGCTTAAATTAATTCTTGTGCATTATTCAAATTGCATGCACATAATGGGATCATTTTTATTGGATATAATAGAAGCCCTGTCATTTGTGTTGTAGTTCAAGAAATTAGTTTTTATTGATTAGCTTTACCTTCATACAAAAATATTCATAAATGATAACTAACGTATTAAAAATAATATTCCTGAAAGGTGCTACTTCAAAATGTCATTTATATTAACTTCATTTGATTAAGATTTTATCTTATGGTTTGACTTGTCCCACCAAATAATATTTATTCCATAACTTGTTTCAAGCCTCTTAACTAGTTGAAATCGGATTTGTTCTTTCTTACTAGTTATCATTTTTACTAATGCTTAATTGCGGTTTAATGTCTTACAACTATTAATCTTATTGTCAGTTTTGATACGAGATTTATATGTCACTTTGCGTCACAATTTGGATGGTGGCAAGGAAATAATTTCATTAACAGCGATATTTAATTATAGTATAAAATAGAAGAAATTCAAGAATATATATAAGAAAAATATGAGATCTTCATGTTTATATTAGTTGTTCAAAACTCAGCTATTTATCGAAAATAAAAATTAGTTTTAATTGCAATCAAGGTCTTTTCTCTTTGTGCCTTAATGGATTTCTTCAATAATTTTCATTCAGCCTATACTTTTCAATGCCGATGTTATTTAAATAAATAAATATTCACTTTAATAGTCGGGTATGTTCAAATATTTTCTTCATTTGAAATATTTTATCTGCAATAAGCATTCCAATTCATAATATCAATATGTGTGTGTGTACACCGTGACAAAAGTCATGGTTCCCTCCTATTAGCGTGTCGGGTTTCCTTTTGCCCGGCGAAGTGCAGCAACTCGACTAGCATGGATAAATAATTAGCCCTGCAGAAATAATTAACCATGCTGCCTCTGTTGTCTTCCATACTAGGAAAGTGTTGCCTGTGCAGGATTTTGTGCACGAATTGACCTCTCGTTATGACCCATAAATGTTCGATGTGATTCATATCGGGCGATCTTGGTAGTAAAATCATTCGCTGGAATTTTCCAGAATTCCATGTAAAAACAGCCCACATCATTGTGGAACCACCATCACCTTTCATAATATCCTGTTGAAAGCTTGGGTCCATGGCTTCTTGGGGTATGCGCCACACTCGAACTGTATTATCAACTCTTACCAAATGTAATCATGACACATCCGTCCAAATTTCGATTTTCCCGTTATCTAGGATCCAACCCATATAGTCACAAGCCCAGGAGAGGCGTTGTAAGCGATGTCAGGCCGTTTAGTACATCGAGTCGATTTTCTGCAACCAAAGCCCATTAAAGCCAAATTTCGTTGCACTGTCCTGACGGACATGTCCGTCGTACGTCTCACATTGATTCATTCTGTTATTTATCGTTATGTTGTTTGTTTGTTAACACTGATAATTTTACTCACAGGTCGGTGGTCTCGGTCATTAAATGCAGTCGGTTGGCCATTGCATTGTTCATGATGAAACGTTATGCTTGAATTTAGTTATTCTCCTCACACTCTTGGTACTGTGGATCTCGGAATATTGAATTCCCTAAGGATTTTCAAAATGTAACGTTTCATACGTCTAGTACCAACTACCAGTTCGCGTTTTGAGTCTGTTAATTAATCACGTCAAAAAACTTTCCACATGAATCATTTCAATACAAATGGAAACCCTGACGCTGCGCTGCCCATTTATACATTGTGTAGATACTACTGCTCTCTGTATATTTGCATAATGCTATCCCATTACTTTTGTCACCTTTATATATATATATATATAATATTTCATTTAGCACTTTTTGCTGTGACTTGAATGTCAAGATAAGTTTTATTAAAAATTCAGCATTCATTTATATAATTCTCATTTCTATTATCTGCTTTTTGTAATAAAAAATACATCGAAGTTAAATGAGAATCTAATTATACGAAGTAGTATTCACTAATCTCTATAATTTTCATGCATATTTAAAAACTGAAATAATTCTAATTATTATTTTCATTTTAAAAAGTTGCTGAACTTCTATTTCTGGCCGCGTTCTGAGAAGTGTAACTTAAATATAGGTTTCGACTTTCCGGTATTTCCATATCTTTCACCTTTACCTAAATAATACAAACACTTGAAATACAAACACTAGAATTGGCCATAAATTTTTTTAATCCGTTATAAAAAAATAGTGTAACAGCAATAATTTAAGTAGTTACTGATATTGATTGAAGATAACCGTGTTTTCCATCACCTTCTTCTGTAACAGGATATTTTTCTTGTGAACATAAAATTCGATCGTGTTTCTTTACTTTCAGGAATACCCAGCAATAAATAACCCGCGCGGATGCATTTTCTTGACGTTAAACCTTGATATAAAGGAAAACGTATGGACGAACTGTCTTATTAGATTTAATATTTCTTCTTTTATCGCAGTCGACTCACGACTAAATTCTTCTTGGAGTTTAATAGAAATTACTCTTAACTCTTTACTCTCGCCTCGTAAACCAATAAACTGAGAATGATCATCCCTTAAGAAGTGAAACAGTGGTGAAGGTAATCGTATCAGCTTCTATACTTTCAAATCGTGCACTCTAAGAAAATGTTCATAATAAGACACGATTTACCAATTTCGTGAACTGTAATTACTTTGTAAAATATTCGTGCTTCGTTCCAAAGGTCAGTATTTCGGTTTCGAGAAAGGATGGAACAAAAAAACGTTTACTTATTTCCCTTTTGGTTTGGTAATTATATCTAGAAAGTGTAACATTATTTCTTATAATGTATTGGGATTTAATTTGGTTAGTTGAGCAAACATATTTATGATCAGTTTTGATTTGGCGGTGGTCATATTTTCTTTTATGTTCTTATCACGAGAGATGACTGCTCGTATCCTTTTAGTATTTCAATCATTTGCGAGCAATTAATGATTCCACATTCATTCGGGAACTGGCGTTTTCTTCATTGTAATTTCAGAAATGTCATTGGATTTTTTTTTTTTTTTAAACCGCATGACTTGCATTTTTAATACACATATATACTTTTATTAACAATTCCCCTTCTATGGCCGTTAGATTTATTTGCGTTCTATTTTTTTAAATTTATTTTATGCATATTAGAACATTTAGAAAAAATAATTTTACTATGTAAATCATCTGGTGTTTCACATCTTTCTTAGAGATTCAATAATAACACTACACATCTCTTGAATGAACTAAATAATCAATAAATGGAATAATGTAGCAAAATTTTAAAAAAGCAATAAATGGCTAATGTTTTACATTAATTCAAAAATAATTAATAATTAAAAAATAAGTTTTTAGTTTTTTGTTATAAGCTATATGCAGATAAAAGCTTCGAAAATATAAGGAAGATCCGAAGAATATATATCCATACAAAAGTATTTTTCTTTTATAAAAGCATCACAAGTATACTTTTTCATTCCTAGAAAAATACGATTCCATTGTTTTCAACCTTAATCACAACCAAAATTTTTTCATTTAACCTGTGCCTAAGGTACTTACCGCTTGTAGCAATTTCTACATAAATAAAAAATCTAGTAACTGTACATTTAGTTATAAAGTTTCCAGTTCCTTTTTTTTTTTTTTTTCAAATATTTTATGCGCGAACTTAATTAGTTTTTGGTTCTTTATTTATATCCCTTCTTTCTCTATTTTTAAAAATCAACTGCAGTATACCCACTAGTATATCCGGTTCGCGACTGCCCGGCTTTCGTACTATCCGGTCTAATTTTCTTTTATCGTAATTAAATGAGGAAGGTTAGCCATTGCATTGGTAACATTGCCAAGATATTGGAAGCAGGCGTCTGTTAAGATCTTCCTACGAGTCATATGCAAAATATAAGTTATGGCAGAAAGAAAGTAGCGTTCTGCTTGTTGTCCATATTTTTATCAGTGTGTAACGTAACATATGTTTTATCAGTGTGTCAATTGTTGCTGCTGCACAATGCAGTGTGTATTCAAAAACTAAAAATTTTTAAGTTTTGACTCTTCTGATTACCTTTTTAGATCTGCAATCATTTATCGGTGAAAGATAAAATCAGTTTGAATCAATTTTCTTAAGAATTAGGCCTATGATTTACGTTAAAGTTTTGTTTATGTTTCCTGCATTTAAGTTAGGCGTTACAGAATTTATGTTAAAATGTAAACAGTTTACATCCTTTCACTTACTTTTTATCTAATAAATCCTTGAAACTTGCAGTGCGTTAGTTTATATATATTAGTATATAAACATATATAAACTACCAGTACAGAGCCTTCTATTTTAAATGGATGTGTTACCGACAACTGCTTCTATGATTCACTTGGCCGCAATCACGTTCACATTCTACGTGGCTTGAGATAAATGGAGGACTTAGTACTCAATAAGAAGTAAGAAAATACAACAGTGAGTTTTGGTATGAAAACTTTACCTTCTGATATTAATGAGCAAAGAAATGAGTTCATAGAACTTCGCTTATCTGAATTTTTTTTATCCGATATGCCTCCCGCCACATTTGGCCGGATACTCGGGTGTGTACTGTAATATACTAAATTACTATTATCGCTATTTTCCTTCGCTTATTTAAAGATACTAAATTCTGTTGATGAAAATGACACGATTAACTGAAAAATTATTAAATAAGTGAATATTCGTTTGGATAAATGGATGCTATTCTCTGTTTGCATTTAAAGACGCTAGGAATATTATTATATCAGCTATTTCCTGTACAAAGAGGCCATGCTCCGTATTGCTGATTACTGCAATAGTACTAAATTTTTGTCATAATCTTGTATTAAAAGGATTTCTTAATAAAAATATATTTAAAAAAATATTTTCCGATTGCATGAAAGTAATTTGATACAAATGTTGTGTGTGTGCGTGCGTGCGTGTGTGTGTGTGTGTGTGTGTGTGTGTGTGTAATATAGCTTTTTGCTTCCCCCCCCCCTCCTTTTCAATGTATCAGTGGGATTATGGTAAAATGAATTATGAGCAAAATCTATTTGGAGAATGTGACTGACTGTTCGAATATAAGTTAACACTAACTTGCTGCAAAACGAAGAGAGTGAAATGGATGAAATTAGGTAGGCAGACTCAAGATCTATAATGTACACATCAAATTTTGAGCCAAATCTTATTAGATTTGACCATCTGTACTTTCAGATGCATGTAAACACGATATTTCGGAAACAACTGACTTAAATATATGAAATTTGGTTTGTGATTTTTGTGAATTTTTATCGTTCTGTGACATATGTTGGTTTCAATCGGTGGAAAAAATTGCGTATAAAACATAAATTCGAATCTTTGGATCCTATTTATTGCATGCCAGGAATTAATGGCTAAAAAACTTGACAAGGATCACATGATAAATTCAGTAAAAGTACTAAATTCATGCCTAAGGTTAATTTTTTTTCGTAACTATTGTATGGCTATAATTGCGAATCCAAGGTCGACATTTTTGCCTTTATAACACCTTTATTAAAATCCTATCTTGAACATATATGATATCGAGATGCGCTCCTTCACTTTCGTTTTTCATCTCATCCTCTATTCGAGTTTTTGTTCATGGTTGCTTATAAAGAACTTTAAAATCCTCAAAGAGATTAACATTTTTCCTCATAAAAGAAAAAGAATATATTTGCGAATTTATTTCTTATTGTAATATGCTTATGTAGTATAATCATTTAAGAAAACTAGTTTAATTTACGGATAATTCGAAATTATTGATTTCGTGCATCAGGTTTATATTATGTGTCGACTTTTTGATTTGATATCACATCGAATTCGAAGAACATGAATCATTGTATATTTATGTTACGATGTGCTTGGTGTACGACAGTTAATGTTGAATTTTAAAACATGTTATTGTATCTACTCCACTCTCTAGCAGCAATGTTAATAGTTTATTTATTTTCGATTCACATCACTGAAGTGCATCTGTCTGCTAAGTGGTATGATAGCTGCCTCCCCTCTGTTCTTCCGAAATAAGAAATAGGAATATTTAGCCATTTTTTTTAAAGGATGTTTATGTTACAGTAGACTGAACTTGAAAAATTGTGTTTGATTTCCGAATTCCACTAGAGGGTGTCTTTAACGTTTGATTCATTATATTATTGTATGTTTCGTTTTCTTATACACTTTTATCTATTAATGGACTATTGTGAGGGTTTTTTCCGAGATTGATTGCTTTCAAAATAAAATAAAATCAAAATAATTAATTTAAAAAGCGTTCATAAAAAAAAAAAAACTTTTTTTGACCGCCGTATTTTAAGATTGTGTGTGTGTGTGTGTGTGTGTGTGTGTGTGTGTGTGTGTGTGTGTGTGTGTGTGCGTGCGCGCTTTTTTTCATGCTACCCTTTTATATTTTTCTATTTGGTTAAATAATTTAAATAATGAAGTTTATTTACATTCTCCATACCTTAAAAGTAAAGCCTACCCAGTGTTCAAATTTAAAATGAAAGAATATCCTCTAAGCAATTTTATTTGATAACTTTAAGTTATTAAGAATTAAATTATTATTCAGTCATTATATGTATCAAGCGAAAATTGAAATAGAAGCGAACAAACTAGTATGCTTCTGACAGAATAATTCTGATAGTTTGTGCGAGACTAAAACTTACATTTGGCTGAGCTGATGAATTTCGATACGTTGTTTCAGTTTTAAATCAGAAATGCATGCATTGAAAACATTTTGATTTGAAAATTATACAATTGTATTTTTTGAAAAAACTGGACTAATTTTTTATCTTTTTAATTGCGTCATAGATTACATCAACAATTGTATAATTGTTGACCTACTGACTTTTGTATTCATGAGAGTATCTAAATAGGAAGCTAAGTTATTACTAATAGAGAAGGTCTGTAATTTTATTCCAATTAATATTGTAAAGATATTATTATGTTATAGATAACTAGCTGCTTTTAGCGACCAGTTTGCTCGCCCAGATTACTAAATTATTAATATGAGATGCATTTCTTTAAAAAACATTTCATTCATGTGTTTTAGTAGTTATTTAATACTACTAAAACACATGAGTTCAATTAAAACAGTTTACTGGAAATTAAAAAGCGTATATATTACGAAATAAAAGCGGAAATGAAAATCTTACTACGGATTGTATGATTGGTAAAAGCATGTGCTTGAATGTTATGATTGAGAGTTTGAATTCCGTAAAAACATTGTTTCTGAGAGTGTATCAAATTGAATTAAAAATATTAAAAAAATTAAAAATTAAAGTTTATTGAAAAATTGTTCGAAAACTGAACTCTGTCATTAAAAAGGCCATTCTTAAGATAAAACAGAAAGCAATTTTTTATAAGATAATTGTTTTGGAAGATATCAGTATGAGTTTTCAAAATTAATCTACGGGCTCCAAAAGTGAAAAATTTTTGAGCGATTTCTCGATAAATATAATCGTAATAATTGATTGCAACTTTTCTGATATAGACCCAGAAATGCAGACTTTTAGAGAGGTTTTGGACGATCCGCACGATTTTGACGTGATTGGCTAGAAACCATAAATTAATCTTAAATCTTAGCACCATTACTTATCTGACAAGGGATATGCTTATTTTTGAGTTTCATTGAAGTTTTTGTTTGAAGCATATTTCTTGATTTCTTTTATATCTTCTTTCCTCCGATTGAATGTCCTCTTTGATGACACGGCGAACTAACTCTAAGCGAAGCGTTTGATTCAGTATAACTGCAAAAATGTTCAATGAATAAAGTAGTCTAAAATTCGTATGGTGTTTTGTTTATATTTAACTATTGCCATTCGTCAATTAGTAATAAGTTCGATTTCTGTGCCATGTACGTTGGCGTTTTATATATATAGATATTAGCTGTGAAATAGTGAAAGCTACCAGAATCAATCATCTGATTGTCATGTTTTGCTACAACATTCTTGGCGAAAGAAATTATCAAGATTAAAAGATAACCCTTGAAGCGTCTTTGGTATCGGGTTGATATGCACCTGATTGGTTAATTGCAGTCATCATGGGCATGCTGTTTAAATTAGAATGTCTGAAAGATGATGTATTCTAGACCTTTCTAGTAGGCGACTGCATTTGAATGAGGTTCAAGAGTGTATGTATTTGACTTATAAATAGTTCAATAGTGTTTGTAAACGAATTTCTAGACAGATTTGAATTCTAGGCACGTTTCTACAATGAGAGAAAGAAATAATATTCGAAAGGGGTGCTGTTAATGTAGCCCTTGCAGCTCGTGAATAAGAATAAAATAAGTGTTTGCAGTGATTTACAAAATTCCTTGTTGTTCGCTAATTTCATAAGCTCTAAAGTTGAGATTATGTGATTGAATAAAACAATCCAGACCAAATTCTTGATTTTACGTTTTACATATTAAACTTGGAGCATAGTATTTCAAGTGAACATCAATATTATATTGCAACAATCACTTTGCTTAGACTATGTCATTTTTTTAACACTTCTGACTCTTTATTTTCCAAAAAATATATAAAATCTTTTAAATTCTTACTTAAAAATGTTTGTTCCCATTAAGATTTTAAGTGAACGGATATATTTTTATTATGTAGATGTTTCATTATATTAATAAATAATGATATGAAAGATATTTCATGTTAATAATTTTATGGCGTTATTTATAAAATTTTTGAAATATTTTAATTTTTACGTCGAGTAGTTATCACTTTATTCCAGTAACTATAATGGTTTTGTTACTTATCGATGTAGTATTCTTAGTGTTGTTTTGTTTTTTGAGACTTGCAGAAAAATTCTTAAATAAAAAATAAATTTATCAAATTTTGTCAGAACTGTATAAAAATTAATGTAAGTTGTTTATAAAAAAGTATTCTATTTTATCTTCATAATATATAATATCATGTTCTGAACTGTTATTTTGAAACGTTTAAATTCATTTCTTTTACCTTTATGTTATTATTTAATTAAATAACACAGCTGTATTAATGAATTGCTACTTTCTTATACTATTGCAGTCTGTATTTAAAATTTAAATAGCGTTTAAAATTTCTGAAATATTGATACAATTGTTTTGCAGTGTTCAGCTGTTTTTATTGCCATTGCAGCAACTTCTTTTCTGCTTACAAAACTTTTCTGAGATTAAGCTTATTTATAAGATGCACTGCTTTTAATTTTATTAGAGTTTCGTTACCAAAATTAAAAATGTTATAAAAATTTCTTTCTTTAAAATTGTTAAATATAAAAACTGAATATAACTTTGAAAAATAAACATTAATGTGAATAAAATACAGGTCTGATTAAAAAAAAAAAATAACGGAACAATAAAATGGTAGGTGGCGATGGACAAGCGTGAATTGGTGATTAACTGAGACGTCATTCAAACGTGCCTGTAAATTTAGGGGCGTATTTAAATGACGTGTACGCCAGAGTTGTTTGTTTTTATCTTACTGCAGAGGAACAAAATTAGCATCTATCTGTATCAGTTTTTCTTCCTTCTTGCCATTTGATGTCGAATACGTTTTTATTTGTTCGTTTTTCTTATTTATGAGCCAGGCGAAAATAATCTAATTTTTTTCTCTCTCTCATTCTGAGCACTTTTTCTCTTCATCGCATTCTCCTTGAAGAAGCGAATGTCCTTCAATATCCTCCAGAATGCCTCCAGGTCTCTATACTTAAATCGTGAATCAGAGCTGCAAATTCGCCACATTTTCTTCCCTTCCTCATCCTCCTAGTTGACAATTTTTTCAGAAGCAGCATTCCTTGCATTTACACTGCATGTTTTGTAACTAACGATTAAAAAAATACAAGAAGAATTTTTTCGGACTATTTTGTTATATAGAGCATATAGAGAGGGTGAAAAAGAGATTATTAACGCTGGGAATAGATTTTCAAGTTTCATTCTCTGGAAGAAAAAGCAACTTTTATAACAAATAACCGCCTTTTATTTTAGTATGAGTCCATAGGTTGGCATTATCGTCGTGTGATGTGCATGATAAAAAAAATTCTTTCAAAATATTCTACAGGAGAGACAGTTGAACACAGGTCTACCAAATTTTGCAGTTATTTATATTTTGAGTTGCAAATGCTCACTGATGCGTTTGAAATTTTTAATTAAATTTTTAAGAAAAAATTTCAGCTTTTTGTTCTCAATAAGTTTGGGACGTGCACAAGAACTATTTTTAAGTTATTCAAAATATAAAAACATAAGCTTTTTAAAAATACTGTTTTTATTTTGATGCAATTTTTCCTCAAATTTCAATAAAGTTTTATAAATATTTAAAGCATATATCATAACAATACTTTGTTTTACCTACTGAATTCATACTCATATGCATTCCAATAATATTTAATTGATTAATAATTAATGATATTAAATTTCAGGGATTATTTTTCAAATGTGTACATCTCTCGCTAATTAGTAATTTAGAACAAGTTTTTAAAATAAAATAAATAAAGATTATGCAAGCCTAAGATATTATCTAATTATGTATCTGCAGTTATTTATTAAAATTACTCTAATAGTTGAACATAGAACTACCAAAATTTGCAGTTATTTATATCTTGAGTAGTAGATGCTCACTAAGAAAATATTCTTGAAATTTTTAATAAAAAAATTTAGTTTTTTGTTCTTAGTAAGTTAGAAACATATTGTTACAAAAAAAAAATTAGTTTTACGTTATTCAAAATAAAATAAAAAATAAGCTTTTTAACGATACCGATTTTATTTTGGTACAATCTTTTCTCAAATTTCAATAATTTTTTATAAATATTTAAAGTGCATTTTACAATAATACTTTTTTGTCGGTTTTACCTACTGGATTTTTATTCATATATGTTTTAGCAATATAAAATCGATTAATAATTAACGATACTAAATTTTAAATTTCAGTGATTATTTTTCTTAAATATGTATATTTATAGCTAACAAATAATTTAGAACGAGTTTTTAAAATAAAATAAATAAAAATGATTCAAGCCTAAAATATTATCATACTGCGATGTTTCTGATTAGAGGAAAAATTTTCATATTTTTTGGCATTTGTCTTTGCAATCATCACCTACTTCCTAGTTTCTTGTATTCACTTTTTGGATTTATGATTTTCTGTCAATGAAATGAGGAGTCACTGTTATAGCTAAAATAGTTAACTGTTGTCACGAGATACTTTAGAAGTGAAAAATTTATTAATTTACTTTCTAAATTGGCATACAGTTTTTGTTTGGTACATAAATATTTAACTGAAATTTTGTGAGAGCATTACTCCTGGCGAACCAGCTGGTCGCCAAAGATGATTAGTTCTTCCTTTAAGCTACTTTTTAAATTTATTACTCGTGCTGCAACATTTAGTTCTAAAACTTTAATAAAGCATAAATCTTAATTTATCCTGGGACGATTCCTGCTGTTATGGTATTGATCGATTCATTATTACGTGTAAGATGATTCTAAATTCACCCACCGCCGAAATATTTTATTTTGGGATATATGAATCTTTAAAAGACTCCATTTTGCTTAAGCCGTTGAAAAATTCTTGTGACTCAATAAACTCCTGAGCCATGGTGTAACCAACTGAAGGAAAAAAAAAAAAAAAATGTCCGAAGTTTTTTGATTCTCAGTTTTTACTATGTATTACAATAAGTCATGCAACATATTTTAAGGTAGCAGGTAAGAATCAAATTATTACAAAAGAATCCGTCCAGAAACATGTTTGATATAGATGTATACATGCTTTTATAAGGAGATAAAGGCTGTAAAGACAATTCTGCCATCAGAACCGTGAAAATGTTTAGACTTTTTGATAACAAGTGTATCACATTTCCGTCTTTGAACTAACCAAAGATTTAGAAAAAGCATAAGATAGACAAAAGTTTGTTCATTGGAACTGAAATTTTCATGAATTTAGACCAAATTCTAAAAGACTTTGCAAAGGAAAATAATTATATGATTCATTTACACTTATAAAATGTTAAATGTTCAAAATAATAATAATAATTTTTTTTTTCAATAACACACGTGATTTTTCCCTGAATAAATGTCAATCAAGATTTTTGATAAATCATTTCACTGGAAGTTAGCAAGTAGTATGATGACTACCTATTTGTCAGATGCAGTAAACATACTTAGTTTATTACTTGTTAACGTGCTTGTATGTAGTTTTATATTAAAATATAGCTTGCATCTGTTTGCTTTATTACTTTTAAGCATATGTTTTTATTGCCTTCCCTTTTGCTAAGAGATACTAAGTTCATGATAGATCTTTTGTATATATATATTTTTTATTCTGAATGCTTATTGCATATTGATTGAGAATTTGAAATTCGACCAAACTTATTCACAATTTGAATCCGTCTGGTTCTGTTGCGTTACATTTAAATAAAAGAATTGTATTATTGTCCCTTCGTACGCCATGTTCTTTTTTCTAAAGATGTTGGTGTTCTATTGCTGAAAATGACCGTGTCGTATAATAGAAAAAAAAAACAAGTCAAAATGTTCTTGTTGTTTTAAAATAGTGTCGCTGTTGCAGAAAAAAATGTGTAAAAAAATGTATTAACTCGTTTTTTTTTTTTTTTTTTAATTATCACTTTTGGCTACGCAAGCGTTTCTTTTCTAAGAGGCAGCAATAACTTCGTTTTTATTATTTGAGAGAGGAGACAATATTAAAGAGGAGACAAGATTTTTTGGGGGTTTGTGGAGGGGGGAATTGACTATGAATATATGTTAGAATTGTTTCATTTCTAATATTAATGTCAACCTTCACATGAAGGGAAAATGCTATTATTCTTCATTGTCCCAACTCCAGAAAATAAAGGAAACCAGTTCTCTAATTATATCTGATCCTCCAATGATCTGGCTTCTGATCTTTATCACTATTTATTAACTATCTGTTACACTATAATAAAGGAACTGAAAATCTAAGCATGTTTCTTCCTAATAAAGCGTTTGGTGTGTATCTTCTAGATTTCGATGGTAAATGCAGTAATACAAAATATCTTTCAAACTTTGACGAAATTAAACTAGTATTTATCTTTACGTCATTAAAATAATGTCCTCTGGTCAGTACGAATAGCTTTTATTGTCTATCAGACAACATTTCATTTACGGCAATGAAGAAAAAGTGTTGAAAGATGGATATCTGGCTTTTTTTGTGCATAATGCATAGATATGATGCTCGCATAACATGTTACTGTAATTGGAAGGTAGAATTGCTTATTGCTATTGGTTTTATATAAAATGCCTGTAAGTAAGGTGTTTAAGGTTGTTAAAATAATGATAGACTTCTACTGTTTTATAGACTTTTCGACTGAAAGTAGCACCTAATTATTTAAATTGTACACTTGCAATAACTAAAACAAGAAAACGAGTCTCGTTAATTACTTTAACGTTGTACCGGTCTTGAAAATAAAGATTCTTAACAGCATGAACTTATTTTCGCATTTCATTTCATTTTCACTTAATGTATTTAAAGACAGATTGAATTAATTTGTATACTGGTTTCAAAGTTAAGATTTATTCACTTCTTGTAGATAACCTTCAAAGGTATTGAACAGATTTTAATAAAAGTTGCCATATACATAGAATGATACATTAATAGAAATTCCCTACAACGGTTACGGTCTTCATGCATGATCAAGTATACGTGCTATCAGTGCGTAAAATTATGAGACAGATATTATAAATTGGAAAAAAATTGACCTAGTAAGAGGTATGATGCCCTCTTACAATTACACATTTTTCACAAAAGTGAATTCATACTGCAAATTAGGCAATTTATAAGTTCCTGATGCTATCGCTTCCATCTTTTTTTCTGCAGTTCTGTTTCAGGTCTAGAATGTATCTGGAAATCGGAAGACAAGTTGTAATTATCCTTCTAAAAATATTTCAAACGTGCTCATTTGGGTTAAGGTCGGGAATTTGTCTTCTCAATCCATATGCTTAAGATCCTCCCTTGCCATATGTTGACGATATGTTTTGTTAAAAAAAAAAATTACGATATGTTTCGTTCGTAAAATCTCTTTTCAAGGCCAACTGCATCCCTGAAAAGGCGATCAAATATCCAAACTTTCATTTTGTATCTGGCAGTATTGACAGAGCATCTGTCAAAGGCATTATTTGTCCGTCTAACGTAGCGACTGCCCAAACCGTCAAACTTCCGCAGTCACGACAGTCTGTTTCTCGGATTTTAGTGGGCAGATAGCGAGTCGATCCTTGATTCCTTGCAGATAAGCAAACTTTGAGAATCAGGGGATTGACTGAATCTAAACTAGTCAGTGAATAGATCCATTCCTCTTTCATCTCTGTTCCAATCTTGATATCTTCTGCATCATGCTAAACGGGTTCGCTGGTGAGAAAAGCAAATGGAACGTTCTGTTACTGCTTTCAGTTTTATATTAGGAAAAAGGCTGTTAGAACTTTCTGTTCCCCATTTCAGGAATGCAGCTTGCGATTTCAGTTGTTAGAAAGAACAACGATTCGTCCGACTTTGGATTCCTCTGTTGATAACTTTCAAGAAAGTGAGGATATTAGATGTATGAATTGACAAATCAGATCTCTGGACTTAAACCCCATACAGGTTGTCTAGAGGGATGTTGTGAAAGCGATTGCTACTCTTCTTCCATCTTCCAGAACCGTCTGGATCCGGGAAATAGCGTTACTTGGACAGTGGGGGCAACTACCACAGGAACTTTTAATTGCCTTGATTTCCAGCATGAAGTGATGTTATTAAAACTATATAATTGTGAGAAAAGATTTATCTTTGTATTAACCAGGGTTTCTTTTACCCAGCATCCTGTAATGTCTGTTTTATATTTTCCTACGCTGATACATATACTTGGTCATGTGTTTAAATTGTTAGTGTAGTATGATTTTTTTTCCCCATTATTTCAAATTATGAACGTTCCATTTTTTTTTTTTAATTTCTCCTGTACTTTCTGGATTTAATCGATCAAAAGTGAAATTTTTTTTTCTTCTGTATTCCTACTAATGTAATTAACCGTAACATTTTAACATAAAAATACACAATAATGGAATTAGACAAAATATGACAATATATAATAATTCACTTCAGAACAATTAGTTGGTGGGAATTTAACAGTTTATCTCACTGTTGAAATGAATGAAAAATGTATTTGAAATATTTTAAACTGAAGCAAAGAATTTTTTTGATTATGATATTGTTGCTTAGAATTCCCAACACTGTGAAAATGTTTGGTTAGGTTCCAATAAATAGTAAGACATCTACTTATATCATTGATATATATGGATGGATGAATCAATGGATGAACCCTAAATGTGTCTCCGCATAAAATACTTGCGAGACTTATAACTGCTGTTAATTAGCTGAGAAAACCTGTTTCGTTTATTATTAGAATATTTTTCAGATTTCCTTTAACTTAAAATTATCTAACGATAAAGTTATTGAATGGCCTTTTTTTTTCTTTTCTTTTTTTCGTAATATGGAAACAAAATAATTAAGATAAACCTAGCATGAAAAAAAAAAAAAAAAACTTATGCGGAAGTTACAAATTATTGTTGACTAATTGATTTTCTTAAATTCTTTTCTTTTAATTTTGCTGGAATAGAAATATGTATGCGAGTCGAATTCATTATTTAAAGAGCAGTTGTTTTTCATTTATTTTGTTGGTATTCCCGCACTGTGTAATAAAATGTAACTGTTTGTACAAGATAAATTTTATCTTTTTCCCGCCCTATCTTGGATATGATTTTCTTCAATGAAATGTCTTATACATGAAATCTAATACTCGTATGATTATATATATGATTTGTGAAAACTGAACAACTTGCAGCAAACTGTTTCAGAGGGCTTTTTATAAATGCTTCATTTTTCTCTATTCTCTAGTACTCTCGAGTGCCATTTCGAATTCTCGCAATAAAAAAAACACAATCGCGTAACTTATGCTTCCTTTCTTTGGACGTTGCAGCACTATCCTTTTCCTTTCTCGCACAATACTGGTATTTTTTGCTATCACTTCTACTACCGCTTCCTGTGAATGCGAAATTAAACAGTCACCTTTTGTTATTAACCGCGTGTCTTGCGCAAGTCGAAGAGTTATTAAGTTTTGTAAAAAGAAAAAAACAAAGAAAGAAAAAGAATTATCTAGCTTGTTTTATCTTTTGGGCAGGGTCAATTCAGGAGTTTTCGTCTTATCATTGGCCAACACTTCCTCTAAATCCTAACGGTAGATCCACCCCTCCTCCTTCGAACGGTCAGCTGATTTACCTTCGTTTATTCTGCCGCTTTCGATAGAATTAGGGCAGGTCCAAGGAAGGAATAGAGATTGAGAAGGCGAGGAAGAAGTAAAAGAAAAAAACAGCCGAGATCTCTCGTGGTTGTGAAGAAAATCAACTTTCCTACAGCATGGGTCAGTTCTGGACACCTAGCTGTGTATCTTGCGATGTGGTGAAAGAGCAGTTTTTCGTTCGATTTTAAATAATTGAACTTTTCTCCCGGCTTAATAGGATTCTTTCTTTATCGAGTGGAAGTCTGCATGTTCGAGATATCTAACGGCACTTTATCCCATTTCTTTTTCGTCGCGTCAGAAAGAGACATCATTGTATGTGGTCAGCTTGTAAAAAGCGTGTATTTTCAAGAAAAAACAAACTTATTTCAGGCCTTGAAATGTAAATTATGTTGAATGTTTATTCCTCCAGTCCATGCGAACCATTCTGTCGTCTAAAAAACTGATGTGAATTTGATTTCATGAACAAAAATTTTTTCCTTGTAAATTAAACTATGAGAAATCTTAGGTCTTGAAGAATGAATTATTGTTAATATATATTCATGAACATTATACAAATTTCTTGATAGAGTGATTTAGTAAAGTCATCTTTTATTTTGTTTCACTGATTATTTCTAAGATTTATTATTGGCCTTTGAAAGTGCATTAAACAATTTTTTATGATAGAATTCTTATTGGAAAATATAATTTTCAAGAAAACTAACCTGAAAATTTCTCTTGGATATGTGAAAAATCTACTGAATGTGTTTTTAAGAAAAATTAAAATCCTCTGATTTTGTAATTCATTGCGATTTCAAAGAGACAAGTCACATTTGTTCCGAGTAAACTTTTCATATCTTGAAAGCTTCAGAAAAAGAAAAAAATTGAACGTTAGTTTGCCTTCGTTGGTCGAAACCTTCGTGATATATTCTTATTGATTGTTGACTTCATTAAAAGTGAAAATACATAATCTGACCGAAAAACTTCCTGAAGACATCTAGAATGCTATGAACTATGCAGGTGAGTTCAAAAGGTCTTCTTTTAATATTATTCAAACAACATTATGAAACTAATCATGATCTTTTTATGTCATTTGCATGTAATCGTAGGGAGGTAAAAGATTAAATCGTTGTAATGATCCTTCTGTATGTAGTTCTCTTCTAGTAAATTTTATGCATTGTTCTGGTATCTTTTCTTCTTTGTTTTGATTTTAAAAGCTTGACTTTTTTTTTTTTTTTTTTTAGCTGAGTTCTAAATAAATGCTGTTTAGATTTTTTTTTCTTTTGTTTTCCTTTAGAATTTGGATTAATGAATCAAATCCTTTTAAATCAGTTATCATTTAAGTAAAAATATTTTTATCTTTATGATTTAAATTCTATTTATTGAGAAAATGAAATTATAGCATGTATTGTTCTCTTTATATTCCTATATATATATATATATATATATATATATATATATATATATATATATATATATATATCATATTTTCTTTCTATACATATTCTTTTTATTTGTATTGCTAGTGTGTTATTAGTTGCGCGTATTTTGCTCATAAATCTGCTGAGATACTTCCTCTGCAAAAAAGTTTAACATTTGTAATTTTAATTTATCATATTTAAGTATTTTAGTTGGTAAAAGTAATATAATATTATAATTCTGCTTAGATGATAATGTTTGTATTGAAAAACTTAAATGAAAACTAAAAGCATGAAATGATGTTATTACAATTTTAACATTGTTTTGTAACTTATAATGTAAAATTACTTAATATCAATATTAATTAAATTCAGAAACAGTTTTTAAATACTTTCAGTTAAGAAAGAATGAAAAAAATTAAAACCCGTCAGTTAACTTGAATAAAATTAGAGGTGGATATTACATTTTTTTCAAGTTTTATTATTATTATTTACCTTGTAAAAAATAATACAATCATTGTTCAGGCCTTATATTATCTATATCAAAAATATGTCTAACATATGAAAGTGAAGTTAAAAGTAAAATTTAAATGAATGTGAAGTTAGTTAATGTATGTCTATAATTACGCTAGTTTACTGAAAATGAATAATAGCAATTCAGATAATTTTCAGCGTTTTTTTTTAAAGAAGAAAATGTATCACACATGTGAAACTGACATTGCTTTGTAATCTAGAAAAAATATTTCGAGGCATTAATATTATGTTTTCTCTTGTTTAAAAGCTCTTAATGGTTATCACTTTTCTTGCTTTGCATTTGTGTATATAATATTATATGTATTATTTTTACTGTTTGGAAAAAGCAATAACTTTTCTGAAAGAAATCTTACGTGACTTCCATATCAGATTCCGACTAAGTGCGTAACAAGGTGAGATGATGGAGTAGGTCTCCTTCTTTATTTTGTATTTTTAATTTCCTTTATCTGCTACGTGATTACTTGGTGATGAACTACGAGTTCACCTTAAATAAACTTTTTTTTTTTCTGACAGTGATTGTTTACATGAGGAAATTGGTTATTTTTTTTCTATGTTTTTCAAAGTATTATTTTTGTTCTTTTAGAAACATTCTTAAAATAGTTAGTATGTTATTGTTTAACATTCAGACACAAGTTGGAAAAATAAAAGTGTTTTGAATTATATCGATTTAATTTCATTCTCCGATTTGTATCAAATGAATAAATGAATATGTTACTTTTTTTTAATAAAAAGCGATGCTTTAGTGCATTTTAAATTATATCATTTATGCACGAATGACATTAATTTTATTCGTTATCATTAAATGTAATATTTCGATTCGTTCTGAAAAATTCGCCGTTATTTTAATTTTTTTAGTATTAAACTTGTTTTATATTTTAAAAAATTAGTTTTTAGAAAATTCAGTTTCAAATTGAAATCAACAACTGATTTTGAAATTATCAATGGCAAAGTTGCCTCAAAAAAACTATAATTTCCTGATAATTTGTAGATAAACTTTTTTACACAATATAAAAGTTTGATAATTTGAGAAGTATTATTTTTAAAAAAATTTCTTTGGGGTTATAGTTAATTGTTTGAAAGCACTGCAATCATTTACGGGGGGGGGGACAACCTACGTCATTAATTTTGTAAAATTGGGATTTGACTACAATTCTTTATAAGGGCAGCTATTTTCATTTAGTGAAGTTAGAAGAAAAAAAAAAAGAATTAATTATACATTTAATTACTTGGGCGATGGTCACGTGATATGATAGATTTTTTTTAAACTACTAAGTATGACGTGTAATTAACGCATGACACTGAATTTCTTTCTCATTATATAGGCTACTTAAAGAACGTGTATAAGTAAGGCGCTCAATTGCAATTAAATCTTAATTAACGTTGCATAAATTGGGTATTTCTTTAAGAACAAAATCACTAGTTATCAATAAGGTTTAGATTTGTACCCATGTATGTACATATTCGTTTTAATATGATTTGCTCTAATTTAGTTTTATTTATTCTAGTTTTTCTGTAAATATGTTTATCTTTCATTTCATATATTAGAAACCACAAAAGCTTGAAAATATATATAGAACGGTAGAAATAATATATCGAAATGAGTAAATTTTTAATGGTTATATTGTTTTTCAAACATTTTATATTTAATCTAGTGATGTGGGTGTTATTGATAGTGAATTATTTCCTTGAAAATAGTTTCTAAATTTTATGGTCTCTTAAGATATGAGGACTGATATAAATTTTATGGTCTCTTAAGATGTGTATATTTATATGTTTAATATATATCCATCTTTTATTTATACCATTTTTCACTTATATATCACAAAATATGTAATATTATTTATAAAATTATGAAATGATGATGTGATGAAAGTATCTATCCATATGGTTGATATTTAATGTGGGCAAATGGCTATAAATATTATACGTATATTAACGCAAATGTGAATTATATTCTGCGATTATTGAATAGATAAAAATGCAAATGAAATCAATGAAAATATAATAGTAATAATAATATTTAAATTTTGTTTTTAAATCAGCCGTAAAGGGTTTTACTTCTTTTTGAATAATGAGGAAATTTTTTATGTAATTAAAAGTATTTATAGATAATCATTTTGTCTTCAAAAGGATCTTCAAAAGTCTTTCAAAAAGGATATAAATATGTATTAGAATTATGATTAAGCAGGATATTCGCTCTAATCGTGACCCAATTGTTAATTTCTCGATTTTTAGAAAAAAACATATGCTTCCTATTTAAAAAAAAAAATAATAATAATATTGCAAATAATGTTGATTGAGTCAATAAATATTGAACTAAAAAATTCATAAATTCTAAATTTTTATAAAGTTTACCAGTTTTACTAATCATATTTAGTAAAATATTCTTGACGCACAGGATATTTTAAACAAGAAAGGTTCACTTTGCGGTTAAAACTGATCAAGTTACGAAGTTTTCAGCTTCACTATTTTGCACGATTTTGAACCATTTTAGTGATAGCCTTTAGCGAAATCTAATCACCGTGCAACGATTCCTAGAGTTAGCCATTGTTTGACCGAATATAATGAAATTGAAAGCTATATAATTCGAGCAGCTGTAGTCGCATAAAAGTGAAACTCTTTTTCTGCGTAAAGTGTTTCTCTGTCTGCAATATTTCTCTAAATCTGGCTAATAGCATTGGGCAATTGTATAAATGTTTAGATGTAGCTATTTTTTAGTAATATACTTATTAACTCAAGTATAAAGTATATTTTCCTTACGTTATTTGAAACATTTGTCCAATTGGAAGCAGATAACTAGCTCTAAAGTCTTACAAAATATGCATTCATTTGTGATTTTATTAAGTTCATAACATAATTATAATCTATATTTTGTGCAAAAAATTTCCCGGGATTTCTTTTGAAAATATAAGAAAAAGTCCTAAAACTTTGGACACTTCATATAACTTTCCTTAGAAAAGTTTCAGGTCTGGAACATCCTGTTTTTAGCAAGACAAATTTTCATTATCCTAAGTATGAATTTCTTTAATCAGGTTTTTGTTCAGCAACAGAATATTAAATTGTCTTCCTGTCTGCTTTTCACAAGTGGAACAATCATACTAGATATTTTGTAAATACATTTACAAAAATGGTATCGTGCTGATTCGCAAATCTTTTAGTTCCACTACTTTCTCATTTTCTTTTAATTTTTCATTTATAAAATTCCCTTTTTTTGCTACCACCTAGAATCTATAATAAATACACATATGTTTTCCTTATCCATTAATATTTTAAATAAATAAGTAAGGCCATACAGAATATGATATAATAATATTCAACTTTTTAAAGTTATTTCAAGAATCTTTGGTCGACATTAACGAACCTATCTTCCATTTGGTATTTATTTTTGCTGCAATGGGTTCAAATCTTGAATGAGTTCGCTTATAATGGCTCATTATTTCTAAAAGATTGTTTCTCATCTTTCCTGTTTTGACGCAATTAATAAAATATTTGTATAATTGCTGCTGTTTTTTTATTGGCTTTCTTTAAATTTCTAAAAAAAAATCATAGATGTATTTTTATTTATAACTTTATAAATGTATTTTTTGTTATAGCTTTAATTATTATTCGAAAAGAACTGTGTTATTTTTTTTCCTAAAGATTATAAGTTAGAATAAATGTCTGATACAATATAATCTATTTTTTTAGCATATTGCTATTTCGATTATCATTAGTGGATATATTGTATAACAAGAGAAAAATAGATGAATAAAAATCAGTATTCCCAAAGACTAGATTTTAATTAGAATCCTTTACATTAATTAACTTTGCATGCAAATAGCTTTAGGTATTTACAACTGCTGCCCCTTAGGTTTTAAGAATTCTTACTGTCCTTAAATTTTTTTATAAGATTTTGATCTAATTTATATTATATTTAGTTTTTTTTCCCCTCGTTCTTTTGAATATTTTCATTACACTGTGTATTCCATCATTAAACAAATTAGAAATACTGCCTTGTATACTATGTAGAAGGTTTAATGAATGAAATATTCAAAGATTGTAAATTATAATTATAATCTATTCAAATTGAAACTTTTGACAAATATGGGCCTGTCATTTAGCATAGATCTTCCCCACCCTGAAGTCATTAAATCATTTCTAATTCGATTTACTTCCTTAGTTTTAATTGAAATTGTAAATGAAAATCTGATGCAATGATAAATCAAACTATGCGTCGAAATTTTTATCGTTAAATCAATCACCCTGTTATTCAACATCTATTTAATCCCATTCTTGTCCAGTGATATGAAGGATTGCCTGGTGATATGATATAGTGCTTCTGTTATTTTCTTTTATTGTGTGCGAAAACGAAATATATTATCATTTTGTTGAAATTTCAGACATAGATTATTTTTTTATCCGTATTTATTACTTCAATGCATTGCATGGAAGCAATTTTATCTTTTTAAATATCAGTTTATTCATAAATAAATTTGATTTTACGGTTGCTGCAATATTTTTTTCGTTGAAATAAATTTTATAAAATTGCTGACGCCTTATGTACATTTGTGAAAATTTATTGAATATTTGTCTATAAAAACTTTAAACAAAAGCAGTTAACACTATTTTTTTATAAAAAATATTTGTCGCGTGGAACAATTTAAACAAGGAAACTAAGAATTTTTCAAAGGAGCAAATTATTATTAAAGTTTCATGCCGAAAATTGTGATTTAGAATATTTCAAATAATTTCTCAAAGCATCCATTATAGGAAAAAGAACGTGAATACATTTCTGAAGTAGTTGTTTCTTTAAATACGTTAAATAACATAAAAGTTGAATTGTATTTTTTAAAATTTATTGCTATTATTATAACATTTTATAAACTTTTTTTTAAAACTTATTTTCAAAAAAAGATTTATTTAAATATACCAGAAAGAAGAAAGTGAAATGTTTTATATAATAAAAGTAAATGAAATTGTCAATATATTAAAAGGAAACATTAATTATTACAAATTTTTATCTCTGATGTTATTTGAGTATATTGAAATCAAGTATATCAACTGCTATGGAGCTTTTAATTTCTATATCTTAAATTCCTTCGAAAAAATCAGAAATGTTCTTATAAATTGAAGTGTCTGTTAAATAGAAAACATTATCAAAATATAATAAGAAAAAGTATATTTTTGAAAAGTTGGAATGTATTTGCAAAATACAACCATATTTCTTTTTTATCTAGTGATAATTTGAGAACTATTTATTATGTTTAACAATTCAAAAATATAAATAATAATTGTACTCATCTTCCGAATAATAATGATTAATTAGTCTTTATTCTTGTGGGACTGAAATTAACTTTGATTTTGAAATTTGAAATTGTTCTTAGCTGTATGCCTCTTTTATTGTTGTTTTTATTCTTGGTCTAAGTTGTTATTAATGACTAATCCAGATTGTGATTAAATTTGTTTGAAAAAATCTATATAACTTTAAGTTTTTTTTAATGAATTTGCGATAAACCAAATTTAATGAAAATATATAAAAATGCTCACATTGAAATGTAAGTATAGTAAAAATTCATATTAAAATAATTAGTTAGATATTATGAATAATCTAAATTTCATGAATGGTACAGGATATAAATAAATGCCAAATTAACTAGCTAGATAAATTTTATTTAAAATATAAGATATTGATTTGGATGAACATTTTTTTTAAACAGATAAACAATAAGATATCATTCATCATTAAATCTAACATTACTCTAAATACTTTTATGACACAATAGTGAATGAATATTTTGCCAAAATTGCTGGATATAAAGTCAATATTGCGTTTTTCCCAGGTGATTCTAAGTAGTTATTAAGGAAACATGTCTTCTGTGGCAGGTTGATTTTACACTCGAGTGGTTACAGAAACTTCCTCATATTTAAATGGTGCTCAATCAATACCTCAACATATAGATATTAATCAAAATTTAACTATGTGTTGTTTAATATGTCATTATTCAAAAATAATTGTCAATTAGTTTATTCTTTTGGTAAAGTCATTAATAAATGTTTTTACTCCATTAATTTTCAGAAATTTATTTCCATTTCTTGCAAGCTCCTTCCTTGAAAAGACTGCAAAGTTCGAATCAACTATCAAATTTTATATTGTGTAATAAGTAATACACAAACAACTCGAATATCGTTTCATTTCATGGCATGAGTTTAACTTGCAGGTCACACAAATTTAAAAAGAAAGATGGCAACAAATTATAATACTTTTGAAAAAACGAGACAAAAAAAATTAACATTTTTTTCCCCCTTTTGAAACGTCTTCCAAAAACAATTGTATCTAAAAATATATAGCTTTTGAGTTCATTTGTGCATTTTTACTTTACTTTTAATAAAATAATCGGTCCTATATACTTCCGCAATTTACAGGAACCGATGCAGTTTTTAATATATACATCATCCCCTCTATCCTTATCTTACAGCATAATCAAGGGGACTTTCGCCTGAAGTTCTTTGCTTCTTTCTTCAAGTCCATCTGGAGAAAACGTGATAAAAACTTCATGCAGTCTTCTCATTTTACTTGTACCTCTTCTTTTCCTCCTTCTCTGTTTTGTTTGTGTCTGTCTGTGTCTGAAAAGGTGTGTGATTCGATTCGAATCGAAAACAGTAGCTTCGGGATACGAAGTCGGTTGTTACTGCCCGCCGTTCCTACGTCTTGCTACTTGTTAATCTTGTTCAATTTATCTTTCTTGAAACGAGCCCCATGTGTGGTGTTGTCACTAGAGGTTTTTCCTCTGCGACTTACTTAGGAAATTAATTTGTCTTTTTTAAAACGTTATGTGATCTTATACAATCTGATGCCGCAGGGCTTCAGCCTGCTGTTTAACAATCGAACAGCTCGAAATGAAAGTGGATGCAGAATTATGACACTTCTTTTCCTACCATAGTAAAGTGAAAGTAAAACCGAGAGATAATCCTTAGCTCTTGTGATCGCTGTTATTTCAATTATGTGTGAAGCAGTCATTATAATTTTGGTAGTGGTCTGTCTATTTTGCAGTTTCTTAAAACTGGAGGGGGATCTTCAAAATATCTGATCGCACCTTTCAGACACAGAAGGAAATAAATAAATAAAACGTGGGAGCTACAAAGAAAGATGAATATCGTTCCAATTAGCCTTCCTTATTATCATTCCTTATTTTTGCTTTTGCTTTGTAGAATATAATTATAACAGTTATTTAAAAAAAAGAAATTAAATTATACCTACTATTAACTCATTTTCATTTACTCATTTATTAACTAATTTTTTTAAGTTCATTAGAAAAATACAAATTATGTACCAATAACTATTAATAGAATTCGTGCTTGTTACCTTAGATTTATTATATTTCTTTTTTTAAAAGTAAAGGAAAAGTTAAATTGCAGTGTTATTTTATAATTATAAGCAAGATCATGAATGTTAGTAAATAATTCACAGTATATTTTTCAAACCGATTTGGAAATGATAAAATGAAAAATTTAAAAATTATGGCCTTTTAGAAGTTGAAAAATTAATGCAATGATTGCCTGAACTAGAATATTGGAACACTCCGATAATTATTTTTAGTAATTTATGAATATCCAAGCAAATTTTAAAATTATCTTAGTGTAAATGATATTTTTTATATAACAACAATAAATAGAATCGATATATTCTACTGCTAGCAAAATATAGAATCAATAATTTATTTTCCAAGCAATATAAAAATAATTAGATTGTTGAAGTAAACTGTTTATATTTTTTCCATGTATATTCTGTAATATATCTGAAAATATATTTAATGCGTTGCTGTGCATTATATTATATTAGAAGTTGTATATTTATTTGATTGGAACTATAAAATAAATATTTCATTCACTTGATTGATTTTATTTAAAATTGACGCCCACTTGTAATTTGGTTGACTGAACAATGCTTCTTATTACGACTTTATATAGCCTTGAATGTAAAAAAAAGAATCATTGTTGTATTTGCGAAAGAATTGAATGAAGACAGAAACATGAAATTTTAGGCATTATGTGTTTTTTGAAAATGCGTGTGTGGGATAACTGAAAAAATATTGAAATGAAAGAAGTTCTATTTGGCAACAAAAATAACTTAATAAATAAATATATTGAGAATGAGTTAGTGAATGTTATGATATGTAAGTATACTGAAGGTCTGTTTTTATCTTTTTTTCTATTATTTAAATGTAGTCTATCTAGCGAAAGACTGTTAATATTAATATCCATACCTGTAGAAAGATATCGCAAATCCTTGAGAATTGGTTTCAGATCTTTCAGAGACTCGTTAACTTATTCTTAAAACTCTGTTCATTAATTTTATAATGCAGCATTCTTAAACTAAAAATATTTTCCCTTGCTTGGAAATGTAATTAAATTTGGAATTTTATGAATTTACTGGAAATCTTCGATGATTGACCAAAAAAAGATGTAAAAGGTGTTTTTAAATTAACACAAGATTTGAATTTGCCACTATTCGTGCGGTATAGTGTTGGCAACCCTGATTTTTGCTGCTATCAGCTGTCAAATTTGACAGCTGATAGGAGAAGTAAATTATTTAAATGGAGCATTATACAACGTGTTAACGCAAGATCTGAAGTAAATAAAAAACACAGTGTTTTTTATAAAATTGTTATGTTTTTATTGAATCGTATACATAAGATAAAGTTATGTATGGAATAACATTTAGAGCAAATGCCCTATATGGCGTTACTTTCACATAACAATTTTTTGTTGAAATTTTCCATTACTATTTTGCATACATGTGGCTGAATTTTGTTGATGCAGCGTTGAATGCACACATGCTTGTGGGCTTGATAGCATAGACCATCAAATAATAGTTGACATAGCCTTCAAATAAGCCTACAAAAAGAAATCCAATGTTAAATCACACGATCTAGGGGGCCAATTATCAAATTTTCGAACGATGGTTGACATAGTTTCATTATTTTTGAAATATTTTTCAACAAAACACGTTGTTCTATCGTTTAGCAATCCATTTTTACTAACAAACTATCAGCCTTCAAATGATTTTTTAATAAGGTGGCCAGCACTTTGCATAAATGGTGGCAAATTTGAATCTTGCTTTAATTTTGGGACACCTTTTACTAAAAGAGAGGAGAACTTCGTAACTTGGTATTTGACTTGTTTTAAAATAATCGAAACATGAAAAATCTACTTACTTACTAATTCCAATAATATATGAGTAATTATTTGTTTAAAATGCTGATTTTCGCTAACATATTTTACTGGCATTCCATCAAATTTATAGAAAATTAGTATTCTACTTATTTCTTGACGTGCTTGACTGTGCACAGTATCATTTATCAACTTTCTTAACTTTCTATATTTCTTTAAATAAACCTGTTACTTATTGGGAATGAGAGAACACGCAGGTCACTGGACTTCTAATGCTGCCCTTTTACGATCTCTTCATTTTATGCCAATGGAATGGAATTCTACTTTTATCGCTCATCTATTTTAACACTGAGCAAATCATGGCATTCTACTAAACCTTCACTCCAAGATCTTAATGCACCTTAGATAGATTTTCTCTATGCACCCCAAGCCTTTTCCCCACGTTTAGTGAATGTCCAATCGAAATGGTCCAATAAAATTTGATCGAGAAGAATTTAAGAAGAGTTGGATATCCAATCTTCCAGTTAATGCAAGACAATTTTGACAATTTTTCGCTCTGACGATGGATTTTGGTGTGCACCATTCCATTGGTGTGGCGTGGATGGGTCATAAATGTCCAACTTAATGATAATTCTTCAGTCTACCATTAACAATAAATATATATTTACTTCCAAATTTAAAACAATTAGCGAGGTGTTGTATGACGTTTTTCTAAATGTATGAAGCTCAGCAGATATCAGTCATCTTAACTGAATTTCAGCAATCTCTTTTCTTTCTAGTATTTAAGTCAGTGACAATCCATTTACCATTTGTATCAAAGAACTTTCATCAAGATAGCGATGGATATTTTACTAACAGATGAAATCTCTATGACATATAAGGCAAAAACAAATCATCGTGGGAAAAAAATTCACATTATACAATTAAACTATCGTAAAGAAGGGGAGAAAAAAGACACGTGCTTCTTTTTTTACACTGAATGTCTAGTAATATTAACAAAGAATTCTACCACAAGTTTATAATTTTGATCTAAATTAACTTCTTGCAATATCTTATCGGTAATCAATTGTTTTTCTTTTCAGTTTTCCTTTAGTTATAAATATTGATTTATTCTAGTTATTTATTATGAAATTTATTATCTGTAATTTAACAGCTTAAAAAAACATGCATATTCGAAGTCGTAAAAATAATTACTATTATTATTACTATTAGGAAAACATTTCTATATGTATATAAATGAAGATAAAAACATACAAATTCTGAATAAATTATATATAATATATATATTTATTTAAAGTTTTTAATTTAATTTTTAATGCTTATTCTTAAACTTTACAGGATATAATATTGCGTCTTACAATATGCAATTTTGTTTTAATTAAATTAGCATCTGTTTTGTATTGCCAAATTCTGTTATTTATCCTGATGTTATTATGGTTTTATTACACGGCCGTAAAGGCCATGAATAAACCTGTAATTACTTTCTCGACTGTCTTCCTAATGAACATTTAATGATTCCAGCTACATCAAATGTTTATTAAAATCATTGTATCCTTTTCGTCTGTCATTTTGTTGTTAAGTTTTTGCACAATTTAACATTCTAAATTGTTGAATTTTTTGTCACCCAGCTGGTTTTTTCACCCATAAAATGTACATTTATTTGTGAATTCTGCTCTGTAAACGGCCGAAAGATAATGAGTGCATTACAACGAAAGTAGTTTTCAGACTATTTTTTAAAGATGCTTACTGGTTTCTGAAATAACTAATAAATAATATTTGCATACTAACTTTGGAAATTGAATAACATTTTTGGAGTGCACTTATAAATAACATGGAATAACACAAAGGGCAAATGGGCTCCACGGTTTTGCTGACACATATGCACTTTTTTGTTGAAATTTTGCATGACCTTTTTGCATAAATATGGCTTAATATCATTGTTGCAATGTTGAATTCTCCCTTTCAATGCGTGCGTACTTCAGGGTTTGTTGGCATAGATCTTTGACTTCAAATAACCCCATATAAAGAAATCAATTGATTTTAAATCACTCAGTCTAATGGGCCGATTCTCAAATTTTCGAACTGTGGCCGCCAGATTTTAATTACTTTTGAGATATTGTTCAACATTGAAAACACTTTGTTCCATCGTCTAACGCTCCATTTTTGTTGTTATTGTTACGTATGGCACTTTACAAGCCCCCTGACAGCGATTTAAGTCAGTGATTTAAGCTGAGTGAGCGTCCCTTGTTTTTTCAGTAGCGCCAATTAGGGCCAAGAATATGGCTTAGCTACTTCATGCGTCCCATTCGCTTACGCAACCCCTTTTTACAGGGGGGCACATTCGCACATCTTACAGATAAAACACTGAGGAACACAGCTTCATTTTTACGAACCCTAAGCTATCAGCTGACAAATGGTTTTTTAATAGGTTCCTAACACTTTTCTGCACGAATGGCGGCAGATTCAAGTCTTGCATTAATTTGAGACAATGTCATACTGACTTTTACCGTACTCCTTGTACACTTCAACAGTTTGTTTTTTACATCACCATGGCTCCAGCTAAATTTGCTCCAACATGTCCATTCGGATATCTTTCTAATCACATTGCAGTTTCTCTTGAAGAGTGTGATAGGTGTGTGCATCGCTCGCAATAGTCTTCTTACTTATGGCCATTCGTTTTAGTCTTCATTGCTGAATTTTGCTGGTTTAAAATGTTACACGTGTTTTTTTTTTTTTTTTTTTTTTTTTGTGCTTTAACGCTATCTAGAAAATTTTAATTTTTAGCAAGATTTGGACCTGCTTAATTGGGGTTAAAGTGCATTTGTTATGACGGATAATTTTTTTAGTGATCAAGCTATTTAATGGATAAACTATTAATCCGTTTAATTCGTTATATATCTGTATATAATGGCTGCTAGTATGATGGAGAAAAATGAGAAATTATTAAGACTCATTGTTTATTAAGCTTTGTCAAGTTTTCTGCCATTATATCTATGATTGTACTTAATCGTCGTCTTTATATGTTACTTTAAAAATATTTCATTAAAAGGAAATTATATGTATTAGTCAAGTAATAATTTAAAAGAAATTTTAATTAACTAATTCTATAAAAATTACATTTTTTAAGTAAACATGGGTTCCTCACATGCAAGCAAGGAAATCGCACACAGACTGAAGAAAAACTCCGGAAATACTCTATTTCCGGTGTCAGGGTTGCCAAAATGTTCGCTTAAGGCAGAGATCGGTCATCCCATCCGGTGATGCATTACAGTCCTGGTGCTACAAAATTTTAATTATCGCCAATAGAATACCTATACTTTCAAATGCAAAACATCACTTTTACCTGTTCTTATAATAACAATGAATACGTGTTTGTGTGCGTATAACTTCAGCATTTGGGGTTGTTTTGTAAAATTTTGCACACATATAACACATATACTTTGGAGGGAGAGAATGTGCTCCTCGGAAATATTTTTTAAAAAATTAATTTATTAAAAATATACCAAATTTAGGGGTTTTCCCACAGTAATATCCGAAAATATTACAGCACAAAAATAATTTTTACATCGTCTTAAAATTTAAAAGAAAAAAAAATCTACTCATTGATATCATTTTTTTTTTTACTTCAGACATTTTTTAAGTCAGTTTTTGTGATCAATTTTTAAAAAAATATTTTTAGCATATTTTTTAACAATTTATTTCACACAAAATAAAAATAACATTTTACACGTGTGTGAGAAAAAGCAGTTTATATCAATATGTTGTCATCACGTTGACAAAAGCTCAAGTTACGAACTAACTCTTACTACAAACTAAACCAAGAAAAGTGTTATTTTCAGCACATATCTGAAAGAAATGAAATAAACATGATATTTTCTTGAAAGATAAATGTAAAAAAAGGGGGTTCTGTGAGCTTTTAAGATACCTCTATTATTATACTTATAATTTTGTAGTGTTTAATGGAACATGCTTTATATGTAATGCAAAATGTTCACTCTAATAAAAATGCGTGATTTTAGACTAATCCATTGACTGTCTCTAAGAAGATAAACCAGTCAGGGCCCAGAGTTTCTCCAAGTGTGATTAATCTAAAATGATTAAATTGTTAATTGTCCTAAACTAATCATTTCAGAGTTTCATAATTAATCAGATCAGATTTGGGCACAGAAGATTGAAACGCATTTTTTTTTTTTTTCGCTTTATTTAAAAGTTGGAGGGCCAAGAATATGTTACTAAATCTGACATCTTAGGACTAAAGGGCTGTATAAAATTTAGAGTTTGTAATTTTTTTATAAGTACTCTTATTGACTGAAATAAAATAAAATATTATTTTCGATATTTAAATCCTTTCTAAAGTGAGACTGAAAACTGAAATTTATGATGTATCAGAGAAATCTTTTTGAATAATTCTTTGAAATATTACATAAATTATTAAGAATATATTCTGTATTTCTCATAAGACTTCGGTTTGTAACGATTCAGTTTTCTGCGCTCATATTTTTATTAAAATATTTTTGGTTTTATCTGAAACGTTTTTATTTTATTTCAAGTTTGATTACCTCCGCTTAATTTAAAGTTCAAATTCTACACGAGCTGATTGAAAATTTGCGACATACATTGCACAATAAAAAGAACAGTAAAGACTTCTGTAATAGTATGATTACTATAGAAGTTTTCTACTATTTTATGAATTATACGACTATCAAAATTTTAAGCTTAAAACTTTTTATCTAAAGTAGCTACCAAAGGGCTAAATGACATAAAATTTGCATTTAAAATTTTCAGTGAGAATTAATCCCGGCGAATCAGCTGGTCGCCATAGACGGCTAGTATAATTTTAGAATATTCCTCATCAATGAATACTGGAGAGAACAAATAAATTTTCCGTTCTGATAATCCAAAATGGTCTACTCAGAAAATGAACTGTGGAGAAACGTCAGTGTAAACGTAATCGTATAAAATATTAATAGTTTTAAAAATATTTATCTGAATAAGGAATTTTTATACAGCGATTATTGTAGCATGTATTCAGATTTTATCGTATTAAAAGATCAGATGCTAGCAGAGATGCTTTAACTATCATTTATCCTCAAAAATCTGTGCTTGTAATCTGTAATTACTTCAAAATATGTTTTTTTTTTCCCCCTTGATTTGCCAAAAATTGGATAAAACTTTTTTTTTCATAGTTTTCTTTTTTTGAGTATGAAAAATCAGATTCTGCTATTTGGAATGCAATCTTACCTGCATGGGGAATGGCATTTTAACTTCTTGCAATAAGTTTTGAGATTTTTTACCCCCGTTAAAAAAGCAAATAAACGAGAATGCGCGTCTGTGCTTTTAGTAGTATTTTGCAGAAACTTTGTATCCAGTATTGATGGAATTCCTTAGCTGAACGGAATATCTGAAACTATTTTATGTTTGCTGTAGATAAAGGCAGCATTTCGTTTTTATATATTTAATTATAAGCCAGTTTTTTTTTTCATAGCTTGATTAATGAAGGAATTAATTCATATTTTTGTTTTTTGTATATTTATATCCTGTTTATGTTTTAAGATTTCAAAAACAAACTATGACATTTACTAAGATGAATGAAACGCCTTTTATGAATATTAGGAGTGTCGCATTGCTGCCTTTAATATCTTCTCATGGCATATATTGCCTGTTAAGTATTTCATGATTTCTAGAAATTTATCATCATGTAGAAAATTTGTTCTATAAACAGATTCTGCGTTGCCTATTTTTACTCTGAAGTTTCTCTTATCTTTGCAGAAAAGTGATGGTCGTGGTATCAAAAAGAGGAAAATATTTTATGCTTCTAATAAAAATAAGTTCTGTTTTATATTTAATGGCTTATTCAGTTTTAAATTCTATATTTTATGTCAACATAAGTTATTGAAGGGATTTTTTTTTCCCTCCTTCCATAATCCCTTTTATGGCCATGTTCTCCTTCCCCTTTCTTTACTTTATTTGAATTCTATAGATTTTATTTATTGAATTGAAATCACCTCTTAATGAGATAAGCAGGATATACATATATTAATATTCTTTTATTTAAAATTCTACGATATGTTGTACACTTTATGCAAGGTATTTATTTCCTTGTTTTCAGATGTTTAAGCTTAATTATATTGTACGAAGGCGATTTTAAAAAAAATCTTAGATTTGATGGTTCATCTGACATTGAAATATAATAAGTAATTTCGTCGTTTCGTTCTTTTTATATTTCAGACAATATAGAGAAGCGAAAAGTTAGATATTCCTGTCTTAGAAAAAGATTTTCCTGCAATAAAATTGGAAATAGAATCTTTGCCATTATGATTCTTTTTACACTTTACAAACGTAGATGTTGTTTTGATAATTAAAATTCTGTTGAACATTTTATGCATGCATTTGATATTACTGCAAAGTATAAATGTGAAGAAAAATTCCGATGATTAAACTCGTTTTATTAATTTTTAATAAAAGAAAAATTTTGAATTTTAATTCAGAATCTACGACTACTATAGTTTCTTGATCCCCCCCCCCCCCGTGAATGTCAGATTTCCTTCCTCGTTACCATTTAAAACAAATTGATATTTTTATATAACTATGCGTCTATGAATGGCATTGCTCTCGTCCTTCATTAATAGTTTACTTTATTTTCATATATAAGTATGTCATTAAGTTCTTCCAACAAAATAACGCCTGCAATTAAAAAAATACACATATTCTTAGAAGTCTCACGATTCTCGCTATTCATGGCATGAATATTAACAACATTCTCTATTATTATGTTAAACAAGTGAGAAATCTCGTATCACACTTTTTTCCCGCCCTTAATCTAAATAGTTCGCCATCTAATGAAAGAGAGGTGTTAATTGTGAGTAGACTAATATAGTGAATTTTCTGAACAACAATATATTTCATCTGGGAGATATTTTTCTTTTTCTTTTAGTGACATATTTTCATGCAGATAGTGTTAATTTATTTATTAAAAAATTGGATCTTTGATTGTTTAGTTATTTATACTCAATGTCTCAGAAATAATTCTTTTCCTCCGCGATTTATTTATAAGATCGATGTTTATTATTTATTGCACGCTTTTATTGTATTCTCTATTTTCCTTTATTGTAATCATTGCATTCGAATTTTATTGCTTTAGTAAAGTAATAATCCGATTAAAAACGATACTCCGAAGTTCCAGAATTGCTTTAAAACTTTTGCTTAGCAAAAGAATATTTCAGATAATTCCTTTCTGATGTATCGCAACCACTTTAAACTCCAATTTGAATTCTTACAAACAACGCATTTGCTTAAAAACCAACTATCGATGGTCTCCGTGCTTGAGTGATTTCAAATGAGACAAAACCTGGTTCAAATGCAAAGAAACAAACAAAAAAAAAAGCTCTGAGTAATGGACTAGGAATAGAATTAAGCCCATTTTTCTGTCCATGATGGCCTATATTTAGAAGTGGGTTGAAGTTATTTCTTTTGTAATAATTTTTTTCTAGTTATCTCCTCGATGCAATTTACGTTAGGTGTGAAGTCATTAAACTTAATTTTCTCTGGATGTAGTATTGCTGTGAAATGTCTCAGCATTCTTAGAACTGCTCGTTATATCGCCATTTTTTAAACAGATGTATAAAGAAATAAAAAAATGTAATTTTGTTCTGGCCATTGTCTTTTCTTGGATTGATACCTTGTTTTGACTTGCAACGATTGTGATGTCTTATTTTGATGAAAATTGCTAGATGAATTTCATTCGTAAAGAAAAGGAAAAGAAGTCACTTTTTCTTTTTTTTCCCAAATCTTTGACATCTCTTGAAGAAGAAAAAGCAAACTTCTCATTTCGTTTTTCCACGCCTTACGGTAATAACAATGGTTTATGTTTAAGAGAAAGAAAATAATGGTTTTGTTCTACAAAAATAAGTAAATATTGTTAACAATCTCGTAAACTATGTAATCTTTTTTTTATTTCTGTTAGTATGTATAGTCTGAGTTTCAGAGTTTGATACAAAATATTGCATTATTAGACACGCTTCGCTTCAGATTTGAGTTAGGAAGATTCATTGTTTCCTGACCTTGAACTAGTAAAATGCGGAATTGTAGACTTTTAAAATCAGTACATTTGCTTCTTAGTAAGTTAGTTGTCAGAAGAATGTTGATTCTTAGGTTTTATTTGTATAATGATTTTTAGTTGAACTATGAGCATCGAATTCTCATAATCGTGGAACGAATATAATTAACTGACTATTAATTAAATACGCCGTGCTGTTCAAAGATTATAAACAATTGTTATGTTTCAAAAACTAATTATAACATATTAAATTGAAAATTATGAATCCTCTTTTTTTAGTTTTGTTTTGATCTGAGATGCAGAAATGTTTAAATTTTGCGCTGTAGGTTGTATTGTAGACTAAAGAAATAAAAAAAAATATCAAGAACAAAAGAATGTTTTGCTAAGACAAACAAAATGAAATTTGTATTTGCTGTTTTCAATTGCATATTTCATAAAGCAAGTACTGAAAAAACAAAGCCTCAAGGACTGTGCAAAGCCAATTTTTCTCTCGTTATCGCTCCTAAATGAAAACGAAATTGGAAATGAATTCTGATATTCATATACAGTTCATTACACAGTTCCGCCTGTGCAGCAGTTAGAACTCATTATTCTATTCTTTGTCTTCGTTGTTTGTAGAAGGACGGGATTATTTCTGTTTTTTGCTGGATGCAGCAGTAATGTTTCTGTGGGAGAAACAGCGCAGAATTGAATAACCATCTCAACACCTTTTCAATCATACGAGTTTATTGTTGTAATTCCTTTAAATGTAAGCAAGAGGGTCATGAGACAATAGGTTAGGTCGCGTTATTTTCTCGCCAAATGATATGTGTTTAAGTTTTTTTTTTCGCCACTCTGACCTTCAAGTTGCGTATTTTGTTTTATACAAGTCCATTAAAAAATACTTATAACCGTCCCACTTTGATATAATATGCTTTAATATTCATAGATCCGTCATTGTGTTGATGTAACTGTTGTTAAAATGTCTTATTGTTTTTAGATTTCGTCATTATGCTAAAAGGCTACAAATTTGCTTTATGATAATATTCTTAGAAGTTTTCGATGAGGGTTAGTTGAAAATGATCGCATGCCACGTATCCCATTAATTCAGATATTTGTCTTTAATTCTGCTAATTTTCGTCAAAGATTTTTGAATTCCCATAAATCTTGCTGTATGTTTTACAAATGGGTTGAAAATCTTTTATAGACACAAAAACGTCGATTTAGAGCTGGTCTACAGACGAACGAAACTTCCTTGAATTCATCTAGTCAATATGATATCTAATTCATAATCTAATAATGATATTTCTACGGAAAAATTTATAGAAATATATAAAAAGTAGAAAAAGGAATGATTGATTTAATCATTTTACTTGCTAAATTAGTTTTGAATGATTACAGAAAAAAAGAAAAAGAAAGCACTTTTTTTGTGTGTAATTTCTATATTTATGTGTATGATTTATATATATATATATATATATATATATATATATATATATATATATATATAACATAAACCTATTTTTATTTGCTTTTTTTTTATCTTATTCTAGATTATATATTTTACTTAAAAGATTTTTTATATAGTAAAAAGATTTTTACTATATGTTTTATATATTTTATTTTACGATACCATGCTCATTATTAGTTCTGATGCAAAACGTTTTTTTTTTTTTTTTTTTTTTAACTTTGAATTAATTTTTCAGTGAATTTTGAAGAATTTCAATGTAAACAATGGAATCCTTATTTTATTTTTAATTTCGAAGCAGGTTCTTGTTAATGTTAATTAAAAACAGTTCAAATTTAATTTCAGCTTCCGTATTGAGTGCATTAAATTATTTTCATTCTGTTTAAAGCCCATATTTTACTGACAAAACACAATATGTAAATGTATTGTGGTTTTTATTAATACAGTACATAATATTACATAATACAACATAATGATGCAACATAATATTAATATAGTACAACATAGCATTAAATAATAGTAAAAATACTGTAGTTTTACTTCAGAATGTTCTATTTCATTCAAAATTAAATCTGCTGAGAAAAATGGTAAATAAACACGAATACGTTTTTCTTTAAGGTTATCTTTTTAAAACTATTTTATGAGATTCAATTTACTTTTGCTTTTGAAAAACAATAAACCAGCATTTAATGCATTATATCTGTTAAGTATTTGGGAATCTTTTTAGAATTTCATGATTCATTTTTTTTTTCTGTTTGCTAATCGCATTTATATTCAGAAGCTAATGCCGTTATTCTATAGTGCAGATTGCTTGAACAAATCAGAGCAAAATAAATGAATAACCGTAGGTATTTTTATGCATTAATTTAAAAGCCTTCATACTTCTAATTTGAATTCAAAAGAAAATAAATTAATCAAAGAATCTGAATGCCCTCAAGCTGAAATAGTTTCTGAGCTGTGCGTCAACTAATAACTATACCTAGGAGCAAAGCTTCTCTGTTTTTTTTTTTTTTTCCCTTCTTTTCAGCACTTATGTTTTTCTTACGCAAAAGGAAATCGAAGGCCTTAATTACAGATATCAGATCTGACATTTGATCTAAATAAAGGTTGTGAGCAATAGGTCATTTCTATCTGCTCCTTGTCATTTCTACATCCCTCACAAACTAGCATCTTTACAGTCTAAACAAGGCTTAGGTAAAAGAACACCCCACTTTTTGGCGAGCTGGTGCACGTGCAAATCGGAACACCTTGTTTTGCATACAGATAAAAAGAAAGGGATATTTTTTCCATTCAAAATGCTTTCTTTCACACCTTGCCGTATCGCCAGAGGCTTCGTAGCCCACTCTTTCCTACCTGACAATTATGTTAATTTTTGAAATACGAAATCCAGTGATCGTGTTTCTCTATAATTATGTTTCTTCGCAAAACTCAGAAGGGATGAAAATTGGAATGTATTTTAAGAGAGAGAGGAAGAAAAACAGATAAGAAAAAAATAAAGAGAATTAAATGAACTCATTGATTGTAATGACGTCAAAGTTTCGAGCTTTGCGTCGTAGTTAATTGATATGTGAAAGCCCTGGTTAATTTCGGCGCAGGAAATGAGATCTCGAGCACTAAATTGATCTAATCTCCGAGCAGTCACGAAAAGTAGGATTAAAGCTGCTCCGCTCATTAAAGACAAGAAGAAACAAATTAGCTAACGAAAAGAAAAGAAAAAAAGGAGAAAAAGCAATTGGTCGTAAAAATTGTCATGTTACTTTCTTTTTTACAAAGTTGGTGAAATTTTAGATATATATAGAGATTATATTTCGAAACTGGTTTAAATAAATAAAAACGATGCAAATTTATTCTCGTGCAGAGAGTTTATCATTTTTTTTAGACTCTTAGTCAAATAATTATTTAGTATGAACTTAAGATTTTTTTTTTTTTTTTCAAACGCTGCGAAAAAGTGTGAGGAATAGTTTGCGAGTGCTTTTTAAAGGGACAACTTGTTTATAAGTACTACCCTCCGTCATCTTTCAGTGAATGAATTTAATCATTGATTGATTTGATTTAGCTTGTAAAGTTTAAATTTGTCGTCAACATTCTGACGAAACTGCCGGAAGTCGTTGATGGAAAAATTTTTATCGGGCCTCAAATTTTATACTCCATTAATTTTAAACAATATTTAATTGTAGTTATATATTATTTTACTAAACCATTATGTTGCACATAGAAAATACTTTCTCCATAGCTAAATGTACTTTATCTTGCAATACAATTTTTTTTCTCTTGCTTAGTCACTCTGTGTATATCAAAAATATCATTAAATTCTATTAAATTCAACCCACACCTTAAAAATAACTTTCGTAATTCATAAGGATTAAATAAACACGCCGATTCAAACAGTATTAACTATTTTCATTTGAAAAATCAAATTTGGTTTATTTATATTACTTAAAATGAGAATGCTTTTCTCGTCAACTTTGCCTTTCAAACGAATAAAAACCTAGAGATCCAAGACTTATTTGTGTTTGTTTCTTTAGAACTGTTGTATACATTATATAAGATATATATTATTTTCTCAGCTGTAAGTTAATTTTCGCTTAAATGATCAAATAGTTCCTAGCTATGAAAGCAACGAATCTCTGTCTTGCACGGTCCTGAATTCAACAACTTCCTCAAAACAAGAAGATAAAAACTACAAATAAAAAGTTTTTATTTTAAAACAATTCATCTATTGTGCTCTTTGTTTGTTTGAATGTACCGTTTGACATATCGTACTTCCTCTACTTCCCTTTTGGTGTGTCAAACACACCGCAGGTTACTTGAAAGAATGAATGTTTATTATGTGTTTTTCCAAATTTTCGGAACCGGGACCGATTCATGCGCATCGACGTAGATTTTTAACACTTTTGTATCCTGGTGTGAATGTTAACTTTTTTAAAGAACCATAGTCATCAATTTTATAAGGTTTTTCTTTTTCCTTCCTCAAGACCACTTGCTTTTAAAATTTATTCTTTTTAGCCATGTTTTTTCTGTTACCTGAGAATACCCTCAAATAATTCATTTTAGATTTCTATATCTGTCTCGTTTTATTTATTTATTTTCCTGCTTTTGAACTCAGTTTAAAAGTTTGTGTTTCTAACCTTTGCCATCTCAGATGGATCAAAAGTGGTTTCGGTTTTTAGAAAATGCTCTTAACAAGACTCTTGATAAATAAAGCACTGGTCTTCTGTTTTGCAACATTTTTCATCCTATTCCTTTTTGTACACACTGATGAAAATTAAAAATGCTATTATTGAATTTTTTATGTAGTCTGTCTTTTTGATTAGAATAATTATTGTAGTTTTAAATCAGCATTATAAAAATACATCAGAATCATTATTCCAAAAAGTAACTTAATCTTAAATGAATTTCGGAACATGCATATTTTGCAATGAAAATATTGTGCAACTGTAATTTTAAAAAATTATGGAAGTGTGCTCAGTTAACATTGTTTGACAATAATTTAACCAATTGTTTAAATTTAAAAAAAAAAGACACTGCGCTTGCTGAATGAGAGCAATTTTAGTTTTTGATCGCATATTCGAATTGTTACAATATCACTATTGCCCCCCCCCTCTTACATTGAGCCCTCTCTCTAGTCCAGTTTTCTTTATGCATATTAACTTTGATACCGAAAAGTAATATTTACTTAAAAGATAAATGAAATATTTATTGAAGTAGGAGTGTTTAATGTATAACACATGAATTCGAATAGATATTCGTAATTTAAAATTTGTGTTGCTCTTAAATCAACGTGGATGCTAACTTTTACGTCTGCGAATAATTTATATTTATGTATAGGCATTAATTATCTTCTGGTAGTTTAGGGGTACCGCGTACAAAAAATAATATCTAAAATATTCTGAATGAAAACACACATTTTCATTAAATCTGTATTTGTTTAAAAAAGGGCGCTTGTTGTAAATAAACAGAAATTGTTTCTTATCACTTACTGGGGTGTTTTTTTTTATGAATGCATTATGAGTCACGTTTCCTTTTATTTCATTTTATTTACTTTTTATTATATATATATGTGTCCATTACTTAATCAAGCAAAAATATGGTTAATTCCAAATCTCTTCTGCTCCTGAAACAGGAATATAGTATCTAAAACATCAGTGCCTCAAATTCTTTTTGGTTGGGAAATCCATTGAACAAATACATGATTAATAATTTGATAGCTGTAATTGATACGACAGTATGAAAACTAAAGTCAGAAAAATTTCGATACTTTGTTAATGCAGATACGTTTATGTTATGAAAAATAGATACTATAAAACTGCTATTCCCGAAAATATCTTGGAATAAGATCTTCCGATTGATATTGAAATTAAGCAACATGTGTTACATAATAAGCATGAAATATCCATTATGGAAGTTCTTTTTCTTATTTGTGCTTCCGTTCTGTTTCAAAATTGTGCATGCATTAGACTTTCATAATCAAACAGAAGACAATCCTTAGTACACAGAACTGCTTTCTCAAACGTTCCTTTAAAAAACCTTCACTTATTAACTTCTGAGAATTTCTCCGTGAAAGAATCACCTCTGGCTAATTATAAGATTATACCGGTGCAAAAATTACTAGTACGTGGCTTGCATCTCATTTTTCAAATAGCTCATAATTTGACGAGCAATGATAAAATGCTGGTCCTTTCTTTGGAGCTTACGGAGGAACCTCTTAATACGCCATTAAGCCAATGATTGCTGTCATTTATTTATTACAGGTTTTTTTAGATTGCAGATTTCTACTTCGGTAATTATTTGTCAACATACCGTTTCTGTTTGAATTGAGTGGGAGAGGATACTCATTACTTCTGCTCATCTTTGAATGATAATTTGAAATAAATCGCTTCATATCATTGGAACATACTTGTCTCTTTTTTATGATGATGCAATTCTTGTACCATCTATGCGAATTAAGGGCCTAATTGTACATCACAATGCTACGGCTGCTCTGTTATTCTTCCAATCTGGGCCGCCATTACTGCGAGAATGTCCTCGCTAATGGCATATTTCAATTATTTCTGGAATATTCATTCGTTCATTACTACTGTTTTGCTAAGGCAGCTAAATGATGTTTAAACGATCAATGACACGAAAAAAAAATGATCTAGAAAACAAATATTGTCTGAATTCATATTTCTGGGGATAAATGGTCCTTCGTTAGCGTAAAGAGAATGTTTAGAAAATAAATGTTTTTCCAGCTCTGACTGTGTTATCAAACTGCTGTTCATAATTATGCTTCATTATACAGTTCTAAATGACATTAAATCACTAAAAATGTTTTTAGCACTGAAAATAAATTTCTTATTTCAGTTTTTATTTCTTCATGTGTGGGCTGTAATTGTTTTCTGAGAATCAGATTCTACTCAAAAAATATTGTCTAAAACTTTATCCTCCCCGCCCACTCCACCCCAAAAACAATACTAATCAAATGCATATATATATATATATATATATATATATATAACATTATTTTGTTTGTGAAGCAGGATGCAGTTTGAAGACAGTAAAGATACTTTTAACATTTTTAAATTATTTTTAATCCATCGGAAAAGCATAATTATTTACAAGCAAAGACGCGAACAAGACGTCCTCCACAGAGCAATACAAAAGCCGAAATAGGAAAGAAGGGCCGAAATAAATTATCCCTCATCTTATATAACCTTAGATTTTGATAGGGAAAATATTTCTTTACAGTGCTAATATATAATGAGATTTCGAGAGGGATTTTCGTTACACACGCGGATATATATATATATATATATATATATATATATATATATATATATATATAATATAACACAACTAACCATGGTTTTAATCCAAAATTATACTTTATTTAAATTTTAAATTATTTGTGGATTTAAATTATATGTTTAAAAGTATGAGAAATTAGCTTTTTGTAATAAATACTACAGCAAATTAATGAAATCAGATTTATTCATAAGTCAGATGAATACCGGCAACTTATCGTGTAATTTAGAAAGTAAACAATTCTATACTTTCTCATTTATATTTTAGCATAATTACAGTTTATTCCAAGCGATCGAAAACATCGTATCAATCGATTAGTAAACTTTCCTATTGAATTACTCATTTGCTAAACATTTCTTCTGTAGAATCTAACCATGAATAATTAATTAATTCTACAGATCATTAATAATTTGCTATTTTATTTTATGAGAAATAATTAATTACTCACCCAGAAATCATTTTTGCAGTCTGTCTTGTTGAAGCAGGTTATCTAAATTCAATTTTGTTTTTGATGAAACTCTAGTATAAGATTTAATCAATAAACCTTTTAGAGATAATATAGAATTTCTTTTCGTTTTTTGTAGGTTATACTCTTAATAATTCTTAGATTATACCTCTTAAGAAAATTCAGTTTCGTAATGTTTCATTCACTTACATATTAATAATGAATCCTTTTGAAAAGATTACCTACATGTCTCTTCATTTCTGTATGTAGATAGTCATTAAAAAAATCCTCGTTTCTTATCTCAAAATGTGCAAAATTATGTGAAAAGTTTTTATTTTCTATATGATTTCAATTTCTTGCAATCATTTCAAGTATACTAGGGACTGAAGTTTCTATAGTATGCATAATTTTGCATTTATTTAATGTATGATCTTTTAAATGATAAAAGTTGGTCTACTGTATGTAAATTGCTTAATTAATTACGTAAGAAAAGCTCTACAGAACAGACTGTTGAACTTAGATTTACCAAATTTGGTATCTAGTTACTTTTGGAATAGAAGGCACTCAATATGAAATTATTTTTCGTTATTTTGATTAGAATTTTTCATTTAATTTAAAAATTAATCGAAATATTAATTTTTTTCTCAATAACAGTGACTATTATTGCGAAAAACCATCATTACATAATTTTAAATTTCAAAAAATTAGCTTTTTGATGATACCAGATTTATTTTTGTAAATTTTTTAATTTTTCTAAATGTTTTAAAAATTAATTTTTAGCACAACTTTTTTCCCTTTATATAACCGCATGCAACGAATTTGCAAGATGGTTTTACTATCAATGTGTAGCTCTCAAACAACTAAAAAAAAAGACTTTTAAGTTTGTTACTGACTTTTGCTTTAGCATACTTTAAAACGGTTGAGGGTGTTTTTTAATATAAAATGTTTTTGTAATTGGCATTATTTTTGCATGATGTAAAAATCGTTACTTACAAATTGCAAAGACTTACTCTGATGTGAAAAACGCACCTAACTTTAAACCTTAGCATGCTACAATGTTTTAGAATTCAGGCTCGAACCATTAATTTTTTTTTCCATCTTGTTTTGCTTACCGTTTTTATGACATGTTTTAAATCAGTTATATTAGTTTTGAGGTATCACATAATTAACTAACCAACGGACTTCTTAACTGCTCATGAAATACTTGATTTTCTATTCTTAAATTATATTCTTTAAAAAGAGTACTCCTAAGTAAATATAAAAGTTGCATTTCGAAGAAATGAGCTTTGTAAAATTCAGTTTTAAGGCGAAACTGCCATTTCACAAATAGAAAGAAATGATTTAATAACACTAAAATGAGAATGATGGTCTGCTTAGTTTTTATGTCCTAAAAAATGATCTTATCTTCATCAGTTTGGTAATAAATATCAATGGATTATATAAATGGTAGTTTAATTATTTTTCTTCTAAAAGGTACGTGCGTCGGAAAGAACTGAAATTTATGACAACGTTTAATGTGGGGAGAGGGAGGAGATACGTAGCAGTGCATAAAAATTATTGTAAATTTTTTTCTATTAACCTTACCTTGTTTGTTGAGTGGTCATTAAGCAAACACGAGGAAGTAACACATAATGAGACTTCTCGAAAGACTAATTGTGCGCTTTAAGTTCGGATGGAAAACTAATGAATTATTTCTTGCTACTGGAATGGCATTTTCTAATTATCTTATCATTGGCAATAATTCAATTTTCGATGGAAACAATCCCATTGATTCCACTATTGATTCCTCCCCACATTCCTGTCTTTGTTTATATTTTTATCTTTTTAAAAATTATATAATAATACGTGCACAAATTTGAATTTTTCCATTCGTCTTGCTGCCTAAGTATGAATTTCATTGCATCAATGTCATTTTTTATATAATTCTTATTACGATACTTTTATTTCGATTATTAATTCGATTCTCTAGAAAACTTTGATGAGAATTTAATGTTTTATTTGAGTGTAGCAATTTTCCAAACGAAACAGATTCTTGATCTTAATCGACAGAGACTCTTTGATGATTAAACTGATTATTAAAATTCTTACTTATATTAATGACTAACTGAATGTTGAGAATTGAGAATTGCGTAACTTCTAGAGTATTTTGATTTCTTTAATACTAATAAATTATCCAACATATAATAATATGGTTTCCTGGCGTGTGTTTACGAATAGTAATTAGAATTATACAAATGTAAAGTATTCTTGTCATTCACTTCATCAATACTTAACTATTCCTGAGCAAACACAATCAATAGTTACATTTTTCTATTGCAATCATTGAGTCTTTTAAGCAATCATTTAAGGCCTTTCATTTTTTAGAATTCCTTGGATATAGTCTAATTATAATCTTTTGCCAAGACATGACGAAAGCAGAAATGTTTAAAAAAGGAATGTGAAGAAGAACTTCAATTTTATATAGTTTTAAAAGGAATTTGCAAACCTCGGCATTTTGATTTTGTGGAAAAATTAAAAACCTTTGCAACCCCGATTTGTAGTGAAGCTGTAATTGGAACAATAAGGAAATTATTTTAAAAGAATTGAATTAATTATTTGAATTATTACGCGCGCGCGCAATGTTTGCAATGGTTCTCATAATGCAACTTACGAAAAATATCCGCATAGTTATATTACATACACACACACGCGTGCGCGCGCGCACGCGTGTGTGTGTATGTAATATAACTATGCGGACATTTTTCGTAAGTTGCATTATGAGAACCATTGCAAACATTCCTTAAAGAATTCACGGTTAAGGATTACAGTTAGTGAGTAGGGGCCTAAAACTTATGAATAATAGCCTTTAAAGGCTAATTGCACTATGGCGGTTTTAAAAAATAAAGCCATACAGCAAAAGCAAGAAACTGATGATTATTCATTTTTAACTCCCGTATGCAAATGGTATGTAAATAAGAGCTGTGTTTTATGGCTTATGATGTGCATGTTAAATGATTTTAAAGCATCTCGTAACCGTTCTCACTAATAATAAAAACCGCCGTCAATGGAAGTAACAGAATTTTACTTCCATTAGTGTCCGTTGTTACCAGATAATGAGTGCCAAACTATATGACAATTTTAAGTTCCACAATAAAATAAACCAAACATATAGTTATGACAGTACTAGTAGCTCGTCTTGCGTGCGTATATTTGAGGTGACCTCTATAATTATGAAGATATAACAACCACTTTAAGTCTTGTTCTTAAACTTGATGGTCGAAAACATGAGAGATGATCATCGTATCTGTCTTACTGTTACTTTTAATATTCCCTTTACGGAAAAGGAAATATAATAAATTTTATGCTTATTTCTTCATTTAAGTTCGTCCATCTGTTTCGAATGAAGGAAAAGATTTTGGAATGATGGATAATTGCCCTAAAACTGTGTTTCTTTTTAATCTGAATCTATAAATTTCATTTTAAAAAGAAAATGGCTACTTAATTTTGAACGAATGATAAATTTGATGCTATACATGAAGCAATTGAAACAATAATTTCAATAAATATGTATTTTATTATTTTCAGGAAAAGATGGGGACTTGAGGACATGTTTCAGCTGCATTTCTTTTTATCAATTGGAATCCAATTTTGCATAATTTCTTTAATGAATAGAAAAACTCCGTTTGATTTAGAAACTATTTTACCCCCGGCTAGTTTAGAGATGCATGAATGCGTGTGTACCTTGATTGTATCTCCACCAGCAGGAAACTAACTGCTTTTAGTTAAAATATTCATACATTTGCCTGGAAGGGAGTTTTGATTGGCCTTTTACAATCACTGTGATCTCTTGAACAACAATAGAGCCTCGTTATGCAAATTTAAATAGAGCACATGCAAAGGAAATGCTCTGTTTTTAAAGCTAGAATTTTAACTATTCTTTTTTTTCTTTTGATCCTTTATAAATTGAATACGTTACTTTTGAATATTTAATCCATTTAGCTTGACAGAATAAACAGATTTCAAGATTAAACCTGTGTTGTACTTCGTATATACCACTGTATATTTTCAACACTGAATCATTTACTAAATTGAGGCTATTTTGACAGTTATAGTTTGTTAGCGTGAAGAATAAGCACTTGCAGAAGATTATTGGGAACCTTTAATTATATTAGTATATTTTATTATTAAAGAATATTATAATACACTTTCAAGTTACATTCAGTGACATACAGAAAGTCCATTCTATTCTTGGTTCAATTACTAGCTTTTAAAAAGAGCCGCTCATACATCCATTTGAAGAAATGGTTTTAAATTACTTAAAGAATTATACGTGTTGTATAAGCCAATAAATAGATTGCTGACAGAAGTATGAAGTTTAAATTTTTATAATCATATTTAATAAAATATTCTTGATACATTATATGGCAAAAATGCTACACTCTTTTGCGTTTAAAACTGATAAAGTTATGAAGTTTTGAATATTGCTCGATTTCCAATACTTTAGACCATTCCAACTGGTACTTCAAGAAAATAATGAGATTTGTAATTACATAATTTGATCAATTTTAAATGTAAAGGAATAGAAAAATTTTTTAAATTTAAAATACTAAAATTAAAAGTGTTCACCATCTTTGACCACCTTCTGGTACGATGGGCTTAAAATTCACTAAAATTTCCAACTAAATATTTTATGTCACTTGGTCTCTTAATACGTCTTCAGCAAAATATTTCTAACCTTCAAATTTCGATTGTAATATAACTCATACTATTTTAGAAGCCTTACTCTTAAAATATATAACATATGTTTCCAATAATTCCAATAATATTCTTCATGCTATGTTATACCTGTAATTTTCTGCCATCTCCTGTAATTGAATCGAATGTGATTCAATTTCAGTTAAAACAAAATTTGTTTGCTGAAATCAAATATGTTTCTTTAATATAAAATAGAATTGCGCAGCATTGTGCGGTCTTACATGAACTACAAAATATGAGCGTCTCAGAAAATTTTCAATACAAATTTCTCTTATTCATCATAAAATTCAGTTTTTAATTTTGCTTACAAAAGAACTAAAATTACTTAACTAATAATATTTATTTTGCTTCTGTCCATAAATGTACATCTGAAACAATTATGAAGCCTAATTCAGTCATAAGGAGTCGTATTTTATGTTCTGTGTTTATTCTTCATAAGCTCCAAATCACATAAACATACATTCACCTTTATTATAAATAAAGATTATAGTGTATGTTTTACTAAATACAGCTGAAACAGCTGAGAAACTGTATAAAATGTTAGGCTTCTCGTTTATTTCTGTTTCTTCTAATGATTTTCTTTCACGAAAATTATTTCTATACCACTTTAAAATTCAAATAGTAAACCTTTAAATGACACTAATTTAATTTCCCTATAAATCTTTTCTCTGATGTCAAAGACTTTTTAAAAATATTTTTAAGTAAAATTTAGAACAATTTTCATTATTTTAGTTACTGTATTTAAAATCGTGCGTGCTGAGACGATATTGAATGCATTTCTGTATGTACATTATTTCTGCTATACAATAAAAAGCAAAATTTAAAAATAAAATGATAGGCGATTCAATTTTAATCATTTTATATTATTCCGTATTAAAGGTTTGAATTTCCTTTATTAAAAAAAATGTCCTTTTTGTAACTTAATTTTTAAGTAATTAATTATTAACGATATTCACTTTATTTCTATATTTTCCCTGCGCTAAGGCAATATAAAATCTATTAAGGCAGGAAAGATGTAGAGATAAAAGCTCTTTCAATAACAATTTGCAAAAAATTGACCATAACTTTATTTAATTATTGTTAATGATTTGTGTTTTTATCTACAATCTCTATAACAGAGCAAAAATGGAAAAATTTAAGAAAAGAAAAATTAATGGAAAAGAGTAAATATTAATTCTGACTTACTGATTTATTTGACAGCTACAAAGCATGGTGCTTTAATTAAAATGATTTTTGGGTGCTTTTAATTAAAGAAGAGATAATAACATCTTCAGGGAAGACATTAGGACTTTACAGGCGATTCATTAATCTGCGCTCTTTATTTTTCCGTTTATTATGTCAGAATATACGAGTTCGCCAATCCTACCAGATTCAATCGCGAACTTAATCGCATTCTTTGTGTGCGTGTCTACAATTGGCCATTTAATTGGGAAGAATTTGCTTTTTCTTTGTCGTAACTCGTCTCCAATTCTTGTCCTGAAATATTTCACTTAAACACGTGCTTGAATCAATCAATATTCTGGGCGTGGAGGCCGGTCGCTCCCCCGGGGAAAAAGAGGGGCGTTTCTACCTGCCAGGTAAACGTGGCGGCTTCAGATTTCGGCACCGTCTAATTCTTTCTCCGACCAAGATAAATAACGAAAGTAGATAATGATAACACGGCTTCTTTTTTTTTACTCCTTCCTTTTCCTGCTTTCCTTCTTCAGTTTCTTATTTGCATTTAACCATTATTAGTATTATTATGATTTCTTTTTCCGCGCGAATTCAAGCATTTCTTCCTCCGTAATGTCCATCTGCTCTTAAACTGTGCAGAGCACTTAATGGCCTGCTGTTTGTTGCGGGATGGTGTGCAAAAGCTGTTCAGTGCTTCACGGATTTTCCGAATCTGGGACGGTTTGATCTGATTATACGTCATTGTAATTCATTGTGGCGTCAAGGTGTTTCCTGATTTGAAGATTTCTTCGCTTTAATGGATTACATATTTTAGCTTCTGCTGTTCTCTATTTATGCGCGTTTTTAGTCTCTTCAGTCTTTAATGACTTTCTTAGAGTTAAATTTTCGCTTTCTTAAAAGTATAGGTGTGTTCACCGTTTCGATATAATCTCTCAAATTTTGACATCCATCACGCTTTTATTTCGGGAAGAAAAGAAATCTTAAATTCCATTGTAAAATAATGTTGTAATGCTTCAAAATCGTTTTATAATTTACTTTACAAATGATTTGTGTGAGATATTTTACAAATGATTTTACTAATCCATCTGACTTATCTGATTTGCTTCAGAAATTTGCTTTCATTTTTATTTCCTTCTACAGACTCTTCAAATGAATTTCGATTTAATATTGAATGCAATAGTGTTTGTTAAAATACCGATTGATGCGTTCTGCACATATGAAACTCAAAAATTTGCTAGGTTTTATGTAGTAATTAGTAACATAAAATTTTTTTTTAACGAAGGCAAATAGATTTAAGTAATAAGCGAGTAAATCTGTCTTCGGAGATAATAATAGATTTCATTGAAAATGGCATTAGTATAAGAGAAAATATTTATTGCATTTAGGAAACGAACTAAGAGATGGCAAGATTATAAAGTAGAATTAGTGGTTATTAACACAATCTTATCAAATCGTGTTACTTCAAGTGTTTTACAACTTGTAAATTATAATTTTATACTTATTTTAGAGAAACAGTTCGAAGGTAGTCTACATTTTTAATGGCTTTAGTTAAATAATGGTTGACATTTTTTCAGCTAAAGGTTGTCTCAGTAGTGCTAAGTGTCCAATATCAAAATTATTTAATGAAGTCCAGTCCTATTTCTTATTGTCTGAATGCTTCGGAAGATTTTTCCCTATCGATGTCTTCACAATCTGAATAAATTAATAAAAAATGTCACCCTTAAAAATGTGCATCTGTGTACGATTTTTTAATCTATAAAAAAGATACGTTTATATCTAGAAAAATATTAAATAATTTTGAAAACGTAGGTATGGTTCAGAAGCATTCTTGTGAATTAATTGTTATGCTATGGAAAATGTCTGTAGTAAGGATTGATAACTAATTTTATCCATCGTAATAAGATTAAATTATATATTTGTCGTTGGTATTGTGAGCATTGATCCATCGTAATTTGAAACTTTTATATATCTTTTTGAAACTTTTTTGATTATACCCTGTTATTCATCTATTCGGTAATAATTCTTGAATTCTGTAAGATACTCGAATCACTCTGGATATTTTTGATGAAATATCCTTTTAAATTCGCAAATTAAATACTAACAATGTCGTTGGGAAAAGTAAAAAAAAAAAAAAAAAAAATCTTTAATTGTATATATCGCAGAATGAATCATGTGTAAAGCTATATTCAATTCAATAGAATGTATTTATTTTTATATTTATTGAATATCAATCTCTCAGCTAAACAATGCAGATTTTTACTATAAGCAGATACATTCGCTCAAAGATTAACAGAATTTAGCATAATTTCATCATAAAATTAATTTTATGATCCACCGATGATAAATGAATTTCTAGATAGATTCTTTTTATTCATTTTCTGCTGTTATATTAGCATTTGATGCACTAATACAATCTTTTTACAAGACGGTACTTTTTGCTTTACGATTATTCACTTTTTACCATTATTGCATTTCATATTTATATTTACCCTTTGACGTTGGTTATATGCAATTTTCATCATTATCCCTGATGTAAAATCACAGCGATGACTGATTCCTCGAAGACGGCTTCACAAATTTAATCCCTTTTATTGCCTGTCCTACGTCACTGGTAGAATGGTTATAATGACCAAGTTTAAGAACGAATCGTAATGATCCATATTGCATAATCACATGCTTAAACGGATACATATTGTAAATGAAAGCATACAATTAAGGTTTTAATTTTGTAATCGGATTAGTATTGCGTTAAAAGGAATTAAACTAGGTGATCTGAAATTATTATTTTTTTTTTTTCAGAAGTGGTAGCATTCCTCTTTTGTTTAGGAATAGTTTGAATATCTGGTCTCATTTTATGCTCAATAGTGATTTACATTTTTGCTGGTATTATCATTCACAACGTAATTTAATGTAGAGCGTTAAAAATTCTAATTACTTAAGCCGGGCAATGATCAATAAAAGGCGAAAATTTTGAAAGGACCGTATTCAGATAAAAATAGACTTAAAAACGGAGAACAAAGCATAAGCCTTATTTAACCCTTTCGTGACATTTTCTTACATAATTGCATGGCTATTCAACATACTTATGTGCAATTATGAATAAAATGAAATGAATTTCGAGCTAGTTCTAAATTTTCTTTTATGTATATATTGCAGTCTTTTGTCGCTTGCTTTTGTAATCTGTTTTTCTCTCACTTGGGTTCTGAATTTCTGAAGTGTGTTATAGTTTGCAATATAATATTTTCAGAATTTATTAGCGGTTAATAGATCAAATGTTGCTAAATGGTAGCGAAAATGAGAAACATTTTTACAATTCTCTGTTATAATGATAAATTCTGAAATACAGCGAAATCTCCAAATATCAAAAATCTCTATATTTCAAATTTCTTTTAGGAATCTCGGATTTTTAGTAGAAAAACTGATTCTGTATATAGAATGAAATGTTATATCAAACAAAATTTTTCATTTAAAAAATTATGTATATCGATTGCAATTAAAAAGTGGCTATTGAATTTGTCCTTGCTTTGGAATATAAGTTAGTTAATGAAGGAAGGTGGAGGGAACTTATTTCATCATTTTTATCTACAATAGAAATTATTGGAGCAAACGATAAATGCTTGCCGTTGGTGAATCGTATGTTATTTTTAGCTTCTATACTACGAATGTCTTTCGTAATTTGAGAGTAAGATTTTTATTTTAAATTCAATTTAGCTTCAGATTTCTTATAGTGAGTCTGTATCCTCCCTCCCAACAGATATTTTTGAGAAAAAAAGTATGTTCAATTTTCTAAAGAAAAAAAAAAACATAAAAAAAATGGAAGGTAAAGACGTAGCAAATAAATATGAAATTTCGGCAAGTACGATACAAACGTTTTTAAAAGTTATTGTTATTTGTATTTCTTTAAAAAAAAAACAGTTTTATTCTATTAAGCCTTCCTGAATTCTAAAAATTGGCGTTGCGTAATGATTTTTGTATTAAAAAAAAGGATGAAAAATATACAACATTTACTTACTTTATTGAAAATTCCATGTAGCGAATATTCTTTGAGGAATGTGTAATTTCGATATGTGGTTATTTGGCCATATTGTAAAGACTGAAAAGTAGCCGCTAAGTAAAAGGAAGATTTTTTAAATGCATTTTTAATACTGTGCTAAATTTTTGAAAATAATATTTTCTATTTGAATTCTAGTAGTAAAAGCTTGAAGCGTTATGCATAGTACAATAAAAATATCAAACGAAAGAAAATACTGAAGTATTCCTTAAAAATTAAAACCTATTATGAATATAATTAAAATTCCAATTTTCTTAGCGTATTACTATGAGTGTCTTATATGGCTTTGTTTTGAAATCTACATTTTTAAAAAAATTTTAAACAAGGAATTATGTTGTGCATTTAAATGCATTAATAAGAGTTGCCTTTTAAAATCTTTTTCAGTTATCCGAACACTTCGGAGCACTTATTCAGAAAAACATGGTGTAGAGATACTTAAACCATATTTTTGAGTTTAAGACTATTAAAGATTAGCAATAGATTGTCAATATTTAAAATAAATATTAATAATTTTTGAAAATTGGTAATTAATAGCATAAATGTTAGCAAATTCTTAAAAACTTCAAATTGTCTACACCAAAAACTATTACTCACATCCGAACAAAACTTATACCAAAATACACTACATAGTTTTCCACAGGGAATGAACTATAAGTGTATGGTTATAATAATAAATAAAAATTTTAGAACCAGTCGAAAATTTATCATGAAATTTTTAGTAAATGTATGACGTTATTATTTAAATAACAGGCTGTAAATTAAAAAAAAAATATTCACTCAATCGAAATTCTTTTAGTTCATTCCCTAGAAAATAGTATAAATATAAAGTCCACCAAATGTCTTAGTAATATGATTATTTTATTTTGAGTTGTTTGATTTGAAGTAAACAAAAAATAAGTAAAAATCAATTTTGAGAAAAATGCATTTTAAGTATACAGTAACATGTTTGAATAATAAATTATGTGTGTGCATACTTGAACTTCATCATATTTATAGGTTATACCTACTTTCTCCTCATCTTTTAATAATTTCCTTTTTTAATCATTTTATTTGTTTTTTGGCAATTTTTGCATATGGCTGTGAATGCCGCCTAGATTCATTTTTCCTGTCTTGGTCGAGCTTAGCGAATGTTGTAACTGCATTTTCACTAGGATACACTCCAATAACCTTAAAGATATTCAGTAATCCTATAAAACCTTTGTTAAAATGTATTACAGGCATATATGTCCCTAATCTGAGGGTTTGGAGCTCAACAAACACATCTTTAGGTATAAATTTCCATAAAACCCCGTTGAAACTCTGATTGACATTTTGCATTTTTCCTTTCAAAAATTTTTCCGCATTTAAAACTAAATTGGTGTTTATACAAATTTGTTTACATGTTTTTAACCCGTTAAATCGGTGCTTCCGATTATTTAAATGTCCACTTCCGGTTTACCCATCATTACGAAAATATTAATATCTCGACTTCTAATTAACATAGAGACAAAAGTAAACCTGTTTTGGATAGCTCAAAAACTGGTCTATCCAATAAAAGAATTTTTTTAAAAATGCCAGTTTTAGCAAAAATCGACCTTTTTAACGTGATCGGATACCTTAAGCAAAACCAGTTATAATAAACTTTATTGACATAACTGCCAATATAAGTTTCGTTTTTGGTTTGAAAATTCGGTTAAATTAATTATATTAACAAGATTTATGCTATACATTCAGATATATTCAAATTAAATTTTTCCAATTAATAAGAATCAATTCTTTAGAGGATGTTCTTATGATGCATAATATCCAAATGATATATAATGAATGTGGAATTACATTTATAGTTAAACATTTATTTTATATTATGCTCTCTTAATTTATGAGGTGAAAAATAACATATAAAAATAATATTATAAAAATTCGAAAAAATAGATTTATGGGCGTTTATTAAAAGATTCAGATGATTTTTTTTTCAAGTGGTAACTTTTACAGAGGTTTACACCTGTACATTATTGGATAGTGGTATTATGGCATGTTGACAAACTTTGTGATCTCAGTACTTCAACGACGTCGATGCATTTTAGACACAATATACATGCAAAATGGTGCACCTCCTGACCTGACATAATTCCAACTGCTCAATTCTTATGGCACATTTTCACAAGCGAACATTAATTAGTTTTATTTGACAATAATTCGGTCTCTTCACTCCCCTAATCACATGCCATCTGGTTTAGTTTTGTTATATTAATATCCCGTTTTGAAGCAACACTAGAACTATTTTTGGATATAGGGATCCTTAAAATATTTAGTTTATCTTGAAACTTTCTCTCTCTCTTTTCTTTTCATTAATTTTCTATTTTGAATATTTGTGCTTGTTTTGCGTGTATAAAAACGTAGACAACAAATAATTTGAAATTTTTGTTGCTCAAATTTCACATCATTTCTGCCAATAGAACGCCCTCTATAGCTATGTAAATTTGTAAATTAAATAGCATGTTGGCGATTTAAATAACCGTCTACATTCAATTTGAGTTTACTTTTGAGAGCTCACTAAGTAACAAAAAAAAGTTCTATTCATATTATAATGTTCTTTGGTTTTAGGCTTTTAATTATTATTATTAATTGTTTTATACAGAACCTGCGATGTATTTTATATATTTTTTATCTATAACATACTTTTAAGAAAGCTCATTAATCGCTTCAATTACTGAAGCCAATAGCTGTTTTGTTCTCTTAGTGACGAAATAAATTATCCATTGATCAGTGTGTAACTGTTGCCATTCAGATTTCATTGAAAACATCTGATCGATCCCATTGACCATAACATAATGGCTAAGCCATTCTTTCCACCACGCTTTTTAACCGAAAGGGTTGTTTTGCATTCATTTAGAACATGCTATTTAATGAGAAACCCACAGACAAAAGGGTTAGAATTCAGTGAGAATATACGAGAATTTAATTATCCTTTTTAATTGAATCAATTCATCTTTCTAGAGTTTTGTTTCTTTCCTCTGAATGATTTTTTTCCGACGTCAGTTGTATTCATTATATTCCTCACAGTGGACGTTAGAATCATTTGGAATGTTTCGTTAATATGAAACGGATATGCTTCATTGTTTCAGTTATTGATGTTTGTCAGTAGGAGGAATTATTTATTTTCTTAGCAGTGCTTAAATACCTTCACTATTAAATAAACGGAGGGGTGGGGGCAATTGAATAGAGGGGTATTGGTAAAATCTTCATTTATCTTCACTCCATAAATACTTTTTTAAAAGTATTTAAAAGATTAGCTGTGAAAACTATTATCTACTTTAAAAGTTAAAAATTTTTATGAATAATCTCAATTAAATATTGTAATGATTATAAAATATTTTAATGATGATTATAAATTCTCTATAATAATTAAATGAAGAGTTATTCTATTAATTTTTAAAATTGTCTGTTAATCAGTTTTTTTAAATTATTACATTTTGCACATGAATGTGAGAAAAAAATGAAATATATAACTTTTAATTTCTCAAGAATTATAAAAAAAGTAAGCAAGACTAAAGAGTGTTTTCATCTATTCGGTCGTGCCGTTTACTTGTTTTTTATTTAAAGTTTCTTTATGCTGCATAGTTGTTGAAGTTGTTTGAATATGAAAAAAAAATAATAATAATAATAATAATAATAACGTATAAAAAGTTTTTTTTTTTTAATAAATACAATTTCTCAGTTTAATTCTCTGTAGTTCTCTGTACAATTCTCTATATAATTATCTGTATTTCTCTGTATATACTCTGTATGTATCAATTTCAACTTGAAAATGATGGATTTTCAACAAGATTTTTCAAATTTCATGAGATGGCAATTGATTTTTCTCTGCTTTTTTCTAATTTGGAATAGTTTGCAATCATATGCAAATTTTATATATGAATTTCTTCTAACTGGGAAACAATTATCTGGTAACATATTTTTTAAAAAAATATATTCTTTTGCTTCACTCTTAGAGAAAATGGAATAACTATAAATTATTCTAAAAATTAGATTGAAAATCAATTAATATGCATATATTTGCCCTTTAAAATAATTTTCATGATGTTAAATGTAAACGACAATTAAGAATTTGGATATTAAATTTTGTTTTCTCTTCTCTGTATACTATTTATGAATTATTCATATGTCTAATTTTCAAGAGCTTTTTAAATTTGCTTCTTTTACAAATGTCTTCACTGCCTTTCTAAGATAATTTGTACTGAGAATCACTGATTTTCACAAAATGTATTTCTAAAACATGAAACTTATAGCATTAATACGTTCATAGGCTAGTTCTCTAATTTTTTATAAAATCCCTTCAAAAGTTCAAAGATTATAGATATTATTATTATACTAGTCTTCTAAATAATGAAACTCGTTGTTTATATTTCAGTTTAAAACATGTGTGTATGTATTTTTTATGTATGATTTTTTTATTATTTTAATTAAAACTGTCTGCCATCTCCATGGCTTCTGTAACTATTTCTCAAGTACTCATCTTTCTGTCTTTGGAGAATATTTTTTAAAAAGCAAGAGAAAATGTATGTAGCTTTAAAAAAGAAAATTTTGCTGGTAGAATCTGCTTCAATGCTTCGATAAATAAAGGATTGTTAGATTTTAATCCAGAGCTAAAAAATCATCACGTCTATGTCTTAAATTTCAAAGCATCATTTATTGTTTCCATAATGTTATTTTATTCTGTACCTGTTTACTCAAACTACGTAAATTGAAGTTTTGTTGATGAGTTTTCATTCATAATGTCTATGTTCCCTATTGCGTGCATGTTTTAATTGCGTACCTATTATTCATAAAATAATTTTAGTCTATTTTGTTTATATTTCGAGATTTTTTTTACTTATTAGAAGTCGTATATTGTTGTTGTTCAAGAAATGTAAACAAAATTCTTTGTTCTAAGGTTCGTCTAATTCTTCGTTTAATATCTAAGGAGTGTTAAAACATTTGTAATTTTTTTTTCTTTAAGATAAAGAGAGGAAAAGACCTTGAGGTGAATGAACAGAAATCTTCGAGATATATGAATCTGTCCATTTCACTTTCATGTACCCACTGGATTTTAATAAATTCAAATTATCGGAACATTCAGATATCTTGCTGTGTTTTTGAAAATTGCTTGTGATGTCCTATAGCACTGATTATATTATTTTAGAAGCACTATTTTAATGAAAAAATTATATGCAACATTTTCACCGGCACGAAAAGGTTATATTTTTCCTATTTAGTTAATCTTTGAACTCTTAAAATTTGTTTAAATGCATTGAACGTTCTAATACAGTATAATATTTTATTCTTTCTGAATTTTATTTCATTTTTTACAGCCACAACAAAGGCAGATTCAAATTGAGTTTGAAGAGATTGATGCTTTAAGTTCGTGGCTTTCTGGAATATTTGGGCGTTGATGAGTTTTTGATTGATCGTTTCGTTTTAGACAGACGAGTCAACGCCCACATCTTTCTGCAATTCGGTATTGTTTCATCTTAAAATTCTTTAGTCGTCAGATTTGTTTTTTCACTTCCTCTTCCCGTCGTCGAAATAAAATACAAAAAGTTTTATTTGTAATGGCTGCTCATTTTCTATTTTCATGATAATTTCAGCTTTGCTTCTGAATTGACTTTCATAATTCCTTCTCATCTTTTCACTTCATTATCTTAAACACCATGTTAAAACACGTTAATGAAACGTTGATTAGCCTTTGAACTTTATATAGTTGGTTTTATTTTGTTGTTTAGAATATGCAACTCTAATTTGCTTTTTATATTAATTTTTTGAAAACAATAAAACCATTGACATTTTTGATACGAGATTTCTCTTGACAGAGTGCCATCTTTATTGTTTGAAAAGCATTCAAATCTGTGGTGAAACTACAGGATAGCATGACTTGCAAAATGCTAAAGCAGTGGTGGCATCCTTTAAGGATCAACGTGTTATTTTTTTTTTAAAGAAATGTTCAATAAGGTATAAGCGTGCCGTCAAATAATTTTGACTTGTGATTATTGGGTAAATAATAAAACTAAATACTATCAACACAAAACTCTTTATTTACTACGAAAAAATACATTTTGCACTGTATAATAGTAAATGTTTTAGTTATAAGAGTATTTCAAATTAAAGTTACATTAGTTTGGCTTCTGTTGTTACAGATTAGACGACAAATATCTTATATTAGGATTGTAAGGTGTTGCTTTTAGCAGAATGCCTGCTGAATTGGAAATCATCTGCCAAACGGTTTCTAAGCGAGTCTTTAATGTTATTCATCTCTGTAAATAATGACTCACCGGCATAGGTAGATGAAAATATGGCTAAAATAGCATGAGCCAGCTACTTCAAACATTTAAATGTGTCTGGAATCGAATTCTATGTTTCCAAGATTTCGTTATTGGCATTTTTACTTGTATTGCTTGTTAATCTTTCTGTTTCAATTTATTCCAACTTTTCTGTTGTTTCAGTAAATTTTTAAATCCATATTGAACTAGACTGGAAATCAATCAGTTGCATTTCAAATTCTTCAATTTCCAACCAATCGAATTGGGGCAAATTCAGTTTATCAAATGTAGTCACATCGGAGTGCATAATAAACTTCCGATAATTCTTTGAACTGAGAAAATCTCGCTGAAAATTCCTTGATTTAAAGAATTTATTTACCGAAATAAATGCTTCAATAACTTTTTCTTTGTCTGTTTTCTCATGTACATCTAAATCTGATATATAATATTGAATATTCGTTTTCAAGTTTGGGAAGTGATATTTTTGATATATTTTTTTTCAAGTTTGTAGTTTCTTGTAATAATATCGTTTCTGAAAACACGCAGTTTAGCGACTAAAGCGCGAATAAAATTCATCATGACGACATTTTTTTTTTATTTTTGCCTTGAAACTTTACGTTCAATTCATTGAAATGTTGGCATATGTCTGTAAAAAACATCGATTTTTAACGCCACATAATATTCAGCAACTGTGGGTATTGTTCAATTTCCCCCTTATTTTGCTGAAACAGTCTGATTTCTTCCAAGCTGTCAACATACTGAAATAGTGTTCCCGCGGCTCAACCAACGAACTTTATTATATATTAGTAAATCATTATACACCGAGTTGACTTCATCCAAGAATTTCGCTTATTTAAAGCCTTCAACAATATGAGGGTGAGTATTTTTGTGACTAACGCTATTACATTATCAAAAGATGTTAAACCACTCTTAACAAACAAGACTTGTTAGTGAATAATGCAGTGGAATTACAGAATTGAATGTCCTGCGTCTGTTTGAAATAAACTAATGAAGTCGTTTTTATTTATTTATTTACTTATTTTTATTTATTTATTCATTTATTTTTGGCCCACCATATTTGAAGCACCATCAGTTGTTACTGAAACAATTCTTTTCAAATCAATTTCTTTCTCAGCACGCGAATTTTTAACAGTTTTACAAATATCTGTGCCCTTTGCAGTTGTTAGCAACGATTTTATTGCAATTAATTCTTCCTTAATGGCGTTTCCTACAAGATATCGAGCAAAAATATCTAAACGTGCAGATTTAGTGATGTCATAGCGATATAAAAGGAGCGTAGTTAATGTTATCTGTTATATTTCCGGGCAGTTCTAAGGTTCTTTCTTTTATTGTGTTTCTGGGTAGTGGAATATCATTGATCCGCTGAATTATCTTACCTTTATTATCAAAATTCTCAAAAAGTGAGGACGCGCATGCTAACCTGGCTTCCTTCAAAAACTCGACCTCTAGAAAAGGCTTACTATGCCGATCAATGACATTTGCAGCCGACTAACTTGCCGCGCTCATATGACAATATTTGCTAACATATTTATTTATTCATAGACATCGATTGTTTTATTCTGTCTGTGATTGCACTTGCAGGGAATGGGAATATGCACACTGCGACCGATCATTCGCGTTTGTTCGCATTACTTCACAGTGAACATTTTGAACTAAAAGGCAAACCGTTGTGATCGGTGATGTGCCCAAAATATTCTGCCGCGTGCCACTGATTCACCATCCCTGTGCTAGAGGAACACGGTCATAAAGATGACCCACCTATTTTGTTCCTAGTACTTTTGCATATAGATACGGTCCTAAAGAACCACGATTCATTATGCTATGATTACTTAAGTGTATAGATACGATCTAAAGTTAATCCGACAGCTGCAATTATTTATGTACATAAACACCTTCTTGAGGAACCCATGTCCAATGTGCTTTAGCTGCCTAATCTCTTAGATACTGTTTTGGTTTTGCGCTTCAATACTGTGTCACATTCAAATATAAGTAAATACTGAATTATTTCCTTGATTTTCCTAAATTTTAAGATTAACTGCAATATTACGAAGAATTACCTAGCATCTGAAGAAATTGGTGTAATTTTATTATTAATATTAGTGATGCGTTTAACTTTGTAGGGACCCCGCCCCTAACATTTGCTAGCTGCCCCACGCTTCCTAATTATGCCGCTGATTAGAATAGAACTTTCATATTTCATTCACCTGTTGAAGTGACATTCTTTGATATTATTTTAATGAATCTTGTATGTCATGTCTTGTTAAAATGATAGAAAATGTCTTTGTATCATTAATCTCTTTTAGTTGTGCTCACGACTTCAATTTCTCAGTCGCAATCTAACAAAAAAAAGTCGGGAGACCAGTTCCAGGATATTAGAGTAACTAAAAAAAATTAAGCGTTGCCAGCTTGCTTCTAGTTTTATTCTCGTCTTTCAAGATAAAAAAAAAATTGGAGGTAATGTTACCAAACGTTGAATATAATGATAACGAATTTTAGCCTGACCATTGACAATTGTGTAGGGTTATTTGATTTTAATTTTTCATTTGCAAATAAGTATTTTTTCAAATAAGTATAAGTATTGTTTCAAGGTTCAACCGTCCCTTCAATTCTTTTCAAACCTAAGTTAAATTACTGCTATCATTGATATTGATGACTCACTTTTCGGTTTCAAAAATTATATTTTTAAAGTTGAGATTTCCTGTTTATATTTGTATGATTATTTAAAATAGAAATAGGAATTTTTTTAAAAAAAAAGTATGAAGAATCTTGCTGACATTAGAAGGTTGAGCTTTTTATCATAATTCAACAAAATGCACTTAGAATTTTGATATCCTATAACATAATTGAAACTTCTTTCATTTCTCCTTGAAGTTTAACCTTACAGTTATTGATTGTTTGGGTAAAATCCATCTAGTTGGTGAATCATGACTTCATTTTTATTTTACTTGGCTGTAATAAATGAATTTGAATAATGATAATTTTATTAGAAGAATTGTAGTGCTACATTGTACATTTCTTTTTCGAAACATTTGAAACTGCTAACTGTGCAAAGTATAAGAAAGCAGCGGTTATTCAACTTTATTAGTTTACTAATATGCTGAACGTTCCTGTGAAATCAACTTCATCATTGAGGCAAATAATTTAATTTTGATTTGTTAATGAAATAAATTTTAATTTGTAAAATTTGGCATGATTTTTTTTAAAGTTTCAAATGCTTACGTTTTGCGATCTTCGCCATACAAAATGCATGGTGAAAAAAAATCGGTCAAAAATCTATACAGGGCAGGCCATTTGACTTAGAGCTACCAAATTCAGCACGTAGTTAATTTTTGCTTAGTAGATGCTCACTAAGGAAGGTTTTTCTAAAATTTTAACACGATTTTTAATTAAAAAGTATTTAATATTTTTTTCTTTTTGTAAATAAGAGTATATTATACGCAAGAATCATTTTTACCAACCAAATGTCAAGAAAAACTTTCCTGTGATGCTATTTTTATTTCTGTGCATTTTCTTCCTAATTTTAAAAAACTTTTCTATGTATTTTTAAGTATAATGAACATCGCTTGTAGTGGCGACGTTCTTTCGGTCCTAGTTAAAGCGATCACTACATCCGAGCGCCTTATAAATACTATAGTTCTGTAGAAATACAAGGGTGCCGAAAAAAAAACAGACCACACGACATTAATCGTAATATTTATTCGTTTTTAATTAGAAACAGAAAAATAGATACAAGGTATGAAATTGAAAAATATTCATATATTTTTAATTTTGTAACTTTTTTTAAGGTTATCGAGACTATTGCAATATCAGACATTCATTGGATAAACCTTTCACATAAATAATGTTCAGCAAAAGATTCATTATGGTATTGGATTAATCTTCTTAAGATTGAAGGACTTGCAGAGTTCCGCGAACTGATATTGGTTTATCTTTTGGCTCCTTTTCATCATCATTGTTCTTATGATGTGTACTATCACCTCTTCGGTTCATCTGTGCTTGATAAATTGTTTCTTCTGTAGTTGTCCTCCAATTTTCGCCAAACTTGAACCAGGGCTCACTATCGTCTTTAGAAAGGTCTGCTGACTTTTCAATGAATCGTACTCATTCTCTAGATTGATCCTAATAAAATATTCATGCTGCATCGCCTGGACATTAATCACTACAAGCAAATCCTTTATCACTAGAACTGGCGTATTTTGATATAAGAGATTAGTTCCTTTCTATTTGATCAGTGCAATCGATTGATCGGTAGATCCGTGATCACTACAAGCGAAGTCTACTGAATATTTTACAATATGCCTCTCTTATTTTAGTTATTAAATTAATACTCATGTTCGTTGCAACGATTTTAAGCAAATTTATTTTATGTGTATGTTAGTATTGATAAATAATTCAGAGTAGATTTTAAGAATAAAATGAAGATGGCTGGATCAAGCTTAACATCTTCATCAAGCATCTTCATGCCTTGATCAAAATGCTTTCGGACTTGAGATTCCAGTCTCCTTTTAATTTTTATTTGCATTTTTAGCAAAAATACATAGTTTAAAAACAGGGAACTGAATGATCTTTTATTATTAGTTGTATGACTTGAACTGGCATAATCAACATGATGCCATTCTCCTTATTATTATTGAAATTTAAAATATATGAATATTTTTACTCATTGTAATGTTGCCACACCGTTTTAAAAATGAAATGTCATTTTGATTTATTATTTAGTAATGAAATAAACGCAAGAATAATTGTTCCAAAACAAAAAAAATTGAACATTTTCTGACATACCGATTGAAAGCTTTGTCTCGTCCTTACAGATTACTTACCGAATGGCTGGTTTTTTTTAAGTTTTTTCTACAAAGAATCAATCTGACCGATTTTCCCACGCACCACTACGTTTCATCAAGTGCTCCTCCCTTACGGGAAAACACCGTGTCCTCGTTCTTTATTCTCCCGCGGACACTCGCCTCATCTGCTTACTAATGAGAAATTTCTCGCTACATTGCTGATGCTCTCATAATGTAATTATGTTTTGTATACCATTTCAGCTTGTTCACGGTTCATGTGTGATGATCTTGACTCATCAATTACATGCTGATTTTAGATCGAAAAAACACAGTGGAGAGTTATCTTTTGATTCATGCATTTCATTAATTTAAATGAAGATTTTTGGGTTTCTCTCCTCTTCGTGCAATAATCAGAATATTTTTCCATTCAAAATCACTATATTTTATCATATTGAAAGAGTTTTTATTTGCCTTAAAAATAAAACAGTAGAATTTTTTTTGTCATTTATACAGAATTTCAATTATCTACTTTTCTGCCAACTCATTTGGCCTTTTTCTCCAAGTTTTGGTGTAACATGCTAAAAATAGCGTACGCAACAAATATTTAATTCATAACTCAGATTTTGTCGTAATTTCGTTGTTTCGATTTGCGCATTTTTCTGTTAAGAAATATGCATATACAGAAAGGAGATAAAAATCTTTCAGTTGTCTTTCCTTCCGTTTGTACATTTATCCGAATATCAACCACTTAAAAAAATACAGTAAAATGCACTTTATTGCAGAAACTTCAATTTATTGTACTTTGGCAGTCAATTCAGCTTGTCTTTCTACCAATCTTGGAGTTAATGTATGAAATAAAAAATGAATTCAAGAAGGATTATTTGTTTGTCAACTTTATGTAAAGCCATTATTGTTTCGATTCGCATATTTTTCTTTTTACTATACATTTTCTTTATATATATATATATATATATATATATATATATATATATATATATATATATATATATATATATATATATATATATATATATATATATATATATGGTAAATGAAGCAGACATATATATATATTATAATGTCTGCTTCATTTACCAATTTAATTTCCTTCTACGAATAGAAAATTTGGTGTAAATGCGCGAAATAAAATTTCAAGAAGCATTTAATCATTGTTATATCGATTTGTATGTTTATGGGATTTAAAAATACGTATCTTAAAGAGGAAAAGAAAATCTTTTTCATTTGCGGCCCTTCTGATTTCATGTTTCGATTCATGTTTATTCTTGAGTAATTTAAAACCTATTTTAAACACATTTTGCATGGATGATGTTTTTCCTTTACATTTATTTTGTTTTCATGTGAATATATATTTTAAGTAATATTTTTATTTTATTCATGGAATTCGAGAAACTGAGATATAAATTACTAGTTGAAGAGGGTGCGAAGATTCGGGTGAATTCAATTTTCAGTATAGAATCAAACTGCGGTTGAGATTAACGCCCCCGGTTTTTATTACCCTGTATTGCTAACCAAAAAAAAAAAAAAAAAGCCATGTAGCTTTTAAAATCAGATTAGTATTTTAGCACTGCTATGAAAATACGTTGGGCTATTTGACCTTCAAAGCTAATTTTAATACACTTATCTGTAAATATATTTAAATAAGCAAAATAGTGTGAATTTGCCAAATAAGAAAATAAATGTTCAGAAATATATATATATATATATATATATATATATATATATATATATATTATATATATATATATATATATATATATATATATATTATATTCACGTGAAAATCTTTTTTCCATTTTAAATCCGTTAAATGGTATGCATTCTATTTTGTATCGATATTTTTTCCTAATTTATCTTGTAAACAATCAGAGAATATTTTATAGATTTATTAAGATACATAATAACAAAACATGTCTTTTAAATTTATTTTTAAAAAATTCTTAGGATTTTTATTTTATTTTTATAAGGTTTATATTTGATTAAGCAATTTCAATTATTGCTAAATTCATATATAATGATTAATGAAAATAAAATCTGATGAAATTCTGTAAAAAGGAATCGAAATTTCGTAACAATTCAATAAAATTTCACCCCCCCCCCAAAAAAAATAATGATAATTGAATAAAGGTGCTGAACATTGAAATCTACTATTTAAACTGTAATGGTAATACATTTTGTATTTAAAAATTTTAAAATTTTTTTTTTTTTTAATCTCAGATTAATTTTGTTCGCTTGGAGTCAGATTAAATAAAGGGAATTGAAGAGCACTTCAACTTAGTCATGTGATGATCTGAGTTACTTTAGACTATGGAATAAACATATTTAAATTTTATTATGAAACTAACGAAATCACATTCAAACAAACTCAAATCTGCCACTATTTCAAAAGACAAATCAGCAATATATTTCCAGTTTTAGCTCATGATCGAGCGATAAAAGTAACAATAAGGTCTATTCTAAAAAAAAAAAAAAAAAAAAAAAAACTTTAGTAATTTTCTACATCGAAATTCTTTTTAAGAGAAAAAGAAAGAAAAAGAAGCATTTGATACTGTGAGTAAATTTTGAATTTTCGTTCTCGATTATGAATACTGAAAACAAATTTTAATTTTTATAAAGAAAGCTATTTAAATAATCCTCCAACAGAATCATTTTCAGCCGGCATTTCCTCTTCTAAATTTTGCAATCTTCAACCAGTTCATATTATTCGATTTTGTTTTAAAGTATCTGTGTTTTTATAAAACTAAATGAAACACTCAATTTGTCAAGTTAGGCAAAATGTTCATTAACTCTCTGCTCATTGGTTTCTTTCTTTTTTCTTTTTTTTCTTTCAATCTTAAATATTTCGAATAAATTTAAATATTTGCTCCACCTCTACATGGGAAAAACCCTCTCATTTTCAAACTCGCTTAGTTAAAATGTTTTTGTTAATAAATAAATTACTTTCTTTTTAGATTTAAATTTCTGAAGTTCGTTACGCATTGAAATGCTTCGAAACTAAAGCCTTTATGCAAATGGACATCTATTTATATGCTACTTGGTTATCGGTTTTTCTTCTTGCCATTTCCAATGACAGGATTTCATGGACATAATAACTTTTATACATTTTATTTTTCCTGATCTTTTATGTCCGCTTCTTCTAATAAAATCTTCTTGTCTGATTTTTGCCAAAGATGAATCACCGTGTTTTGAAATCGCTTTCTTTGTTCTTTTTTAGTTAAAAATTATTTCGTCCTTAATATATATGCCTTCGGAATGGATTCAATCGTTTCTTTCATTGAAAGTTAATTCAGTTCAAAAAGAGCATCTAAGATTTAACTGTATAGAGAGAAATCACGTGTTAAGTGGTTCATGTTGGCCATTCTTACTGAATAATAATAAAAGCAGCGATAATTTAATAAATGATATGGCTTTATTACTTAAATTCTTGAACAGTTTTTAACTAGGATTTTCTAGGAATTCCTAAGAATATATTGTCACTTTTATTATGAATATATTAAACAAAGAATCTATTAAATATTCACTTTTAATAAGCATATATTAAATGAGAAATTTTTCTGATTTTGAATGCATTTGAGATACATTTTTAGCTTGTATTTAAAGAAAGTTAAACTGTGAATAAAAATTAATTATATGTCTCATTGGAATAATTTTTTTATTAAAAATGTTAATATTTAGAAATTTACTTATATATTTTCTTGTGATTTTAAAAGGAAATTAAAAGATATTCGAACCTTTAGTCCAACTATAAGTTTAGGATTGATTCGTCCATGTTTATTTTTTATTTGATTTAATGCATACAAAACGTCGTCGCAATTCATTTTCCTATTTTAGATTATCTCATTGTGCTTTTATTAAATGGAGTAATTAAAATAATGAAATATGATGTTGTACAGTATACTTAAGATTTTTCTAAAACCATTAAAATTAGAGAAACATATGTGTGAAAATAAAATTCGTATTTGGAAAGGTAATTTTTCGAATTTTAAAGTAGTTTTAAAACGTTTTTCAATTATGTGTTAATGAATTATTTTAAATTTTCAGTTAATGAAAAATCTTCTTTAAAATATGAAAATTCTTTCTTTTTTAGTACCAACTACCGAAGAAGTAGCTAGGTTCCACATTTGGCCACTTTAAGTTAAAAAATTTTTTTCATCATGCTTGTCTTATCACATAACCTACTTTCATATATTGCAATTTATATATAATACTATAGTCTATGAAAATTATTATGCTAAAAAATTTATGATTCTACATTGCCAGGATGTTGAAGAATTTATTTCCATATTAGCTGAAATTCAGATCACGGTTTGCGTGTATTTTCGATTCAATGTAGGCCATTCACAATCATTTCTTCACACTTTATATGCAGATCAAGATAAATTATTTCTAAATTATATCAAATCATTTAAAATAATGAGAGTACCTTCGTATCTAGTTACTACGTGTATTTAATAAAAATTGTGTGGGATACCATTGAGTTTTTCTTCTGAAATGTCATAATTATTTGCATGAAAGAAGTATTTAAATCGTCTTGAAACATATTTGCATATATTAACTAGTCAATGGTCTCCGGACAATTATCCAAAATGATCGATTTATTCCAAAAGGGTATATATACCACACCTTAGATCGCGTCACCTGTCATCCATTTAGTATTGGACACGCAACCGCTAGAGCAACCATAGTAAATCTGAAATGGTATTTTGGAATGTTAGAGTTAGCAATTAGTAATTTGAGTAATTTTTATAAAATTATCTTAAGATCAGTATTTGAGAAGAAGGGTGATGAAAAAAAATTCATTGCATATTACATTTTTCTTGGTACCATGTTGAAATATAATTAGAGGTTTCTAGGTAATGAAAGGTCTTTGAGTTATGACTGCATTAATATTGTATAATTATTTCCTGGCAAGCAAATGAAGATCAACACTTTATGTTCATCTCCATCTCAATTTTAATAATGATTTTGATGATATACCGTTTCAACAGAACCGGCGGTCTGTTTCTCTATATCATGTATTGATTGATTTAAACCATCTTTAACAGTTTTTGAAGCATTTCCGTTCATCTTATGAAATTTATTGTTATATTTATGTTTATATAAATACCTTACTATCATTTGCGATGCCAATGATCATATATTAACAGAAAGATAATGTAAAAAAAGCAATTTTAAAATACTTCGTGGTTAAATGTATTCATTTATGCGGCATTAGTAAATTAATGACATCCAATTTAATTGATTAAAATTATTCATACATTATTCATTATGTCCAGGTTAGGTTGCCCATCATATATGTCCCATTAAATCATCTCCAACCCAAATGAAAAGCAGAAATATTTATAAAAGCAAATTATTTTATTGATGTCATCTAACATCACAAATACAGATATGATTTAAACATTCAATTGTGCTTGTTTGAAACGTACTAAATTTCAACAATATGCAAATTTATTTAAAAAGAATGTTTATGATAACAATTTGATTATACAGAGTGTCTCAAAAACCTTGACCGCGGCTTTTATTCCTGAAATATTGATCGCAAACATATACTGTAAATTACAAAGTTGCGTTAAAAAAGGTGCACATTGCTATGAAATCAATTAAAGTTTTCAGGGAATTAAACTTTAAAAAATACAAAATTTAAATGTTGATACGGACCCCGTACTAAAAAAATTCCCGGTGAGTAAAATGTGCCGCATTGTTTTAAAAATATGTTTAACTCTTTCAGTTACTTTAACATTAATGTGTTTATCGAATTTATCGTTTATCTAATGTATTATCTATAAACTAGCTACTTTGATCAATTTATTGCCCAGATTTACTTTTTAGGCTGTTAAATGATTAATATGAAATGCATTTTTTGAAATTCACCTTGTTATTTGATACGATTAAAAAACTTAAATTGAATTAGTTTACTGCAAATTAATATATATATATATATATATATATATATATATATATATATATATATATATATATATATATATATATATATAATATGTGTGAAATAAAAGCATAAATGATTAATATAGAGATGATGATTAGCAAAAGCGCAAGCTTAAATACTTTGATGGATAAGTTTCAATTCAACCATAACATTTAAAAACAGTGAACTGAAAATGTATTTAAGTCTTATGCATTGGAAAATATGATTAAAATATGGGGAAAAATTGTAGGAAATAGAATCGACATCATTAGAAAAATAGTTTTTGTGTCTTAAGATAGTAAAAAGACCATTTTTGTAAGATAATTATTTTGAAAGATACGAGCATCAACTTTCGTAGGGAAGTAATAACGATTACTTCCTACGAACTTCTGGGCGACAAGGTGAACCCTCTGCAGACATTTTTAATAACTTTTTTTTAGCTGTATTTGAAGTTTTGAATTCAGTGAAGCAGTCTGAAATTCGCACAGTGTTTTGTTCATATTTGATTATTTTCATTCAGTAATAAGAACGATTTCTGTTTCCGTTTTATATACTATATAGATTGAGTGATACGATATGCATAAAGACTTAATTGTTCAAAATGCTTACACCAGATCATTGGACATACAGTACCAAATTTACTTGTAGTTATTTATTGGTTAATGCGTACTCACTAAGAAGGGGTTATCAAATTGTCATTAACCATTTGTTGAAGTTAGGACACTTTTCCTCAATAACCTAGGAACATATAATTGCGCAAAAACCAGTCTTATGTTTTGTTAATGAATTTTAGAAACATTTTTAGCATATTTTGCAAGAATAGGTTTCATCGCTTTATTCTCATGAACACTGCAATGATATTAAATTTTTTGTGAACATATTATCATTGCAATATAATTAAGGAAATTTCTAAAAATAAAATGTAGACTGAAGATTCAAGTCTAAAATATTACGATCCAAAGTTTCGAATTAAATTCTAATTCCCTTTCATTTTATCTTTCTTTCCAATAGCAGGAATCTCGAGCCAAGCAACATGCCCATTTATTTTTAAAATCAAAGATATCAGAGTTTGCTTATTGGCTTCTCCTTTCATTTTAAAGTTTTTTTTTTTTAATTCTCTTTATGTTGTTTGATAATCATTTTTATTCTTATAACGTACCATTAAAGTAAATGGAATCCAATGATTTTCTACTATTTTCCTTTAAATGACAGCATTTCGCATATTGAATGATTCCTTGAAATATAGCACGCCTTTCAGAAACAACTGCGTCTGTTATAATTTGTTTGCAAGAGAATGCATCGACTTTTAACTTACTATTTCGCTTACACCAACTGAATCGATAACAAGTATCACTTTTAAAATAGATGATATTCATTGGTGGAATTTTTGCCTTGAGCTTTGTCTGTTAATACTATTTGTGTAAAATGAAGTTTGCTTGAAAGCAAACGGAACTGTAACTCATTAAAAGTTGCTCGAGGGACAAACGAAGCTACAAATGTATGCAAATAGTTTGGAAAGAATGCCGCACTGAAGGTTATCTGAAAACTGTCTTTCTTCCGCTTCTCATTGTGTATTCCTCGAGCGAAAAATGATTGATTTATAACTTTGTTCTCGAAGGTTAGATTCTTATCTCATCCTCAGTCAGCCCCCTTTTAACACTTAATGGACTGGCCTGTCCCGGTGTGGTGAAAAAATGATGACAATATTTAGGGGCTGTTTCTTATCTAATGTCAGAATTTTGTCTTTCTTGGTCTATTATCCTCTCACCATGCAGAGTCATTCATATTGAAACATTACTTCGTTAATTATAGCAATTAAACTATTTCTTATAAATTAGGTTGCTCAGTATCATTTCAACACATATTTTTTTGCCAATTTCTGATGTCTATAATTTACGAATTAGCCTTTTTGCTCAATTTATATATATATATATATATATATATATATATATATATATATATATATATATATATATATATATATATATATATATAATATGAAGTTTCTTCTTTAGCGAATTTATTTTAATTCTGTCGTTGCAAATTACTGTACTGCTTCGTTTCTAAATATTTTAGAAGGTCATGATTTTGATTACGTAATAAGAAAATATCAATTTTTATGCCCAATCCTTCCAAAAATGCATGTTACTTAAAAATTCTTTTGTGATTTAAAAGTTGTCGTAATTCGAATCTGTCCATCTGTCCATACATGTGGCTCGAAAGTTTCGGGTTAAAATTGGATTTGAGGTCTAGCATCGGTTTACCCGCACGATTTCTAGCTCATAGAACGTTTTTTTTTTTTTTTGGGGGGGGGGGTGTCGTTTATCTAAATATTCAAATCAGTTTGCATTAAAGTAATGCAAAAGAGACATTTAATTTAAAAGTTTCATGCGACTAAATTTTAGTGATAAAATTATCTGAATATAGTCGTGTATGGAAATTATAAACTGAAAATCTTTTTCTACTTTTTTATTGTTATTTCTTTCCCTAAATCATCAATTTAAAAAAGAGAGAGAGAGAAATGACGTTTTCCTGCAGGACCTAGCATTATTAGAAATCATTTTTATTATTTAAATTTTAATATATATGACAATTTATTTCTAAGAATAACGAAACTTTTGATGAACCATTTGCTTATTTTTTTACATTTTGAATTCCCTGATTTTATAGTATCAATAAACCATAAATTCATGCATTATTCTCTCTCAATTAAACAACAATGTTACACAACAGAGTAGCTGATGAAATTAATAGGTAATATTTACATATAAGAAAAAGTGTTTTTTTACGTTAACTTATATATTTACAACTCTTTTTGTTTTAATTTTTTTCTAATTATTTTTTTAAGTTAATGGGAAGTAATTTTTACTGGTTTTAAGCGCAATAATATCTGTCAAAAGAAATTCCATAATTATTCCAATAACGAAAAATATCTTGAAAGAGAATTGATATTTCTTATTCTTAAAAAACAAAAAAAAAAAATACTAATTTAAGGTAAGGTGATTTAAGTATGAAATCCCTTTATAATTATTTATGTATTAACAAGCTGAATTTGAAGAAAAAAAATTATATAGAATAAAATCAATACTCTGCATTCAGTAGATATATTTTTTAAAGAGTACATGAAAATCGATAACAACTTAACTGTACAGATAGTAAATTTTTGAAGACTTTTCTGAAGCGATCAAATAAGCAAAGAATGCCATGTAATTTTTAAAAATTTATTTTATCGCCTCTTAAAACGGTATGGGAAAAAAAAGAAGAAAAAAAAAAACCTTCAGTTCACTTCTTTCAGTCTCTATTTATTTAACTTTAACATACAATTTATTTCAAGTTTTATATAACAAAAATTTTAAATTTATTTTATAATAATTAATTAAATTGATCAAAAGAGAAGCTTTTTTAACTCTTATCAAAAAATTAAAATCAAAATTTCCTTATACTTCTATATAAAGATTTACATAACCTTTTTAGAAATAAAAAATTTGACTATAGGATTAATCAGACAAAAAAAAATTTAAGATTGACTGGAGATTTCTTTTGTAAAATAATGCAATACATTATTGTGAAGAATACAATATCAAAAAAAAAGGTTTACAAAGGAAATAAGAATGTGTAAAATAAACACTCGAATTGATTCCAAAATAATTATGATACGATTAAAAAAAAACTAATCATTCGCCATTCATTCTTCAAAGAACGAATGTAGAAAACTATGTTTACAACGTTACCGTAAACCACGTTGAATGCTACTACAAAATGGTGGTCTTCCATTAATATAATAGCCGTAATTACCGAATATTTTAATGGTTCGGGGGTCAATAAAAGTTAGCAAAGAATTGCTTGAATGCTCTCAATTGATAATGTTCTCATTCTCCGTTGTTATTCTAATAAAATCTAAAGCAATGCAGTAATAATTTTAGGACAATTATGCGAAATTTTCCGCTTTCTAAAAAGGATTTTGTTTGTTCTGTTCAGTTTTAAGAAGATTAGTATATAATTTTCTTTTCGGTTTTGCTAACAAATAGTACTTCAGAAAACATTATGTCTTTGTGGTGAAAATTTTGTTTCATGTTATGCCATCATTTACAAAAATGCTATTGTAAATCTCAAAACTGCATTGATTGTATTATACTTTCACACAAAAAAAGGTAACAAATAATAGACAAATTTTCATTATCTGTTTGTATCAGTCTTCTTTAATCACATGAAATGTAATTTGATATATTAAAAACTAGTCTCTCTTGTAGTCAGATGGTACGCTGGATATTGATTATATTTAAATTTAATTAAAGCTTATGTCTTCATGCTTATGTCTACCTTCATGTCTTTAATTCTTAAAAATTTTCAGATATTAAAGCAGTGTTATTTTAACTGTCTTTCATTGCGCACATGGATCTTTTCAGTAGAAATTAATCCATGACATCATAATGCTGTTAAAACGTAATTGTCCGGATCATCTAAATTTCGCTGTATTGCACTTTTTTGTTTAGAAAATTACAGAGATTTAAACAGAATCTCTTTTCCTTAGCTTTCAACAGCGGAAGAAAATCACGTGATTAAATATTTGGTGAAATAATGCAAACGTTTCAATCTCAGGACAATAATGCAATATATTGTTGAAAATAAGGCAAGAAAAAATATTTCTGAAAAATTGCCAAAATCAGGAAAATATTGTTCGACTGTTAAATTAATATCATTAGGCAGACATTTTTTTTTTAATTTTGAAATAGCGTGAAGTTTAAAGTCATCCTGTGTTGCGTATTTCCACCTTGATTCCGAATTATATTTAGGCTAATTTTGATACCTGTAGGTCAAACGGTCTGTTCTGTAGAGCGCCAAAATGCAGACAAACACATCACATTAGATACTATTTATTATCAGTAGAGATTAAAAACTATATAATAAAATCATACATTTCAATATAATTTACTTCAATAACACGAAGTCCAATTGTTGTATTTAGATTGGAGCAACATCCAAATTTTTGGGATATCGATCCTGAATATTTTCAACGGCAAGTTGAAAGGAATTTTAATTAAAATACAAATGCAAAACTTCGAAAATGATGCAGTTCTTATGATGATTAAAGATTGCATAAGCGATTTGCTTTATGAAAAACGGGGCGGAATATTCACTCAGCTTCTTCACTCAGCATAATCATTACTTGATGACGTTCTCCAGAGAAGTAAAAATAACGGATTAGTATAGACCAGGGGTGGCGAACCTTTATGAATCAACGTGCCATTTTTTCTAAAGAAATGTTCAATGAGGTATAGACGTGCAAAGAATATTGACTTGTGATAATTGGAAAAATAATAAAATTAAATACTAACAAATCAAAAATCTTTCTTTACTACGAAAAATACATTTTGCACTGTATAGTAATGAATGTTTTAGTTTGCGTAATTCAAATTAAAGTAACATTAGTGTGACTTCTGTTGTTGCAGATTAAGTGACAAATTAGCAGAATTCAAGCTGAATTGGGAGTCATTTGCCAAGCGGTTTCTAAGCGAGTCTTTAATGTTATTCATCTCCGTAAATAATGACTCATCGGCATAAATAGATGAAAATATGGTTAAAATAGCATGAACCAGCTTCTACAAACAGTTAAATGTGTCTGGAATCGAATTCCATGTTTCCAAAATTTTGTTACTGTCATTCTTACTTATATTGCTTGTTAATCTTTCTGTTTCAATTTACATCGGGGTACATAATAAACTTCCAATAATTCTTTGAACTAAAAAAGTCTCGCTGAAAATTCCTTGATTGAAGAATCAATTACGGAAATAAATTCTTCAATAACTTCTTCTTCATCTGGTTTTTCATATACATCTTAATTGATATATAATATTGATATTTTTTTCAAGTTTGGAAAGTGATATTTTTGATATTTTTTTCAAGTTTGTAGTTTCTTGTAATAATATCGTTTCTGAAAACATGCGACAAAAGTGCGAATAAGATCCATCATGATGACAATTTTTTTTTTTTTTTTTTTATTTATGCCTTAAAGTTTTACGTTCAATTCATTGAAATGTTGGCATATGTCTGTAAAAAACATCAATTTTTAAAGTCACATAATATCCAATAACTGTAAGTATTGTTCAATTTCCCCCTCATTTTGGAGAAACAGTCTGATTTCTTTCAAGCAGTCAACAAACCTTTGAAGTACATTCCCACGGCTCAACCAGCGAACATTATTATACAATAGTAAGCCATTATACACCGAGTTGACTTCATCCAACAAAGCACCAAACTTTCGTTTATTTAAAGCCTGCGACGGTATGAGGTTGACTATTTTTGTAACTAACGCCATTACATTATCAAGAGATGTTAGTGAATAATGCCGGGAAATTCCAGAATCTGTTTGAAATAAACTAACGAAACCTTTTTTTTTTTTTTTTTTTTTTTTTTTTTGCTTACTATATTTGGAGCACCATCAGTTGTTACTGAAACAATTCTTTTCAAATCAATTTTTTTTCTCAGCACGTGATTTTTTAACATCTTTACAAATATCTGTGCCCTTTGCAGTTGTTAGCAACGATTTTATTGCAATTAATTCTTCCTTAATGGCGTTTCCTACAAAATATCGAGCAAAAGTATCTAAACGTGCAGATTTAGTGATGTCATAGCGATATAAAAGGAGCGTAGTTAATGTTATCTGTTATGTTTCCGGGCAGTTCTAAGGTTCTTTCTTTTATTGTGTTTCTGGGTAGTGGAATATCATTGATCCGCTAAATTATCTTACCTTTATTATCAAAATCCTCAAAAAGTGAGGACGCGCATGCTAACCAGGCTTCCTTCAAAAACTCGACCTCTTGAAAAGGCTTATTATGCCGATCAGTGACATTTGCAGCGCTCATACGACAATTTTTGCTAACATATTTAATCATCGACGTCGATTATTTATTTCTGTCTTTTATTGCACTTGCAGGGAATGGGAATGTGCACCTTGCGCACCACGACCGATCACTCGCATTTGTTTGAATTTCTTCATAGTGAACTTTCTTATCTTGAACTAAAAGGCAGAATATGTATTGATCGGTGACGTGCCCAAAATATTGTGTCGCGTGCCATCAATTTCACGTGTGCCACTGATTCGCCATCTCTGTTATAGACAGAATGCACATATTTGATTCACCGTTAGCGACATATGTCGACGATACGATTAGCAAAATGTCGGAGAAGTAATTATTAGCTTCAAGTACATTTATTTATAGCAGTTGGTTCGTCAGCAATTCACATATCTATTATTTCCTATCTATGCCTGATGTGCAAAAGTATTGCTAATGATTTATCAACACTTCATCGAGGGAGGCATATGCGAATTATTCATCTGCTATTCAACTACACCACGCCACTAATGATTTTCTGACACGATTCGCATGTTTTAATGTGCAAAAATTGAATGATGAGCATGATTTCAAGATGCAAGCTGATGGCAGTTTCAGAATGGGCACCGTAGTTTTGAACGGTAGATTTAAAAAAAATGTCCAATATATATATATATACCGCGCCTGCGTGAGTGTATTTGTCAGTGTCAACAAATTTAATGTGCATCAGGCGCATATGCATAGTGAATTTTCAAAAAAGCTAGTCTCAAAACGGTGCCTTAAGTTCAGCTAATCAAAAATAAAAACAAACACATCATTTATATATAACTTATCTGATAAAAGTAGCATAAGACATTTTTTAAGCAAAATTTGAAGAAAAGAAAAATATTGTGTTGTAGAAAATAAGACGAAGCTGTAGAAAAATTTCAGAAGAAATACAAAGTTTAGGGTTTGAAGTAACATTTAAAATTAATCACCGTTAATTTAGATCCACGAAAATATTTCTACATATTTATAGAAAAATGTATTTTCAATATTTTCATTGATATTAACTAAAACAAATATTTGTATCCTGATGAAAAATATTTGCTATCTTCTTCAAGAAATATTTATCTCATCAATTAACAATTTCTAGTATTTTTAGCAGAAATTAAACTACCAGAAATTAACACCCTTTTTTAAAAAAACGTTTTTAAATCTGGTTTTACATCATTAGACGTTAAATACAGGAAAGAAAATAAACAATTGAAGAATCCATAGTAGATAAAAGCATCAACATCTACCTATCAAAGTTGCAACAACAGACAATCTTATAGTTTTTGAAGTGTGAATAAAGATACATGTGTTATGTTACAATCTTCTCTCTGTTTATCATTTCCAATTACTTGATTTAATGTTATTTGTAGAATAAGAAATGCAGTCTATCATTTGAACTGGCTACAGAATCTCATGATGTCCTAGTTTCTTCCCAGTTCACCATATATCATTATCTTATTCGCTGTCTGTTCCAAATTGATACTTCTTGTTTCAATCATGATGTTTTTTTACTTTTTTGTCTGTTTTTCTATCTTTCTGGGGAGATTTTTTTTCTATCATTCGTTATGAAGCATTAAAAAATGGATGATCAATTTTATTCTGTTTTCTTGGATCGAAAGTCGACCATGGAAATTCGCTCTATTAATCATGTGAATCCAAACATCGAGCTTCTTTTTTGTGCCCAAACTTTTGCAAAAGGTTTTAAAATGTTTTATGGACTTTATTTAGTTCTTCAGTGATGTAATGGCTGCTTTTGGTTCAATTTTAGTCTAAGATTTCATCGATATCTCAAGGGACTAATTGATTAACTAAAGCAACACTTTTAACATTAAATTTCAAGCTGTTATTAATAAAACTTCACTATGTCAACAAATGCTACGCATCTTTTTCGTATCTCTATCACTTTATCTTTTTTTTATTATTATTAATTCTCAAATCTATTGAAATTTCCCTTTTATTTTCACGCATTTTGAAAATGCAAATCAGCATTTTCAAAATAAGTGATGAAATGAATGATATTTTGCAGCTTTTTATCTTCGGAACGTTCAGACAATTTAGTTTACTCTATTCTATCAAGTACTGTTTCCAGATAGGGAACTTTTTCTAGAAAAATTGCTAAGATACATATCCTCGGTCCCATATTATTACTTACTGCTTTGTCAAACCAAAATATTGACAATTAAAAGTACATGTAAGATAAAATCCTGATAATTTATCCAAATTGTTATAGCATTTTATTAAAGATGCTAAACCTCAGTGACAAATGTTATTGGATTAATTTTTAAATCATTGACCTATTATCTGAAACTAAAGCTCTTAGGTTGAATTTTCTTGATATTGCCAATCTCTCAAGAAAGTAGATAGAAAATCAATGTTTCACCAACGACTAATCTTATATTATTAACTCCAAGTAGTCTTTGCTCTCCAAGTAGCAGCCCTCTAATATATGTGTCAAATTTGAGATTAAAAATATCTTTGCTACCCGAAATTTCCAAAATTGGTTTAATTGTAATTAAATGTCTTAAAACCTCGGAAAGTTTTGAATATAAAAATTATACAAAGTTGATGCATTTGCATTTTTGCTTGCCCCCCCCCCTTTGCCTACATATAAAGCTGAAGCACGCAGGTGAAGTTGCCGATACAACGCTGTCCGGAGGGTAAAAATTGTGTTTTGGGATCGAAGGGTTCCTATTTCGAGACCAGATTCCACTGAAAAACTGCCATGTAAGCGGACTTGTTGCGCGTTAAATCAGTTTTATGCCCTCTCGCATGTTGGGTGCAAAGGTTTGGAGAGAGGATTCAGTTTAGGTATCGTCCTCGTCATCTGACTACAGATCAAAATTACGAAGTCCGTTCTAAAATAGTTCTAGCTAGTTTTTTATATGGGATGCTATACAATAAACTAATATAACCTAAACTAGATATTTAGCACAGGAGCTGGTGAAAAAATAAGACCAAAGCTAGTTTGTTCTTTTGTCGAATTAATTTCATTATTTTATCTCTAAGGAAACACAATAAAAAGAAGACTGACATTTGTAAGAGCTTTTGGAGATGCAATAACTGTTTGATTTGTGCAAATTTTTATTGGAATGTTTTGATTCCTAAATAATTGTAATTAGATTAATCTACATTGAGACTGAAACCGAGACAAATTTGAGACTGAATAATAAACATTTATTTATAGTTTTTTTTCCCTTATTTTTTTTTTATTATTTTTTTTGGCAATTGCAAATTTGTTTATATTATTTTTTTCTTTGAAAAGAATCATTTGTTGCCCAGAAATTGGAATACTTTCATTTACTTTCAGAATAATTTCAATTTCTGAATTATAAGAATATTTTCATCATGTGAATCTGAGAAATCCTTCCTCCATAGCCACTTAATATTCTACTACATATTTACTTTTCTTTTAAAAAAATAAAAAATATGTATAAAAAAACGTTGCAAATCGGAAAGAAGTAGCACACTGAAAAATTAAAATTAAAAAAAAAACACTTCTTTTTCCAAATCATGCAAGGGAATGCTGGAATATATTTTTCCCATTTTCGAAGTATCACAGTCACGGAAATCGGGCGTGGGAACCGAAGAAACGCCCAACATCTTTCAAGCATTCGAGGGGGGGGGGGAGAAATACAATAAATAAATAAAAAAAAAGGGAAAACCATGGTTTAGTTAGTCCAAAGCTATCCGTTCGTCCGTCTCATTCCGTCGGCACGTGACTCCACTACAGCGCGGGAAAATAAATGATGGTTCTCATGTGGAAGCCGATTACCAGCGAGGAACTGAACGAAATCCCGTAAATGTGCCACCTAGGCAGATTGCCTTCAATCTCTTTTAAATTACTTTCATCTTAACGTTATTATTGCCGTTTTTTTCTCTTTCTGCTCCAACAATAGGCCACCTCCCGCGCTATTTTAGCAGTTAGGTGGGTTAGAAATAAAAGGTTTTCTTTCAGCATTGATAAGAATGAAACGGTCAGTTTTGTCTGGGAAAATGCGAGTGAATGATTTCATCCGGATGGCTACTGCTGAATTCTGATTAGCATACACTCACACGTGAAATAACGTGGGTTAGAGCTTTAATTTATGTAACTGTAACTTTAAGATGGAAAGAAAAAAACACGAAATTGTAAAGAAGTTCCTTTCGGCCAGAGGGAAATTAGATTATTATCGTGTGACCATAATTGAGTTTGTCGTAGGTGCATTGTTATACAAAACAGCCTAAAATTGACTTCACCTTCAATCTGTTTCAAAAGCAACTTCAGAAATTTTAATGAAGAAAAAATTAAATAAATAAGCTGGGTATTGCTTCAATTTAAAATTCTGCAATGGCAATGTAGTAATGTTTCGGAGTTTACTGTGTGACAAAATGGTCACGAGTACCACTAGTTTAGACGAGCACATAAAGCTTTAACGTCATGAAATTCGGCATCATTATTTATTTAATTGTTAAAATAGAATTATTAATAAAGTAATTATATTTTGATTATTTATGGGGGAATAGAGAACTTTAATGTATTTACGATGCACATGCCTTACTGTGGGGGCTGATCTAACTATTTTAATTTTTTTTATTTTCGAAAAGAATCCAGAAAATTTCATGCGTGTAGTGCAAATAAAAGAATCTAAGTACTACATGTCTTGGAAAAACTGTTTACTTTCTTCCAGTATAAAGATAAGAAATCACAGAAAATTAAATTGAAAATTTTGAATGAAAGTTAGAAGACCTGATATTTATCATTGATGTTTTTATTATTATTATTTTAACAATTTGCATTAGGTTCTTTATGTCAATAATTTTCTTAATGACTTTTCTCTTTTCTTTACATTTCACAGTGATCGTATACATGACAACATATATTATATGTAAATATTGAACGTTTTTCAGTGTTTTGGGGCACTCATTTCCTTCTGCGATCTTTTGATTGCAAATTTGATATTTATAGAATTCAAGTTTATTAATTAAATATATTTTTAAAAACATGCCTCTCATGTTTGGCTAACTAAATTTTTCAGGTGCTTTTAAAAGTGTAAATAAAGAAATTTTAGTATTTTTTTTAATTGAATTTATTCTATAAGCCAAATATTAAATCATCGTATCAGTATTGTATAGCGGGCGATTATAACGAGTTCGGAAAACAAATTTTTAGAAAATGTCCGTCTCTCTGTGACAAAGATAATTCAGAAACAATTGGAGCTTGACAATTGAAATTCAGTGTATGGTTTGACATAAATGTAACAAATTTGGTAGAGGTTTTGTTATTGCAAATGTTTTGTGTTAAATTTTGGTTTCAATTGGTTGAGGAAAACTTGTCTGAAACACAAATTTGGTTTTCGGATACTATTAATCACATGCCAGGGATTAACCGCCAAAGAACTCACCAAGGATGACACGAAAGATTCAATAAAATGTTAAATTCATGCCAAAAGTTCATATTTGTAACTATTGTACGCAGTAGAATGTAAGATGTTCTCAGAGATGACACCTTTATTAAAGAATATGCGAGAAAGTTTTGGAGAAACCACTCTGACTGGTTTCTTTCGCGTCTCTTATGCTTTCAAATCGTTACAACCGAATAATTATATAAGTAGAATTGATAAGACTGGGTTGCTAGGAGGTTGTATTTATGCCCATCTAAGATTTGATTTATAAAGTATTATCCAAATATTTTTTAAAAATTTAGTATCTTTTTACAGATTTAAGAAGGGGGAAAAGAAAACAAAAGAAAGAAAAAGGATTGCTGAATGTTTGATAGTGATCACTGATTTCTCATTTCCAGTCTAAGGAATTCTGAATATTTTATAGAACCTCATTCGTGAGTTTATAAAGAATGGAAAAGTTTAAAATTCATCTATGATCATTATCATCATTCAATATAATTCTAAATTATAATTTACTTGCACTTTTAAAGAAATAGTATAGAAAATCAAAATATACTATCTTTTTCTGTCGAAAATCGATAATACTGATCATGAAAATAAAGTGTAGAAGAAATAGAATTTAAAAAAACCACTATATAAGCAATTTTTAAGATATTGTCATGATTCATGTAAGTAATAGTAATTTCTAATTTAACGCATAGAAAAAAATATATTCCAATATCGCTCTTTTGCCTGCTTTTCCTTATTTAGAAACAATTTACAAAAAGAACAAGGAATCTGCGGTGATGCATTTTATATTTCATACTTGAGAATTATGATATCACACTGGAACATGAACTACCAAATTACTCAACTTCCCAGTCTTGTACAAGTGTTATAAACGAAGTGCAAACTGTGTTTAGAGCTGTAACTGCGGGTTGCTTGATAAATGATCTCGCAGATACGGCGTGTTAAATATCAGTGTTCGATCAATTACCCATTAAATTTCTCCCGTGGACTACCCTTTCTCTTTGTGATTAATTGGTACCTATAATTAACAATTATGGGTGTAGAAAGTCACGCAATACCTCTGCCCCACCTGTGTCCGGCATGCGTGTTGTAAGGTGGCTCAGCCATTACTTTCTGCGATCTACTCGTCACTGGATTTCCGCGATCAATCATGGTTTTGGTGCTATCTACGTAAGTTAATCCAGTTTATTGTTTAATATATTTATACGCACCGTGCGACAGATAGGTGCGAAGGGGAACAGTCTACCTTCGTTCTTCGACTATTACCTGGGTTGTGGAAGTCGTGACACAACTTTTATCTTTAAACGGAAAGTATTTTATTTTTTTATCTCAATTTAGGGAATGAATTGCTGGTTGCGCATTTTCTAGGTTATTGATCTACATTCTTTACCCTAAATTGTTATGAATCGCGGAATAGCCGTCTATCTGATTCTAATGTATAATTGGATTAATTATGTAAGAGTTTCTGTTTTAAAATTAGTTGATGTATGGTGACCTAAGAAAAAAAGTGTAGAACGCATATTAATGCATGTTCTTTAAAGATACATTTTATCTTTTATTTAAAAAAAAGAGAGAGAGAGTAATGCCATATGAATGCCTTATTTAATAATATTTAAGAATATCATTTTAATTGCATAGAATCTTTCATATAAGTCAGGTTTTTTTTTTTTTTTTTTTTTTTTTTTTTTTTTTTTTGCATTTAAAGTATTTTTTCTTGACATGGTGCTTTACTCTATCTCTCTATATTTCTTTTTCAACCTATGTTAGTGGTCTCCTCAAACTTTCTCGCATGTTTTTTTAATACAGATGCGTCAATGTCCGTTGAACGCCTTGCATGGTATTGACGTTCAATAGTTACGAAATATTAACCTTTGGCCTTAATTTAGCATTTTTACTGAATCAGTCGTGTGATCTTTGGCAAGTATTTTGACAATTAATACCTTGCATAAGGTCAAAAGAACCAAAAAAAATCGAATTTAGTTTTTAGACGCGTTTTTCCCAATTGACTGAAACAAAAATTTAACATAAAACTACAATTAAAGTCTCAAAATCACGTGCCAAATTTGATATGATTAAGTCATTCCATTTTTTAGTTATAGCGTTTACATGTTTCTGAAAGCACAGGCCGACAGGATAGGATTTTATTCAAAATTCAGTTGGCGTTTACGCTAAGTTGCGAAATATGTGTACCGAATTTATCTAGCTCTCTGCGTTTTGTAGTTACCGTGTTAACTTACATTTGGACAGAAAGACTTCCTCTGAACGGATTTTGCTTAAAATTTTTTATATATCTACAAATTTGGTTTTAAGCTTGTATATCAAATTTCATCTGTCTAGCTCAAAGCGTTTTTGAGTTATCTTTACCACATACAAACGGATATATTATAAAATGTGTTTTTCGAACTCGGAGAGGTCTAAAACCTGGAAATTCATCAAGATAATGATAAATTAATCATTTATTATTAATTAATAATAAATTAATCATTCGTCAAGGTAAAAATAAGGTAATGATAGATTAATCATTTGTAAACATCTTTACGATGTTTCGAACAAGATCGAATCCCCTTTATTGATTTTTTTTAAAAAATTTGAATTAACTTTCTTGATTGTCTGTAATTAATTCATTTTCCAAAACATTTTATTCGCTGATTTCAAATATTTCGTTTCCTGAATATTGATCCTTATCAATGATGACTTCTGAACATATTTCTGTTTTCTTCTGCTCTCTCTAATCCTAGAATGAGAGTATTGCGAATAGAATAGATAAGGTTTATTTATAACTGGTTTTAAATATTGGCAGTTTCCTGTCATTATTTTTATTTCAAAAGACGACTTTTCTGAGAGTAATTTTCCTCCTGATAAACATCGCATATTTTCGCAGAATTTTCTTAAAAATTAAATAATGCTTGTTTAATGGTGCTTTTGATTTGGGTCTTATTTATTTTTTTAATATTTAAACTAGAATATTTCGATTAATTTCTGCTGCTTTTCAATTCTTATATGAAAATATTCTAAGTTGAAAGCCTTGGAAAGATGAAAATTAAATAGCCCCCATCACTATTTAATTTTATGAATAATTGATCTTAACTCTTCAGTAGACTGTGATTAACATTTCATTCTACAGTTAGTTATCAAAATAATGGAAACATCTATGAATAAAAATGAGATTTTAGTATGCTCTTCTTAAATATTAAAATATAATCCTAGCTACCAGTTTGTTTGTTTTTTAATTAAAGAATATGTGTCATGATAGTATGAGGTGGCTTTTGTAAAGTTGTATACGTTTTGAATTTTTGTCAAAAGCCTAAAATGTCAGATTTCACAGATTTTCAAAGAGGCCAAATTATAGAAGTCTGACTAGTTGAAGCAACTATGACCGAAACATCGCAGCTTTTAGACCTTTCTCGAGTTTTGGTGTCTCAAGTCATGACAATGTACACAGAGGACAAGTTTGGGCAAAGCAAAATTGTATGCTGAAGATGAGTGAAAGAGGGCGACGGGTTTTGAAGCAGATTGTAACGTCAAAAAAGAAACAACGGCAGTCGTAGAGCAAAATCAACATCTGGTTTCTGTAGTGTCAGTAATTACATATCGGAGGCACCTTCATAAACAGAACATTTATGGTCGAACATCAATTCCCAAGCCACTTGTCACAGATGTTAATGCCAGATTCGTTTACAGTGGTACCATAACCACAAAATAGGATCAATTGATAAGTGGAAGACATTATGTGGTTAGATGAATCATCTTTCACACTTTTTCTCACAACAGGGCGGGTACATTGTTGAAGGGCACGCGCACAAGCATATGATCGCTGTTGGCTTCTTCCAGTGAAAGTTGGAAAGGCATGGAGGTGGATCTGCCATGGTATAGGTAGCCGTGTTTAAGTTTTCTGCTGGCCCAATCGTAACCCTGAAAGGAAGGATCACTGGTGAGAAGTATTAGCTGATCAGGTCCATACTTTGACGCACACTTTGTTTCCTGCAGGAGAAGTTTTTTAAGATGATAATGTTCCTCTTCATGCAACGGGACTTGTCCAATCGTGGTTTAATGAAGTCAAGGAGGAAGTAAAACATCTACCTTGGTTGCACAGTCCCCCAACCTATGGTATAATCGAACTGTAATAGGCTATTTTAAAACTTCAATCTAGTATCGATATCCTCCACTGCTATTTCTTCCAGAACTTTCACAATATCTCCATGAAGAATGGCACAGTATTTCTCTAAACACTCTTAGCTCTCGTAAGATTCGATTTGCTTTGATGGCCTACGCTGTATCGCATGCCAAAGTTGGCGCTATGCTTTATTAGGAAAGTATTGTATATATTATATATTCCTTGTATTGTTTGCCAATGGATTCTAACCCCCCCCCTCGCTTTTGCAATGCATTAAGATGGGTTTAACTCGATAAAAGGAAAAGATGTTTACATTTAACAATAAAGTAAATTTCGAAAATGCGTACATTCTTCCGCATTTCACCTTTAGTGAGATAGATTCGTCGAAAAGTGGTCGCCTCTGGATATTAAAACGAACAGTATTCGTGTGTGGTGTTTCCACCTGCATATTAAAGAAACTATTTGGATATTTCTTAAAATGTTCGATTTATGGACAAAATAACATGAGTCGAAAAAATTGAGGACATTTAAATAAGATTTCAAGCGTTGCCAATTGTATTACATTTTTCTCTTAATTTTAATAATTTGATTAATTAAACAGATTTGAATCATTTCTCCAAAATTGAATACAAACCATAGTGATATGATAATTTTTAGGCTTCATTTATTTATATTTAGAGACTATTTTTTAAAAATGTACTTTTCATTGTAATAAAGATAACTTGCTCATAAAAGTAATATCAAGGTATCAGCAATTATTAAAATAATGAAAAGTATCATTTTAAATATATGAAACTGATATAATTGAAAAACTAGTTTTTCGAGTTTTAAAATGATGAAAAAATAGTTTGCGGGTATTAATATGCTTCGATGTAATGTGTAATATTAAAAAATGATAGTATTTCATAATTTTTCAATTAAAAATCTAAGTAAACTTTTGAAAAACCATTTCTTTGTGAACATCTACTGTTTAAATAATAAATACTTACCTAATTTGATAGCCCGAAGGCCAACTGTCTGACTTGTTAAGTGTTTTAAGTTATTTTTTGTATAGTGTATGTTGCGTCATACAATTTACAAATAATATTCCATCTATAGATATTATCGTGTAAAAAAAATCAGATGAATTTACACCTCCTCAAAAAGTATTTGCATACTGAATATGTCGATACAATAAAAAATAATATATGCTTAGCTTTATATCTTGCTAAAATATCTGTTATGGCGAAACACTAATCACTGACAGTCTACAGCCTTATCAATATCTTGTATATTGATAATTGCAAAGATATATGGTATGGCTAGTAAAGCAAAAGCAACAAATTATCATAAAATATTATTAATATATCATTTAGATGTATCCCAGAGATTGATCTCAGATGAACATCCAATTCATTTCCTATAACTAATTCCGTGCTTTCGCAGTCACCTGCTGTGCTCACCACTCCCTTTGGTGGATTGAATGTGCATCAACTGTGCCATCTTTCTTGGAGAAAAATAGAACCAAGCCCAACAATCGCGCCCGGTTTGCACTAATGTGAAAGCATATTGACAACCATTACCTTCAATTGGCGGACGCCGTGAGCATGCCGCTTGCAGCGGCATTTATTTTCCGTGGCAATTGTCTGTGATCTTATGAAGTGTTAAATGGCGAAAATTTCACTCGTGACCGGGGTGTTGTATTATGTCCGTTTTGTTTTATGACGATGAGCCGATTTTGTTGGGTGTGGGCCGACTTTAAAACAATGGAAAGTAGGCGATGAATGAATTAGATATTTTCAACTTTACTGCACACTGTAAGCGGAATCATGTTGTACTATAAAATTTCGTGTAATCAAAAGTTGTAGAGCATTAATAGGTTTTTGATTTCGCAAAAATGTTTTGAATTACATCTGAATTCACTTCTGTTTTGTAATATCATAATGAGCTTGAGTGGGTACCACAATAAATCTTTTTGAGTTTGTTCTCTCTTGTTATAAACTTACTTAAATCTGCCCTCTTTTACCTGATGGAATTTTCTTTTTATTCTCAATTTTTGTATTATTGCCTAAACGACGCGAATATATTGCATTTTTGTTAAATCGGAGCAACAAATGCTAACTTAAAAAAACCCAGAAATTCCATTTGTTTTTCCTTTGTTAAAATAATTATATTATCCCCAACTTATATGCTAATATTATCAGTACCCCTAATGTATATCTCGTTTCATTTTGTTTTGAATTTGCTGTATAACGAAACTAGCGTATTATGATATTTTTGTGTTTTAATACACGAGATGAATCGAGAATCCTAAATTCACCTAATACAATGGTAAATCACACGAAATAATATAAAACAGTATTAGAATAATGAGCGGACTTATAATTTATATCAACTTCAGGTCCTTATTGAAATTGTTCTTTTATGTAATTTTTATTTTTCTATAAGAAACTCAAATTTAAAATTCAAGTCCAATTTAAGTGTTACAGTAGAAATCCGATAAAATTAATATCAGTTACAAGAAAAATATTTACATTATTGAAATTTCTATTAAAACTGGAAAGTAATTTAAAATTTCAATTCAAAAGTTTAGAAATAAGGGCAAGAAAAAATGATTTTTAAAAAGTCCGTATGCTGCTTTATTGTATAGATGATAATATAAATGAAAATCTTTCATTAACCAGTTAATTGTTTCGACCTCTTCGGAAAATGCGTATCAAAATTGTGTCTCAAAAATTACTCCTGACTTAACTACTTATTACTCCTGACGAATAAACTCGTCATAATGCAAAACATTGTACTTTTTCCATGACGAGTATACTCGTCAAAAACAATTAACTGATTAACGGTACATTTCACAATCACAAAAAAGAAACAATAAGTATTTGTATCCATAATTTTCACTTAATGTTGATACAAAAAATCATGGATTCAAACATTTTTCTTTTGGAACGAGCCTAATCAAACCGATTTATGAAATTTTGGTGGAATCATATTGTTTTACTTTGTCAAGGTTTTATCTGGTGTTTCGAAACATAAATAAGGCAATGTAGCAGACGCGTTGAAAGTGAGACATTGATTTGATTCCTAGAACCACTGTCTTTCGATGTGCGATTTTGTGATGATTGAATCAATCATTAATTTCGTTCTCAATTTATTTCGATCGCAGATTTCTAGCACTTATTTGCTTTACAAAAGCTATCTTTTGTCGTAGTGCTGAAATGATTAATTATGTATACTGGCCAAGGGTCCCATTTCCTTCCTTGTTATTCATACCCCTCTAATGGTTTTTTAATAACTTTGCTTTGATAAATTTTAATAGCTAATTAGAGGGTATCGCCTTTGTACCAAGTACTCTCACCATGTTTGAAACTCCGGACCTGTGAATTTATTCCCATGAGTTCGTTATCCAGAGCAATCGAAAAACCAGTCGCCTAGAAGAACAAAAAGCAGAATTGTTTACAAAAGGCCTTCGTTTTGAATCATACCTGCATTTCCCACACCTGGGTTGCCATTTTCTTTCATTGACTGGGCGGCCAGGGTGCTGGGTGGAAGCATGAAAGGTGGAATTATTTAAATGTGTTTATTTTATTTTAATGAGAAAAGAGTGTGGCCGTTGTTAAAATGCAGTTGTGGGTGGAGAGGTTTCAAAACGGCTGTCAGAGGTGAGTTCAGGTGCTGCTCGTATATAAAATTAAGAGCTGACATGCCACCAAGTCATTAGTTTTAAAATATGTTTCCTTCGTTGCACAAAGAAAGATGGGTAATTTGTCTAAACGGTAGAATTAACTTGTAACACCGTAGCCATATTATGATTGTAAATTTCAACGACAGTTTAAATAATTATTATTAATATGGCAAAAATATCAAATGTCTGATAAATGCCAATTTTATTTCATGATTCAAAGATAATTCAGCAGTGAAGTTCTTAGTCCTGGTATTGATTTAATTTATGACAAGAATGTAATTTTATTTTGCTTGGTTACGTCGTCGGTTATACGTCGAATATACAGTTAAAGGTGATCAAGTCTGAAGAAAAAGAAATAGGAGTTAATGTGTTAATGCTATTTTAAAATGCCATCTACAATAGGAAAAATCATGATTTCAATATATATATATATTGCTACGCTTTTTTTTTTTGTTACTAAAATTACATTTCAAAAATAGCAAGAACATATTACATATTTTTTTTGACATAGTCATTTTTATTTATATATTGACAATATATACTATTTGTAACTGTCGTGTACGTTGCACAACTGGCTATTATCGGAACTTCTATTATGCCTGCTGATTTATTAGAATATTTAGTTAATGAAAACAAAATTCTTTCCACTATTCAGCAATTTACTTTAAAAAGCTCCACTAATTAAAAAATCTTTAAAATTAAAAAAAAAAGTGCAACATTAGGTAGGTTTTTCCTTTATTGTTTAATGAAATAGCCAATCCTGGTTATGCTTAAAAGTCATTGATTAAATGGATGGTTCAGAATGTTGATATTAAATACAAACAATGGAAGAGAAGGTTTAAAAATGTTTACATATTCCTTTAAGATTTTTCATTTCTTATAGTGCTGTTTACCAGAGTTGTGTTTGTCTCTGGTAATTGTTACAGGTTCTTGTAGAAATTCCAATCAATATATTGTCTTGCTTAACGAACCTTATAATAAAATTAGATATTCGTACTTTGTTTAAAAATATGTAATATCCATAAAATGTACTAAACTTCTATATATTTTTTCAGCATTTTCCAAAAATAATAACAAATAAATATGTCAGTTATTGTGTCATTAGACACAATACACTCAACGAAATTTGTTATGCCTAAATTATAAACTTCTAGAAGAGATATATCTTGTAACTTTTTATATTCGCAGAGAGTTATGATGTGTATTAAAGGTTTTAGATCCAATGCATCAAATAGTTTTTTTTAATACTTCGCAAACCAGTTTAGACTTTTGAAACTTGAACGATTTGTTTTGTTTATTTATTTCTTAAAAATATACAGATTTCCTTTTTTATCTATCCTATCCCTTGCATCAGAAAAAAGGGCTCAATTAATGAAAAACTGTGACATAAGATTTGTTTCCCGTGCTTTTGTAGTCTATTAATTTAGATGGTTTTCATTCTATTTAGAATATTCAAGTAATAAAGAAGAAAAAAAGTGTATAAATGCTATTTTATAAAAAAAAAATTATGTTGGTGTATTGAAATCGCCATACTTTTATTCGGTTCTGGCTATACAGAAAAAGTTGTTCATTGAACCCTCTTGCAGATTAGTTTTCCAATCCGAGGCTGGCGAATGACTTTGAATGTTTAATATTTCCCACCCTATATAATCAAATATATCTTCACTTCAAATTATGCGGGAGGATAATGAAATTATTTTCATCTCAATAAGTGCACTTCCTCTCGCTTATTTTTTTCGTTTTTTTTATTTGTATTTTATATTAAATGCAAGTACACATAGAATCTCGATTCTCCCACGCAAACGCAGCCACCGCCCTAACTATGATCTACTGCTTTGGTATAATTTCTCACTATATTTTTTATATATTTCCTTAAGAGAGCAAAAAGCATTAATCATATAGAGCAGCAATTCCCATTTCAAATCCAGTGAATTAAACCATTGTAATTTTCTGAGGTTAAGTTGTTTGCGCGAACTTACATTTCATTTGTAGAAAGTGTCTGTCTCTCATGGAAGTGAATTTGGATGGAATATTTGTGAGATTTGATTATGTGATATTTTGAGCAATCTTTTGTCAAAGGTAATCAGTGTTTTCCATGAAGTGTAAAAAGTATTATTTGCGATTATTTATGATGAAGATTAGGCATCATTTAAAAAAAAAAAAGGCTTGCCTGTTCTTTCATGTAATTTTATCATTTTTTACGCATTTCTAAACTGCTCACAAATAAATTTGTCTCTTAAAATTTCCATAATCCGTGTTTTGATTTCTAGACATTCTCAAAAGTTTCATCTTTCTCTGTTCGCGAAAAAATATAATTATTCTTGTCAATTTCATATAATCTTTCCTACGTAGTAATTGTGCTTAAAGTTTGAAAAAAATCGAATTATTCAACAAAAGCGTATTTTTTTATATTGTTATTGTTGCTACTTTCCTTGTTTGTTTTCTTTTTTACCTTTGTTATTAAGTAACTTCAGAAACTGTGTAAAATACGTCTTTTGATATCGGTTTTCTTATTTTCTAGGTCGAGAAGATTTCAGCGGGATAGATAACGAAGCCCTTGATTTCACTGATTTAGAAGATTATTTAAATAACGACAGTGATAAAACTGGCAGGTAATTACTATCTACAATCATTTTTTTTTGCTGTGATTTAATACTTAATAATGACTTCTTTTATTGTCCTTATCGAGAACTTTACATGTTTCAGGTCTAATTAACTTTTTTTTTTCTGCTTTGAAATTTGATATGTAAAGTAATACAGATTTTTTTTTATGTCAGTGCTTTTTCAGCTTCTATCACACATATATATATGGTGCATTCATTTTCAATATATTGCAGAATCATGAGCCATCTTATATACATATAATATATTTAGCGCAAAGTACTCGATTTTCGAAACACTAATCGATTTTGCGATACAAATATTATTCTTATAATAAGGAGTTCAATCATTTATTGCGTTGTATACACACCTTAACTCTATTGTTTAATTTCAGTCTATTTTTAATTCAGGCTTTGTAACATATTCAAAAGACTTCTCTTAAATTACTTGTGTTAAAATTTTTTCATTGATAATTGTTTTCAGAGAAACTAGAAACACATATTAGAAAAAAACTTTGGTTGATACATTGAATATTTTGATGATTTTTTAATGACTTGGCTGTTGATGGATATTTCAATTTAAAGCACCCTTAAAATTAGAAGAAAAAAAAATGCTTCTGCCATAAAAAAATATTTACACTGAATGTTTCTCCATGTGTTTATTTTTAAAAATACTCATATTAAATTCAAATTCAGTCAGGAAACCAATATTGAAACTGAAATCAAATCAGCGTATCCATTATAAAGACAGTGAAATTACTTTAAATTTTTTTTCCTTACATTCAACCAAAAAAATTATATATTTTTTCTGATTCTAAATAGCGATTAGATTTAAAATACAACCAGTAACTTTTGTAAGTAGAAAATATATCCCAGAGCCAGGAGTTTGCACTATTTCGATTTGAAAAGAAGTGATGAATCATCATGAATATGGTGTATTATTTCTGAAAATATTCCTAAAGGTTTGCTATAGCTTTATAGTTTTTATAGGCGCTATGTACAAATTTCAACATCCATGAAATGAAATCAGGCAAAATGCTTTACAGAGTAGAACTTTTGACCTAAAGCAACCAAATTCGACAAGCAATTACTTTTTTGTGTAATATGTACTTACAAAGAAAGAGATTTCCAAATTTTAAATTAGATTTTTAATTAAAAACTAATAATTTTGCAACTTAATTATAGCATAAACTTTTTTACACTATCGCTAAAGTTTAGAAAATTGGCTTTTCAATAATAGTAATTGTATTTCCATTAAATTTTTTTTCTGTGATGTTAATAAATTTGTAAATATATTTTTTTAAGTAATTTTTATAGCTATTCTTTTATTATGTTAGCAATTGCATGCGCACAAACATGAGTTGCGACGATATTAAAAATTTGTTTGATGTTTGTATTAACACTGTTCTATAATTAATAGTAAATTTTAAAATTGAAATAAAAGATTGGGAAATCAAACCTAAAACATTACCATAATATGTTGTCTCAAATTTTTTTTTTTTCTCCTTCAGTTTCCGTCATTTGTTGAAATTGGTTGGAAAGAGGCTGTAAATTTTGCACTAGCTTGCATTATAACAAGAAATAAATGCATTATCACATAAAATGCCATCCATTTGATATTTTACTATGGTACATCTATATGCTTCAGAAGTTGTTTCAGTTTTAATCGTCAAGTGTCGATATTAAGTGGCATGTTCCCGAATTAATGGCTAATATTCTGAAAAGTTTCTTATGCCATTATGAAATTCTAAAATAAGTAAGTAAATAAAAGTATTATATTAGTCGAGTGTTCATTAGCTTCAATATCTACATATCCGATGGCAGATTCTTAGAAATTCGAGCTGATTTTTTTCTTTCCTCTCATATGCTAATGATTTTACTTAGAGTCTGGTACGAAACGCTTCTTTGGCTACAGTAAGATCTATTTGGATTCATTCTTTAAACATTTTATTTTAAACTTCTGAGGGTTCTTAAGCTTTCAAATTCAAAATAATTCATAAATTTTCAAACTGTTCATGTTATTTTATAATAATAATGCGATCATTCACCTCGTGTGTAATGAGTGCAATCATGGCGTTATGCTTGGGAATAACTACACATACTAGAGAATTTATGAATAAATCATACCTAAATTACATATTGTAAAAATGAAAATTCATTTTGATTCCGTTCAATGAACATTTGTCATCTACTTCTCGTTATTATTCTGCATAGCATTCTATTTATTCATTCAAATTATATGAAATAGAATCGAATAAGTGCACTTCTTAAAATCTATATTTGTGTTTTCTTTAAAATTCTTGAAGAACAGTATTGATGTGTATTGGAAAGGCATTATACTGATGTGCTTAAATTGTGTCTATACCCAGAAATTTAAAAAAAAAAAAAAATCTGTTCTTACATATATTCTAATTGTGTGCGTTATCTATTGTTAATTTATAAAAAAAAAACCCTCATTAATACTTTGGTATATTCTTGTACGGAAATGAATTAGCAAAGGATATTTATTTACGCATTTATCAATAGAAGAAGAGCCTGTTTTACGCATTTATCAATAGAAGAAGAGCCCACATATTCCGTTAATTCAAGTCCGTTCAATTAACGTTTTTAAATGACAGTATCATTTAAAAACGCTAATTGATTTTTTCTCCCTTTCCTTTAGGGTTGAATCAATTATTTTATGTTTCATTGTTTATATTTTATCCATTCTAGCCTCGACTTTCCGTAAAAATGTTTCATAAATGTTTTTAAAGTTGTCATATTTGCCTATAATTTACTTGCACGCTGCAGAATATCACACCGTGTTATTAAACTCCACTTCACTTACAATTAATAGAAAATTGAAATGACTTTCTTATTGACGTATTTATTCCACAATGCATTTATAAAAGTCATTAGCCATCACAACTAAAGTACGGCATTTGATCGTTCTGTATTGTTAATGATCTAACAATAATACAATTTGCGAGTAATAAGCCACTTAATGGCCTATTAACTGTTTGTCGGTCTCTTAATGAAGTTTTTGTCTTATTTCGTGAAAAAGGTTAACATTTAACCTTAAAAATAACTTATGAATCTTAATAGAATGTGTAAAAAAGTTGAATCTGTTCCTTTGCGGATTTTTTTTCTAGTGATATTATAATATTAATGTAATTAGCCTTCAACCTGAAAATTAGCAAAACTTTGTCTCTGATATAAAAAAAATATCAAACGAAATACGTAATAATCTTTCTAAAACGATTTCTTGTTCCTACACTTTTGCATTTTCTTAGCAAAATCCTGCAATTATCAGTTCATTAAATACGTTCAATGTTGGTTGGTACCAGCATTTTGTTTCTTTCTCTCTGGTTCAGGAATTTTTAGAGTAATTAAAAGACGATTTAATGTGTTTTTGTTCTCGTTCGAAAAGTGGAAAGCAAGCTGAAATGCTATTAGTGAATGAATATCTTTCACATGCCTTTCATACATATAATTTATGTTTTAAGAAAATCTTCCGGTTTTATAAAAATGTTTCTCATTATGAAGTAGAATTCCTTTTGCCAATAAAGATAAGATTTATAAAATTATAAAGAGTGCCTCAAAATTAATGCAAGAGTTGAATTTCCACCATTCGTGCAGTAAAGTGTTGACAACCCTGTTAAAAAAAACCCATTTGACAGCTAATAGTGTAGGGTTAGTAAAAATGGAGCGTTACACGATAGAACAACGTGTTAAAGCAACACTTGAATTAAAAATCGCAAATGTTTTTTTTATTTATTTAAATTGTTATATTTTTATTGAATCGTAAAGTACACAGGATAGGGTTATGTATGGAATAACTCCGTTGCTTTGCTGGCCCATACGCTCTCTTTTGTCGATATTTTCCATGACTGTTTTGCATAAATGTGACAGAATTTCATTGATGCAGTATTGAATTTCCTCCTTCAATGCACGCGTGCTTGTGGGATTATTGGCATAGATCTTTCACTTCAAATAACCCCGTAAAAAGAAATCCAGTGGTGTTAAATCATATGATCTAGGTTGCCAATTCTAAAATTTTCGAACTGTTGCTGCTAAACTTTCATTATTTTTGATATATTGTTCAACTATGAAACACGTTGTTATATCGTGTACCGCACCATTTTTACTAAAAATTGTAGCAAAAAATGTGGCAACAGTCACCGAAGAAGAAACTTCATTGCTGTCAGAACAAAAACACTGAAAATCAATAATTGCAGTGAAAGTTCCAAAAATGGATTATGCAGAATTTCATATGGTAAGTGATAATTCTGTGGGATTCTCCGACCTAGCCAAATTAAGGTAACTTGATGGGGCAGTCGAAGAGAAAAATAATTTAAAAAAAATATGTATAAAAATTAATGACATGTAGCATGAAATTTGCAGACAATTTTCTTTTATCAATCAATGTTAAGTATTTGAGTTACATTTCCTAAGTTCTGATCTTATCTTTGTATAAAAGATATTGAATCAATTTTTTTAGCAGAATTTGTTTTCATGAAATAGTCTCGAATTTATCTAACATCGTTTGCAAAATTTTTATTAAACTTTTTATTTATACTTTACAAAATTTTTATAACAGAAATTTCTCACTTATTTAAAATTTCTTTAGAATATGAAATTTATCTTTCGCATCGTAACTAAAACAACAGAATTTTGCAGAATAAATTATTAATGGATCGTATGATTGAACTACTATCTGACTGCAATATTTTTCGAGAAAGTATTCAATAAAACCAAACGTAGGCGTATCTAACTGCTGCATTTTTTCCGAGACACATTCGAAAGCTATAGTGGCTAGTATCTGGCCAACGATCTATCTAGACTGGCATTTTGCTATCCAATAAACGCTTTGGTGTTGTGGGCGTTCGCAAAATGTGTGAAGTGTGGTTATCGATATAGCCAAAAACTTTGATAGTATATTGTGATTGTGGAATCGGGTAGGTGAATGGGATACTTAAAACCGCCCATGTAGCTTGAACAAATTGACAATTGTTTTGTTCCAAATGGGCAGTTATTGAGAGAATAAGGGAATATCGTAAATTTTGTGAGGCGGTTGTAAAACAAGGCCGCTCTGCATTGTTTGGCTGAAGAAGTGGGCATATTTTCTACACAGTCATTTAAATTTTATGTCTATGTAACGATGTAGGTATGATATTAAAGTAAGCTTTGTGGCTTAATGAACTTTGTTTTATTTTCTAGTTCATAAAAAACCCAGCACTAGAACCTAAATGGGAATTTGATTGGATTTAAAAGATGCATAGAATAAAATTATTTTTGAAACTTGGGTGCTTTTAACATTTTTATGATTCACATAGATTATTGGTGCTCTCTGTCTATAAAAGGCGACACGAATGTTTGCTAACATTAAACACTAAATAATAAATTAGATATTATCCGCAACATTAATTGATATAATCCTTTGCTTTATATAAGCAGTACAAAAATTCAATTTTTCAACCCAAGTTTTTTCGTTTTGGTTAATTAATTGATTTCTTTTTTGTTAAGGATATTCATATTTCAATAAAATACTTATAACAAGCTAACTTATTGGATACATTATAATGTTAACATTTTTTATCTAATTGTAATAATAACTTTTGTAATTTTTTAATGATAACCTTATAAAAAGATGTTACTTTGTACAAATAAAGTTGCTTTAAGGCTAATAAAAATTCTACGTCAGTTTATTTATTAAATTTATGCATAACGTTAGGTATCCTGATTACTCTTCATTAAAATTGCGTCATCATTTTATAAATTAATAATCATTTAAAATGACTGATTTTCAGTACTTAAAAAGAGAACATTTTGGTCAGACTGATGCCAAATAATGTCCGGTAAATCACAATTTTAAAAATATTGTAAATTATAAATCACCTCAAAATAATTCTTATTGTTTTGACGAATATTGCATAGTTAACTGTGGGCTGGTAATGGAATGATGCAATCAGAATAGAGATACATCCCGTAATGTATTTTTCTATCAATTTCCGGTTACGAATTATTAAAAAAGAATATCTCTCATGCATTCGATTTAGATACTCCTTTTCCATTTCATTTCGATCGTGTGCTCCACATAAAATACTGAGGTCAGTTAATCTAATAAATAAATAACTCCCCCTAATGGATAAGATTCCCAGTGAAATCGGACCCACTAACGAGTCCCACAAACAAAGCCGTCAAAGAAAAGTCACGTTTCTTTTCTTATAACTGGACCTTCGTAATCGTTTTCGTGCTTCGAATGACGCGCGTTTCATTCGTAATAATGACGATAAAACTCGGACAGAAATACACCCCCATTCCCAAGCACCCAAAAAAGCGTAATCCTCATAATGGAACACGGTCTTTTCTCTTGCCCATAGGAAGTATGCCCATTAATTGGCACCACTGACCAAATTGTATAATGCAATGCGTCGTGAATTTAAGGATGAAAAAGAATACTGTCTCTTTCTATTGTTTCCCGACAATATTACGTGACAGTAGTCTCCTTCATTGCAATCTGAAGGTCATCATCGATGATGATAATTTGTTGTTTGGAATCCGGTTTTGCTATTGTGGGTTCTGGAGAGAAACAGAGGTAGTCCATAATTGCAAGGCACCAGCGCCTTTAATTTGTTTTCGCCGGTTTTAATTTGTACGAGACTTGGTAAAAGCACTTGTAAATAAATTATGTGAATGCTGAATTTATATTAGTTTTTTTTTTTTTAATAAAACTTCAAAACTACCTAATTTAAACTAAATTGTTCTGCATACAAATATTTTAATTTCGATTTGATCCAGTGTGTGGGATATGTTTTTAATTTTTGGCTGCGGGTTAATCTCTTAGAGTTAAGCATGGATAAGTTGCATGTACTCAGTTTTGTTTCCATGTCGCCTTATAAATCATCGCATATTTTTCTGCCCCTCCCACCCCGTTTTAAATTTGTTTTTAACTTGTTGTTTTTATTTGCTATATTACTTTAATCGCATGCTTTTTAAAAAAATATTTTCTGGCTTAAATAAATAAAATTTCTCCGTTTATTTTAAACGAATCAAAAATCAAAATTTTGCCGAATATTTTATTAATTTATGATTTTGAAAATTTCCCTTCGAGATTAGCATTCTCACACTTCAAAATAAATTGGTGGCAAATTTAAAATATCTAGGTTCAATAGCTTGTCTTGTACAACATCAACAAACATACACGTTCTTTTTTATTAGTTCAAGAGATAAATTTTACTTTTGTAAGTTGAACAGAATTAATTACGACACTTATTAAATTTCTTGATAATTTTAATTGAAAGGTTTAAATTAAAGTTGTCTTTTTTTTAATAATAAAGTGACTAGGAATAAGAAATTGCTCTTAAGTAACTGATTATATAGTATAAATTTTACTTTTTTATCTGAACAGAATAAATTAGACTCTTATTAAATTTCTTAATAATTTTTATTAAAAAGTTTAAATTAAAGTTATTATTTTTTAATAATAAAATGACGTGGAATAAACAACTGCTCTTAAGTGACTGCATGGTTATATATTTTAAAATTGGAAAATGTTTTTATTTTTATTTAGATCAGCTAAAATAATAATGGGTTTTCGAAATAAAATGCTTTTCAGCATTTAATCTAAATCTATGAATCTAATTTTTGGGCTATTATTTTTTAATAAAAATAGATTTAAATGAAAAAAATATCAAATGATTTAATGAATAAATAAAGTTTTTAAGTTTAGTGAACAAATTAGGCTTTTAAATAACACTTTTTTAGGGCATATTTTTCTCAACGCTCTGCAAAATAACTTTCATTTTTGAATGCTCTGGGAGGTGGAATTAATTTTTTTCCCTTGCTACACTGTACACCGTAAGTGTGAAAAATAGAAGGGCTCATAATCATGAAACTTATTTTCTAATTCATCACAATCAATATCTTCGTGGCTTTCTAATTCACTGTCTTTTTTTAAAAAGTTAGGTAAACAATGCGGTTCGTTATTTTCAAAAATTTCATTGAAGTCTTTTCTATTATATCAACCATTTCTTTGTAAGTTATGCATTTCTTAATCATCATGCGGAAACATAATAGCTTTCCTCACAGTTTGATTTTTTAAACGTTTGGGATTCATTATTTTAGAAATGCTATTTTTCACGATACAAATAAGATTTATAGGTCTCCACCCTATTAAAATTGGTTATATCCATCAATTTAAATTGCTTTAATTTATAAAGCATTTAATGTAGAAAAATGCCTGCCTATAAAGAACAGTAGGAATTAAGTAAATGTATATTCATTAAATATTGCGTATATAAAAAAAGATGAATGTTTTAAATATTTCTCCAAAATATGTATCTCCAATACTATGTATTAAAAAAAAATCCTTAAACTAGAGCATTAAAACTGCTTATTCAAATGCCTAATTCTATAACTTCATCTGTGTTGAATACTATTACTGCCATATGTTGGGCAAAATGTCGTATATTTTATATAAACATGGAATCCACTAGCCATGTTCTGATCATATTGCCAAAAGTTTGCTAACTAGCCAGAACCAACTCCTTTAATGTCATTGGAACTTGGCACCAATGTTTGCGATATGAAAGGATACGACTAGTGGATTCGAAACAAATGTTTATTTATTGCACGACTCTTTTTTATCACAGATGACGATATTATTTATTTTTGTTTTATAAAAGAATGAACCTGAAGTACATTTCCAAGTATTTGTAACAGTTGTTTCGAATTAGTTTATGACAAAAATAATGTTTAAATGTTTCAGTTTGTTTCCATTTATAATTGAATTAATCCTAAGGATAATTAATATATGTATTTCATACGAAATAATCGTGTTCATTATTTGATCTGAGAAAAAATATCGCAAAATTACAAAAATTTTCGTTTATCCCCCCAAAAAAATGAGGACCGACCTTCATTATTTCTGCTTGCTGTTGTTGTAAAAGATTTTTATTTTCGGATTTATTAATTATGGAACAAGATACATAATGTGTAATTATTTTTGAAGTAGTATTATAACATCAATATTTTGAAATGCAATTGTTTGCTTATAATGTTCACGTTAATGTTATTCTGAATTCAAAGCAGGAAATAAAATTCTGATTTTGTGGATATAAAATATTGTTTTATTTTTACAATAATAAATACTCTGACAGCTAATGAACTATGAATCAGATCGTTATAAAATTTATCTGGTCGTTTTTGTGTTTATGATAGAGAATCAATGTTTAATTGTCTGTAAAAATAATTCTTATTCTTTGCGGGTTTTTTTTTTTTTTTCTTTTGTGCGAAATGTTAAAATATTCTGTTGATTTGTTAAATACCAATTTATCAGTATTTAGAATGTACAAGGGATGTTTAGATATTTTTTTTTTTCCTTTTCTACATACAGAATAAATCTTCTTCTAAATAATATGTAAAGTATGACTTTTTTTTCCCCCATATATAATTAACATTCTGTAAGCCGCTAGAAAGGAAGGTTGAAATTACCCTTATCCATCAATTCATGAAATGTTTAAAAGATCTTTAAAAGAGATTTTATACCCAATATTTTGTATGCCTCAAATAAACTTTGATTATACTGTTTTTTGGATTATTATTGTTTTAATTTATGTATGTTTAAGCGCTTCTACTACTTTCGTATATAGCATTACTTTACAAGAAAAAGAACAAAATATTTATCTACTTAAAACACATTACTTATGCATGCCGTGCAAATTAGCATGTGATTGAAATTACCAAAGCGTGGCATGCTGTCATGAAGCAGCCTGAAAACACATAACAGAAAAAAATGAATAAGAAGCCCATCAAAATTTCTGTCGTGATTTCACCTTTGGACAACCTTTTATTAACTTGTTAAATTGCCAAGAAACTTGTCGGTGAGGGTTCTGTATTTCGAACGCTTATACAGTGTTTTTTTTTTCGGTGGGAGGGGGGGAAGCAAGTCCAATCTGCCTGTCTAAATTAATTTCATTGGCACAATGAATTCTGTGAAAAACTATTGGCTCTCTTTAATTAATGCTCTTTTAAGATTCACATACTGAAATTATTGTAGTCATTTCTTTAATCAAATATGGAGATTTAACATTTATAGTAGTCTGCAGAAGCATGAAAAGTGAACATAAGTTATTGCATTTAGAACGGAATATTAACACCATATGGTAAATTATTTTACCATATGGTTATTATTACTGTTTGTAAATTAAATCATGCATGTTCAGAAACTAGAAAGTTAAATGTATATTGCAAATCGTTGTACTTAGGGCTACCGAATTTGATATGTAGTTACTTTTTAGGTAGTAGATCCTGACTAAGAATTTTTTTTATTTAATTATATTTTTAATTAAAAATAGGTCAAAATTTTAACGTTTTTCCTCAACAATACTTAATACTTGACAACAATATTGTTTTATTGCTTGTTATTTATAATCATACGTGCTGCTGTAATATTATATAATATTTTCTTTTTGTCCTTATGTTATCTTCACCATATAATTAATAGCAAATTTTAAAAATAAAGATAAAACTCTTTAAGAATTTGTCCAAAACAGCATCGTGCTTCAATATTTTTGGTTAGAAATTCGGATTTTTTTTTATTTGTTAATTGTTATTATTATTGTGATTATTTTTTTAAAAAATACTATACATAATTTTTTAATTAATCCAAGACATCTTGTGGAAAACAAATTCTGAATTTGCTTTACGTAACTAAAATTTGTATTTTTGTGCTTTTTTCCTTTCTCCTATGCAAAAAAAAAAAAAAAAAAAACTTTGAAAAGTTTATATTTATATTTCCGTCCTTTGTTTATTAAACTCCTCGATTTTCTCTCATTAAATTTATTTATTTATTTTTATTGTTGTAGCAAAGGAAGTTTTTTTTAATTTTTCAAAATATGATGTAGCAGCGTATTTTTTTATTATGTATAATATCACTGGTCATAAATTTCACTAAATGAATGACATTTTATGTCTCACTAAATGAATGACACTTTTTGAAATGTAATTTTTAGGCGGAAGCTCACTTTATATTAGTACATTTTTATGTTTTACTCTTAACTTTGTCATTTCTTCTTAAAATATGAAAATACTTTTTTTTTTTAACATATTTATTTTCTCGTCAAAAATTTAATGAGACTAACATGTCGAATTAAAATATCATTTTTGAGTGGCAAGAGATTTGTCAAGGACAAGTTTTGTAATTATGATTCGCTCTCAGATAGCAAGTTGACTCTCAAACTACATTTACTCATCCGGTTTCCACTTCACACCTACGGCTTTGCTTTGGCATAATCCTAGGAAAACATGCAATGCCACATTGAGACTTTGTTCCTGATGGCCTTTACGATATTTCTTCATTTTGTACAAATATCCTTCATTTTCTTTAAATGTGCTTTAACTTACTGATGCCACTTCAGGGCATTTTTGTTTCCTTTTTAAATTCAAAATAGATTTAGAAGGCTCAATCCCAGATTTTAATATTGGGATTTAACCTTCTGAACTAACCTAACCACAAGAAGTAACGGGATAAATATATCTTTGAAACCAGTGACTAATTTGATGACTACTGTAGAACTATTGGAATCATTGACTAACTCTTTCCAATAAAATCGCTTTTGAAATAATTCAACATTCATTCATTCACATCAACAATAATAATCATTAAGTTAAAAATGTGTACAAATATAATTAAAAATAAATTTAACAATTTAACAATTCGAAATTAAATTCAATTTAGGAATTTTTAAAATAAGTATATCTTAGTAAATCTTGTATATACAGTACACTCCCGATTATCCACGGAATTGGATGGCGCGGCCGCCGCGGATAACAAAAATCGCGGGTAATCCGAAAAAAGCTAAAAACGGGTATAGCAAAAGAGAAAACAGTCATTCCAACTTTCAAAAATCATTTTATGTACAATAAAACGTAAAATAAACGTAAAAAATAATGTTTAACTAACGCTTAATATTTAAGTATATCACTCAAAATTAACCTAAAATGCATTTTGTTAATGAAAACAGAAAAGTGCTTTGTACTTATTCCGAGAGGCGCCAAGGATACACAGAAAAATTAATACATATGTACTGTTTTAATACTGTAATGTATTATGTAATTACAAAAGCATAACTGTAAAACTGCACCTTTTTGAAAAAATCAGTCAAAAAAAAAAAAAAAAAAAAAACTTTGTGCGGCAGGCGCGGATAACCCGCTCGCGGATAATCGGGAGTCTACTGTATATTGTTATCATGTGAGAACATGTTTTGGTTTGGAGTTTTTTTTAGCTTCAAAATACGCGGGTAGAAAGTAAAAGGCATGGGTCGTATGAAGTTATTGCCCAAAGAAGCGCAAAAAAGAAAACGAGAATCAATACGAAACATCGAGGGGAGGTATATATATATATATATATATATATATATATATATATATATATATATATAATGGAGTTTTTTTTTATTTATTTATTTTCATTTTCAGTTTTCTAACTGGCAAAAAAAATTTAGAGTTCGAAATATTTTGAGATGGAAAAAAAAAACCCATCTTTTTTCTAAATATCGACGCATGCGTAATCTGATAGTCACATGATTGTTTCAAATCAATTTAAACTGGTTAATGACTTAAATTAATTCGGAAAAACAATGACTTAAAGAATAATGATGTTCTTACATGATAACTTGAAATTTGCGACAGCAGATTTCTATTTTATGTTTTATTTATTTATTTATTTTTAGCTTCAGTTTAAACTCTTTTCTGGAAGACCCGTGTGCTCATTAGATAAAAGAGAAAAAGTCCGCAAAACCTCAACTTTAATTTGAACCGTGATATCATCATGCCTTTCAGAGGACCTTGCAACTCTGTTAATCATCCCATCCTAGCTAGATGCAGGATTTTAAATAACTTAGATTATGATTGACGACTGCACGCAGGTATTAGCATATTATCACGATTGAATAATCTGTGAAACTATATATATATATATATATAAACATCTATTACATTTTTATCTAGACTTTCTTTGGAGATCGTCAGAGTTATATTCAAGAAAAAGCTCTCTTTTTGTTACAAATAATGCGGGTAGTGAGTGGCCGAATAATGTAACATTGTGTAAAGTTATCATAATCTCCGAAATTTGATTTGCAATTTGATTACATTTCAAATTTTAATATTAGATCAAGGAAAGTCTTAATTCAACTTTACACTATTCATCTATGTGTGTATGTGTACGCGCGCGCTCTTCGGTGCGATTTTTTTTTTAATATTTTAATTTATTAAAAATGAAGCGAAATTTTGTCGTTTTTCCCGCCATAACTTCCAAAAATATTATAGCACAAAGTAATTTTTACGTTATCTTAAAATTAGAAATTGGAAGGGGGGGGGGGTTATGATGCCACTTTAATAGTTGTGAAAAATTTTCCTGGACTATGGCATTTTTTAAATTTTATTTTATTGCTTTATTTGCTTAATTTCCAACAGTAAATTGAATTAATGGACAAATTTTGCCCGAAAGATGGGCAAATGTTGTAGTTTCTGAGGAAGACTATTTTAAATAAATCGTTCTTTAAATTTTCAAGTGTTTAAAAAAACTATTTTTACTAATGATGATTGTTATTATTTATTGTACATCTTTGATTTAATTCTGTTTTGAAAGTTTTTATAGAGGAAAGAAAATTTTAAATAAATCACTGTATAATTCTGACAGCATAACATATTTGACAATCCATTTTAATAAAAAAAAAACGCTTATCGCTTTTTATTTCACTTTATAATTATCTAATCTATGAGTTTTGATATTTTCAATTAGCAGTCTTTGAAAACAGAAACATGAAAAAATTTTGGAATTTGAAATATTTTGCGGTTTTGTAGGATTTTTTAAATACCAGTCAAATAGCAAAATTATTTGTGAAGAATGCAAGAAATATTTTACTAAATGAAAGAGTTTTTTTTTATTGCAAATCGAAAGTTGAGCTTATTTATATTCATCTAGAGCTTATAATTTTAGATATTGCTCGGGTATTCGAATCAAACAGTTTTTTTTTTTTTAATAAATCCATTTTAAACAATTTGACAAATTCCGGGGAAATTATTTTATATACAAGTCCTTGTTTTACTTTTATATTACAAAAGTATAATTTTAATATATGATTTTATATTAAATAAGAAATTGTTTCCGAAAGAGAAGAGAAATAGTAATTCAATGGAATAAATTACGACACTGTTGATTGGGTTTGATTACTTGTTTGCAAATTTGTCAGATTAGTTTCCGAACAGTCAATTCTTTTTTTAAAAAATCACATATTTAATTACAAAAATTCTACTTGTATTGCAAATGCCTTAACGATTGAGTATCATGCCACAACTATGATTTTTTTTTTTTTTTTTCTTTTTCTTCTTCTTTATGCTTTTATAGTTGGGAAGATACTTTTATAATTGGAAGAAGCTATGATATGAAAAAGTTGATTGCAAACTCATTTTTCTGTACGATAGATTATCATCATTAACTTCTTAAAGATTGTATAAGACCAAAATTAATAAACTGAGAAAGGATGATAAAAAAAAGGAAAAAATGATATTGAAGCCATTCTACAATACGAAAAACTTTATAATTCTCTTGATACTAAAATAAGACGCCAATGTCTATATTTTAGACAAAAGCAAATTAATGATACTGAATATATTTTGATGTCAAAAAGGATATGGAAAAATGCACCTCAATTACCAAAAGTGAGAAGTATTGCTGTCGATTCTTTTTATAAACGGAAACAAAACTTATTCTACATATCCTCCATTAAATTGATTTACAGTTACGTTTTCATAGATCTAATTACAATTATAGACATTATACCAAAAAAAAAAAAAAAAATCAGGAAACGAGAATCTCTTATTTTCCAAAAGCTTTCTCCTACTTCCTTTTTGCTGTACATGATTATCAAGGAATGCGACTTTATTTGTTATATAGATAGTGCGTTATTTGTGTGAAAATGTTTTTAAAGCAGTTTTTTTCTGTAATAAGGGAGATTATATGGAAATCATTTTCAGCTTATGCTCTTTAAACTGAAAATAACTTGATTGGTCTGTTTATTTTTATTTAATAGATTGGAATTCTCCTTTCTGCATGGATTAAGGTCGAATCGAAATTCCTAAACAGAGTCATTAATTTTTTTTTCTTTGGAAATGTCATGTCGGCTATCACTATTGATTTGAAAAAGGGCTTTCAATTTTTATGTATATGTTTTATAGATATTTGTTATTGTTATGGTTAAGATTTTGGAAGAGAACCTGCTTTTAGCTGAATGACCACTTCATTTATGCGAGATTCTTCTTAAAGACAGGACTGTTAATACGTTTGGGGAAAGTTTGGAAAGTTTAAGCAGTGCTTACCGCTTTATATTTTTGCTTAAATATATTTTTGTTATCGTGAATTTGGTCCTCTTAAAAAACCATCAACAGAATATTAGAAATGAAAACCGTTTATTATATGAAGAAAAGAACGAATATCTGTGACGCTAATCTATGAAAACAAATCTGGAGTTCCAGAAAATTTTAAAACATAACGTATTATTAAGCAAAATTGACTTCACTCCCGTAATTGCTGTTTTGCACATGGTTGTTTATTATATAGATTTTTTTCAATTTTTTTTTTTTTTTTTTTTTTTTTTGGAGAATTATATTATGATTGAAATTTAAAATTTATTTCTTTTAAGAGCAAATCGTGAAGAAATGACTCCTCAATTTTCTCTCAGGCGATTATTATATTATTTTTTGGTATAAAAAAGATCTTTTCAGAATTTTAAAAATATCATTTAGTACTGGAATTGAATTATAGATAGCTTTTATTATGAAGATGTCGCTGACCTGATAGAAAAGTTTTTAAAAAAAAGCTTTCAAAATTTATCCTTCATAATATTAGAAAGACCTTTAAATATTTACCACAGTATTTTCATCATAAAAAAGGAAACTTTCTCACTGGCTACGATCCTGGAAGATATTTTTAGAAAAAATGAAATTAAAAGGAGATTCGAATCTCTAATTTGAAATATCATAGCATGATAATATTGTAAGCCTGATTCATTTATCACAATTATAAAAAATTTACTTCTAATAACATGTATTTAATAACAAAATATGCATTTAACTTTATATCACATGTGTGCATAGATGCAGTAATTAAATGCATTATTGTAAAATATACTTGAAATTTTTAAAAAAATTTATTAAAAACTAAGATAGTTTTTACGCAAATGAAATTGATATTTCTATAAAGCTAATTTCTTAAATTTATAAGTGATGTAAAATTATTTTTGAGCGATGATATGCATCGAAATAATTGAGGAAAAAAAAACATTAACATTTTGAGTAGTTTTAAAGTTTGATCAAAATTTAATATTTAATTTCAAAAATCGAGCAAGTTATCTAAAGAAGTATATTTCTGTACCAAATTCAATAAATCCTATCTACAATGAAGCACATTTTGAATGAATTTTTCTTCATTTATATAGCAACCTACAATTATTTTCATGTTAACCCATTAAAAAAAATATTATTTTCTACTTTATAGTGATTTAGAAAGTACAAGTGTAAATAATTCAATGGATATTCCATTTTTTTTCTACCAAAAACAATTATTTTATCACTAAACGTTTGAAATCTGAGGAAAACTGACCATCGAACTTTTGACCCGGAGATGCCGATTACCTTTTTCAAGATGAGAGAGAAAAAGTTTTTCGCTTAGTAATATCTAGGAATACGGCAGCATATAAAAAAAGGGGCATATTTCTATTCGGGTAGATTTATATCGTTTTGATTTCCTACTTTTCTTTCTTCTTATTCCTGTGGGCAGCTAGAGCAAGAAGAGCGTTTATAAAAGATCGCATCTTCCTGCGGTGAGTATAATGGACTCAGGCGTGAGGCGGATGAATTACTATCATTATCGTAAAAAAAATAAAAAGTCAAAGCGCGGCTTGCTCTTGTTCACGATTGGCATGCACGCGAATGCATCTGGAGAGATGTAGTTTTAAAATGTATGATATGTAGTCGTTTATGAAACATACTTACATCAGTTACCCTCTTGCCGCTTTTGTGCTTCACATTCATCTTCGCGTCAGTTGTATGTGTGGTTTGATAACCAACGTTATTTCGCAAATCTTTTTAACAGTCTTCTCTATATTGCATAGGAATTAACGTTTAATCTTAAGTCATTTTGGAATTTAAAATGACTATTTTAAACGATAATTTTAAATCCGATTTTTAACTCTTTACTAAAAAGAAAGTGAGAGTTGTCGCTTTATAGGCCAGACTGTTTGATCTTGTGCTACAAATTTGGCATAGATGTACTCAGAAAAGTGAATGTACACCTCGTGAATTTGACTTTTTTTAAATTTTATGAAAAATTAAGCAAAATTTCGAATGTGTTTGTAGCTGAAAATATTTTTGCACAAAGATGATTTTTACGACATTTTAAAATATATTTTTAACTATACAATTTAATTGCTATGCAGTTTTTTCCCGGAGTTTTTGCAATTTCTTTTTTCTTTTCTTTCATCATAATCTCACTTTGACGATTTTTCAACAATAAGAATTCATATTTGCATTGAAAGTTAACCATTTTCTGTGCTTCATCGAATATTTAATTTTCCTCCATTGCTAAAAGATAAGGAAGAATTGTGCTAATTATCTTCGCAGTATATATAAGAAATCAAGAAGTGACATAACAGTGCCGTAAAAAAACAACGTACAATTTTAAATGGATCACTTGGCACTTGAGTATTTTTAATGACACTCAGGTCTCACTTGATTCCATTAAATAGACCCATATACATAATAAACAAAATAAATATAATGGTAATTAATTTACCATGCTTTAATGTGAATCATTATTTGATACTTAAAAGTACTTTTTTGAAGAAATCTCGGATATCAAATTATGTATGAAGGCTAATTTGAAGTTCATTCAAATTCTACCAAAAAAAAATGCCTGCTAATCAGCTGATTGACAATAAACAACTAATATAATATTATGTACTATTGTTAAGAAATTATTTTAAGGCGTAGTATAATCATAACTAAAAGCACTTATTCTAAAATAAAATTTAACGTTGTTCATTGCTATATATATATATATATATATATATATATATATTCGATTCAGAGCATTTTTAGAATGTTAATGGGTCATTTAAGACTGATTATTTTTATTTTTTAACTTTGTACTCCATAATACTGAATACAAACATGGATAAGAAACGTTCAATGTTTATAAATATTCTAATAATTAAGTGAACATATTGAAATAGATAGAACCTGATTAATTATTTTTGATTAATATTAATATTTTATTATTCGTAATTTTTTTTGCAAGCATTTATATGGCATGAAGTTTTTTAATTGACCCATTTGCGGTCCTCTCTCAGACTTGCGGCTCCAAGCAACTTGACTATTCGAAAATTCGCTAAGGAATGTATCCATGTCTTAGCCTTTCAACACCAGCATAATTTTTATATAATTTCATTGAATTTTTTTTCGAATATTGCATTGGTATCTTTGAATTAGAAACCGTCTGAATCATTTCTTGTGCCATTTTTTATGTGACGAAACTAAAATTTCGTTAATTAAAAATTATTGTATTGATCTGTGTTTTTTATGTTACTGATTTCGATTAAATTAACGCCATTTAATTACAGAAAAATTCTTGTTGTTGTTGTCATGAAAAAGAATTTTAATTTTCTTGTCTTTTAACAAAATAATGTTTATGAGCTGGCCTCCTCTGTAAATTGTGTCATGATGAAAAAATCGTTCAAAACGTTCCGAGAGGAAACCGTTGGATTTACAACTACTATATTTTTAGCTTATTTACTTCTTCGGCAATAGGTGCTTACTGAGTAAAAATTTTAATTAGATTTTTAATTAACAATTATTCAAAATTTGAACTTGAATTTCTTTTTCTTTGAATAATTTTTGCGCATTTTATTCCACAAGAGCTATTGTAAATTCAAGTTCTAAATCAATTAAAATTCAAAATATGAATTTTCTAATTATATCAATTTTGTTTACGTACAATTTTTTTCTCTAAATTTAGCAAAATTTAAAAATATTTTTAAATACATTTATGGATTTTTCATTGCATTTGTTAGATTTATATTCATGAACGTTGAAACAATAATAAATATATTTTTGTGTGTGTTTTAAAATTGCTGTATAATTAAGAGTACATTTGAAAAATATAAGATATATAGACAAGTTAAACATGAAAGATTATCATATTTCAGACTAGCGGTTCGAATCTCTTTTAATACATTTTTTTCTTTCATATCAGACTGCTACTCCATTATTGAGTCTGAATCAATAGTTTATTATTTTTCTAAATTTAAATTATAATTATTTCAAGTATTCAATGTACTTCAGACAATTGTCTTTCGAAATTTGAATTTCCTGTCATGTGTTGTAGAATAGTTTTTACTATTTGAAAATTATCCATAAAGTATTTGCTATTAGATATTTGAAAAATTTTCCTTTTATTTATGTAACCTTTACTGGAATTTTAAATAGTGAGCTATTTCATACGAACTTGCATCACATAAAATATTTCACACAAATTTGTTTTCATTTCAAAAAGTTATATGCTTTTCAAACGGATAATCAGTGCTAATGGAATTTGTCATCAGTGCATAATGCAGTTTGAAACAAAAACGAATCATAACACTCATTCTACCATGTTTTTACAATTTAATAAATTATAATCTTATATTTCCATTCAAAAAACGGGTTGAATTTCTCATCATTTTGATTGTGATATCATTCTAAAATTTCTAGTTTGAAAATCTTTGTTGCTTCTCACAAAAGACAGCGATCCATATTATAAACAAAATATGGCGGTCGCGGAACTCGGGTTGACGCCTTTCCGAACCTCTCGCTGGAGAAGCAGCATCAACTAACTCGACGATTTATGTAGATCTGCTCAAGCTAAATTCAAGTCACGAGCCTCAACCTCATGTGATGACTATGATAACTCCTTTAAAAGGGGTTATCTTGTATGATCCAGGAAGGAGCTCCTCACTGACGGTGGTCTTTGTTGTTTGTACGCAACAATCGGTATTTTATGTGGAACCTCACCTCTCATACTCTATTTTCGAACCTTATTTTTTAATGTGTTCTGTAGTCTTTAATACTCTGGAGCGCGTTTATTGAGCTAAAATCCAGTAGCTATTCTTCACAATAGAGCAAATGAAATTAAATTGCTGCAAAGAGCAGAGGTGGCTAAAAAAAACATTGAAGTTTAAGAGCTGTTAGAAAAAATAAAGTAGACGAGATCCTTTGTTATTTATATCATTAGCTACCGTGCTGTATTTATTCGAAAGTTCAGATAAATGTTAGAATATGCTTTTAAAATACTCTAAAAAAGATGAGGAAAATTTATCTTGTTAAAGATGCAAATATTTTGTCAAGGCAATGACTCACTGAGCGTTGATTTATAATTCTTTTGAAAGAACCTCATTAATACAGTATCTTTTTTCTAACAATTTTATTTAAAAATTTTACCGACAAAGCGTGGTTTGTCGGTAAAATACTTTGATCTACATATATTGTTACATTAAGAGAAGATAGAAAGGCTTTCGGCTAATATAAATTAAATTAGTCAAATTTATATGGATTGCATAATATCAAGGCTCATATGTGCTTGTTCATGTTCAGTTTAGCTCAGAATCCTTTTTCTAACAATTGTTATTTAACATTTTAACCGACAAAGCGAGCTTTGTCGGTAAAATTGACTTATATTGTTATATCAACATAAGGTAGTAAGAATTTGGGCTGATATATGGTAAATTAGTCGTATTCAAATGGATAACATAGTTATCAGACTGGTATTTGTCTATTCATCTTGAGTTTTACTTTGCAAAATTTCCAAACACATTTGATTTTTCAGATCAATAAATGTTTCCAACTTATGACTTTTAAAACACATATTCTCCCTTAATTAAATCTTTGCATCAGACCCCCTCTTGCCCTTATAGATATTATCTGCAGTGTTTCTTTCTGCGTTACTTTTTGTATTAAAAATAATTTTGAAGTTTCACACTTTTGCTTCATATAAAACCTTTTAAGATTAAATTTATATGGTAATCAATAAGTGATTTGCCACGATTAGCGTTTCTCTCCGATTTACACCACTTTTCTTTCGTCCTTGGAAAAGTGGACTAACATTATATTTGTAAATGAATTATTTATCGAAGTTTATTAAATTAAAATTATCAATCGGAAATAAAATTTACTTGATTATTGGCTATATTTGTTTTTCAAATAATTTGTTAGGTACTACTTTGAAAATTTATATTCTAATTAGAAATTGCATTTTTATATATGTTCTCTAGCTATTTAAATATACAATAACTTTCTTTTTTTTTCTTCAACATATCTTTTTAATGATTATTGACTGAGGGTTTAAAGAGCATGTTATATTTATTTATTTATTCCTAATAATAGTTACGTTTTGCGCAGGTGGTTTCTACATATGACTTGCAAACATCCAATCAGTTTTGATCTCCTGTCCTTGGTAGTTAATTGCATTACAAACAGTTACCTTCAAAATTATTGAAATGCTGTCCGAAATTTGTTTTCAAGCAGGTTTCAAACTAAATTCTAATTATCAAAAAAAATTTCAGATTTCTTATAAATATTTTGAGATTTATATTATGTAGTTATACCTAGTTAATGGATTTAAGATTTTTCGTGTGAAAATTGAAAATTTTGTGTTCAAATTAAGGGAGGGTCGATTACACAAAGAATTTCTTTTTCAAGCTCAATGTTTGTTTAAGCATATAAAACAAACAACAATTACTTAATTTCTAAAAAACTCTGTGCATTTAATGGCAATAATTAAGTAGACCTCGGTTATTTTATGCGTTTATGTAACGTAGAGTGTTTACCATTTTAAATAAAATCTGAAAACTATTTCTTGGATCAAATGCAATATATCTTTAAATTAGTTAATTTGGACACTTACAGATTTTCAGTTAATCATTTTATTGAAAATTATGAAAGATGAATAACAAAAGAAAACCTGTCCACTAAAGTCTTTTCCTCAATTGTCTCATGGTCATGAAAATAAACTGTTTTGTTATTTTTCTGAATAATAATAAATAAAGTGCGTGCAATTAAATATCTTTGAGATGTTTTTGGTATCTTTTTTTAGCAATAAGATTTCTAAATTAGTTTCGAAAATCCTATCAACTCATTTGTCTAAGCTATATTTTTTTATGGTAATGCAGCACAAATAAAATGTATATTCAAATTCTAGAATACCTTCGTTTTTATCATTTCAAAAGCTGTCAAATCAGGTAATTCAAGAATACATCAGATAACAGCTGTAATAAATTTTGAAATGTGTGTATCTCTACGAATATGTCTTTTTTTATGAGCTTTAAAAGATGCATCTTAAATACTAATAAAAAATATTAATTTTATAGAGAATGTATGACAACTGTTAGCAATTCCAATGTATTTTATTTACGTAGTCGACAAATGAATTTTCGTTTCCATCTTCTACAGCGCATTTAGTTTTGGCTAAATCCATAGAATACATAAGATGTTAAAGGATTTCACATTATTTTTATTTCGAAAAAAAAATAGTTATAACGACATAATTTTAAATTATATGGTACAATATACGTGATAGTTTGAATGAGTTTGATTTTTCAATAAATTAATCTAGATTTTCGTTGAAGGAAATTAATAGAAACTGATGTTCTAGTTCATTTACAAAATTTTTGCTTTGTGGTAAAGCATTAAAAAAATTAATAAAAAGTGGTGTTCCAGTTCGTTTACAGAATTTTTGCTTTGTGGTAAAGTATAAAAAAATTAATAGTAATTGATGTTCTAATTCATTTACAGAATTTTTGCTTTGTGGTAAAGTAAAAAATTAATAGAAATTGATGTTCTAATTCATTTACAGAATTTTTGCTTTGTGGTAAAGTAAAAAATTAATAGAAATTGATGTTCTAATTCATTTACAGAATTTTTGCTTTGTGGTAAAGTATAAAAAAATTAATAGAAATTGATGTTCTAGTTCATTTACAGAATTTTTGCTTTGTAGTAAAACATAAAAAAATTAATAGAAAGTGATGTTCTAGTCATTTACAGAATTCTTATTTTGTGGTAATGCATGAAAAAGATAAAAGTTGATACATCGTTCCTGATTTAAAGATTACGACATGCCCATAAGAGAAAGAAGAAATACCTTAAAGAACAAAACAAGTTAACGCATTTTAACTATCTGCGGGAATGTTCTTTTCATTTTAAAAGTGAATGGAACTTATTTATCACCTGAACGGCGTGTACACAGAAGCATTGAATGTTTAAACTCACTACCCATTTTTTAAACTCGCATTAGAATTTTAAGCAGGGGAGCGTTAAAGCTTGAAGGATGTTGCTTTGCTTCCGAAGGCTGGGAATTTATTCGGCGACCTTAACAGCGACGATGGATAAGGTATTCATTCTCATTTTGGGGTCAGTCACGACCGAAGAAGGTGTGCCGCAGGAGGGGAACAACCCTACTCCACTCCACCTCCCATCTCACTACAACATCCCTGTTATCCTTCGAACTCCGCGGCATCAAAAATGCACTCTGCACCTCACCCCAACCCAGAAAAATTATTCAAAATGGCGTCTTGTAGATTTCCTTTGTTTCTGCGTGCCGATTTTCTCTAACGGGATCTTTTGTTTTGCAGAGCTCTGTGTTCAATTCTTTCTCCAACAACATCGCGGCGATTAGCTTGTTTTTGTTTAAGGTTTTGCGTTGTAAATGCGTGAAGTTGAAATTACCGCTTTGGATTCAGATGATCCCTGTGAGCCCAACCCTCTTAGCGCGTGTTCATTTTACAAATTAAACGTTTTGGGCTTATAATTACATTAATTTGGACGGGTGGAGAGGTAGAGAGAGGTTGACTGCGATTTTTCGTGCCGATTTGGGTTTTTAATTGGCATTGATGCTAACCTTCATTATATATCAAATGGGGTAAAAAGGTGGAAAGTTTATGCCTTTTTTTTTTTTTTTAAGATCCTTATATTTATGATAACAAGTAAAATTATTATTCCTAATCCGTCGCTTTTTTTTTTTTTTTTTCCTTCGCTTGAAGAAAAATAGATAACTTTTCACTTAAAACGTCGCCGCTATTTTTATTTTCTATTCTGCAAGATAAAGATTTGAATGATGGTTTAAAAGTAATTGACAAATTATTTTTCTTCTTACACAGTTCTACATTAATAATGGGGGAATATTGCGTCTAATAATGTCAGTCAATCAAAAAAAAAAAAAAATTGATATCTTTGTTTTGTTACAAAAAAAATATGTAAATGTTAGCTAAATGTTTGCAAGAATGGCAAATAGACTTATCACACGCAATCTCAATCGAAAGTAAACCGAATTAAAGAAGAAAAAAAAAAATTCTAAACATATAAATAAAAGGGAAAGATTGAAGACATGGGCTGTACATTACGATTTAAAGAAAGCTGTAGAAGGAAATGAAATATGAAAAAAACCCAAGAATTATCTTAATTTCTAATTAATTCAAATTATAATTAAAATTCAAAATAAAAATTTCTTCTCACCTGCAAAGTATATTTTTATAAAATCTCGTAATTTTAGTCAAATGGTATGTAGATTACTGACACGCACACGGAAAGAAAACTAGAGTAAAGAAAAAGAATTCCTAGCCATATAAATAAAAAGGGTAAATATAAAATGCAGGTGATACGACTGCTGAAAAGAAACTACAATTTAAGAAAAATTGTAGAAATAAATAAGTCAATCATAAAGGTTGAAATAAAATATAAATAAGATAAATCTAAGTGAGCAACACATTAATTGTCCTTCAGGGGATGAAATCAGTGTGAGCTGTAGAAGGAATTATAACATTTTCTGCAAAAAGTACAATTAAGCGGAGAGATACTGTCTTCACCCCAAACGCTGTAATAAATTTTAGTCTATCTATGTAATTCCTTTTGCGATTCACACTCGCACGCACACGCACACACTCATATATAAACATTGCCCGCCCCTTCCTTTGTCTGTTTAAAATTAAAAATATCACATTCTTTTGTTCTCACAAAATTTATTTCAAGTTATCTAGTCTTTTTACATTACTTTTAATTTGTAGATTCTAATACAGATTTCAAGAGAAAAAATCTCTTTTAATAAAAACCAAAGATTTTTGAAAACCAATTTTTAATGGGGGGGGGAGCGCAAATATACTGAAATAAACAAAACCAGTTATTACTTTCAAGATTTTAAAAAGCAGCTACATAATATATAAATGTTCAAATTATATATTAAAACATTATAAGATATAAATGAAAAATATTTTCATAGTAGGCTGAAGTCAGAATTTCGAATGAAAATATCATTGAGTTTCGTAGGGCGTAGCTATGAAATAATAAGTTCTTAGAACTGGAAATCTTAATTTTTTTTATATGGTTTACTGTATAAATTTAAGATATTTTCATAAGATTATAAAAAGAAAATTTTCTTTATTCATATTTTAAAACTAAATGCTATTTTTTTTTTTTGTCCTTTCTTTTTAACTAAATTAGCATGTCATTACTGATAATTATATGAAAAAATATTGAAGAGTCATTTTTATATTTGAAAGAAATGATTAAACCTTTGGGCCATGGCAGTAGATAATATTAATCTGTTTTGCTAAATTACTGTTTACGAAATTCCGGCTTAAAATGCGAAATCAATATTTGCATTTTGATGATAAGTTAAATCCATATCAATAAATATTTAGGCCCTTTTATTTAGTCAAAATTATGCGGCGTAACTAGGAAATCGTATCTATTAAAAAAATTGCATTGTTTCTGAATTCAGTGGAAATTTACTAAACCTCTAAAGCAAGCATATAATCCTTCAATAAGCAAAGTCGATTTTTGTCTTTAGCTTATGTAACAAGTTTCGATAAGAATTTCATAATTGTTGTTGATAAATTTCTGTCGCATGTAATATTTTATGTAATAATATTTCATATGTTTGTTTCAATTTACAGATTTTTTTTGACTGATTATTAATTCTGTTAATCTAGTGTAATGTTCACTACATTAAATGGAAAGTTTAAATGACCATATCGTTGCTTGTTATCATTAGGTGAATAGGTACTCATTTTCATTGGGTCTTTTATTTTCTGTCCCAAAAAAATTTAGGTCTCAAGAAGAGGGTTTTCACCGGAAAATTAGATATTTCTTGTTATTTTCGGTTCAGATCTTATCGATTTCATTCCCCAGTAAATAATAATAATAAAAAGAATTTGAAAATTTTGACGATGCAACAAGCTTTTTTAAAACAAATTTCTAAAACCCTTTTAGTTTCTTTTAATTTAATTAGTTGCTCGTTCAATCAAAATTATTCCAATAACAATATTTGCAGTTGCATAAGTCGGAACAAGACGATTAGTATTTTATAGCATATACAAATACATCAGAAACTGGTACAAAAACATGTTATTTCATTTGTTCCGAAGTCGACGTAATGAAATGTTTTGTTGATGATATTTGGTTTTATTGAAATGTTTCGAAAAATCAGCATGGTATGATTACAGAAATTTCATTTAGATTTTCTTTTATTATTATAATAAAATTAAATTTTAAAATATTGTTCAGACAGAGAAATACTTAAACTGAGAAGCTCATTTATTTCAATTACTATTTATATTTTTTTAAAAAACATATCAATACACGAAAGAAACGCAATCTTTAAACAGATTCATAGTAATTAAGAAAATGTCGTTTTTATTTCCGATTCTAAAATATAAATATATTTTGAAAAGCCAATTAACATAGCAGCATGAAATTGAAATAGTTTATATACATATATTGGTAAATTTAGTTTAATATGCAATTAAGCAGCGTGAAATTGAAATAGTTTATATACATACATTGGTAAATTTAGTTTAATATGTAGTTTAAAACAATTATTTTATACTTATTCATTAATGTTTATCATATTCAGATATAAACCTTTAGAAATATATAATTTGAGCCAGTATTATATTACTGTCTTATGTTTTATTATTTGTTGCTTTTACTACTCTGTGCAAAAATGCAGCGAAGATGAGAGCTTTGCAGGAATTAATTCAGTCGATAGACAGTATCAACGAAAATGGTCATTTGTTACCTACAGGATACCTTTCCGCGTACTACCAAGAATGTCATGGGGTCGTATGCAATCGTTGTTAAATACGGATGAGATTTTTTTAGTTTAAGAAAGAAATCAGATAACCCCCCCCCCAAAAAAAAAAGAAATATTTATCACAGCTTTCCTGCGCAATTAGATACAATCGATATTTAAATTATTTCTTTCAAAATTGACTATGGTTGATTTTGAATGCAGAAATATTTTTTTTTGTTGGAGTTATGTGTTCTATGCTGAAATGATAAGTTAAAGATAACTTTTTTTTTCTTTTATAACTTTCATGTAATTATCCTAATTATCTAGAAAACAAACTGTTTAAGAAAAGCCTCCGATTTTTGTTTAATTCATTTTTAAAAAAAATAACATAATGAGCATATTCTTTTATGGAATACTTTAAAGATCTCCCCTCCTCCCAAATAATTTCGACATGATCATGTCTTTCGATTGAGTGTGGTAAACTGGGTGTGGAATTCTAATCAGATGTGCAAATTTCTTATTTCTGAGGAAGTAAGACTTTGATTAATGGTATTCAGGCTGTGATAACATATTTGCATTGAAAAATATTGAAATATGCATTTTGGTTTTTCCATATTTCAAGTTCTTGAGATTGTCAAAAGAGTGAAAGTTTTTTGCAATTTTAATTTAAAAGTATTGAATAAATTTGAAAAATATCTGTAGAACTTTTCAGTTTACTCTGAATGATTATTTAAATTTTAATTAATTATTAATATCCATCGAATATATTGTTTTGCTATCTAGTTATTGTTATGCCATTTTTTTTTTTTTCAAATAAATAGCAATGTTCGAAGGTTAAGAGCCTTTAAATTTAAGAACTCCATAAACCGTCTAGTACATCAACATATATTGAAACTTGATAATTTTGACGGAAATGCTTACTGTATTTCAAATAAATATTTTCGTTAAAATGCGGGCTTGTAGTTTCCTGCCTTTCGAAATCCAGCTATGTAAATATATATATAGCATTTGATATTTTTTTAATTCCATATAAAATATTTTCAGACTTTTATTTGCGGTTTTCGAAGATTTTGATCTAATTTTTTTCCATTGTATTAAATTGTCAAATATAATTCGCTCGAAACTATAGCATAGAATTTGAGCTGTATAAACAATGGAATTATTGGAAAAGTATTCATTCAATTTAAAAAATTAAATAAAAAGATTTATAGTTTAGTAAGAATGATTTGCTTGTTCAGCTAATAATTAATCATATGTTTGCATTTACTGATTCTTACAGAATTTCATTACAAATAAAATGGCGAAAGAACTTCGAGTATGCCTTTGTCTTCCATCTATTAAATTTTTAAAAATGCTGTTAAAATTACCAGAAGATATCCAGTTATTGCAAAGAAACTTCATTTAGAAATTAAATTCTATGCATAATAAATCGTTTCGATATTTTCGTTTGTGAATCGTTTGATCTTTCAGATTTTCTAAAAATACTCTTATTTGCTTTATTTATTAACATTATTTAATGTATTTAATAATACTTAGGGTATTAAATATTATATGGTTTAATAACATAACAATGAGATATTTTGTAAACAAGCATTTATAATAATAAGTTTTTATATTCCAATTTTAAATGCACGTATTAAAACATTCATGACTTTTTGCATTAATACTAATTTATTCTTTTTTTTTAACGGCACGTATTTTACTATTTATATCTGAATAGATCTTATTAAATGTCTACGAGTAAATAGAGAACGCTGCGTTCATTGTAAAATGATTTTGAAAATACATTGCAATTGTATATTATTAATTTTAATATTTTTTTATTATTTGGAAAGTTTTCATATACCAAAAAGTGAAGTAAATAGTATGTGAAATATGCTGCAAAGTTCCTTAAAAAAAATTCAGAATTTCTGTAAATTGCTTATCTCTTGAATCAGCAAAAATGAATACTGGGTATTTTTATTGTTTGGGCATGACAGATATTTTAAAATTGACAATAAAAAAGAACCGAACGTCTTAAACTGAATTAATTAATGCAAATTACAGCTAAGCCCATATTTCATTTAAGCAGCAATTTCTTATAGTTTAAAAGTAAGCTAACAACTATTTTTTAACTATTTAATATCATCAATCATGATATTTAAAATTTCAATCATATCATTATCCCGCTTTAGCGATTTTCCTAATGATAAAGGTTCCATTCAAGGCTTATTAAATACCCTACTCAATATTTCAATTACTACTTTTCATTCATTTCTTATTTTTTTAATGAGTGATCTTGTAGTAACCAGTCTTTATTTTAATTATTATTTTAATTGACGATCTATTTAAAGATATAATAATCATTGTCATTATAGTTAAATCAGCATTATCATTAATGCGATTTAAAAGCAGCTTTTAAAATTCGTGTTATAGAATCACTTCATTTCATAATATTCATTAGAAAAACAAGGAGTCACAATATTTTTAAGGCATAAATAAACTGTTATTAGTATATTAAAATATCATTTGTAATGTATTCATTCGTGGTCATATATATTTTCGTACTATTTAAAAATACAGAAGGTGAGATCAAATATGTCATGTAATAAATCCGCCAAACTAATACTGGAAATATTCCTTAAGTAAAATTGGTGAATTTTTTTAAACTAAGCTTTTTTGGAACTGATTTCTCATTCTAACAAAATTCATCTTTGAGCAGAGATAGCTCACCCATAAGGGCTACAGTTCCCATGAATTAAATTTTTATGTTGCATTTTTGTTTTTTGTTTTATTTAATTAGCTTGCTTTTACAATCTGAGAGTCCGATGATCAACAAAAAAGGGGGAAAAGTAATAAAAACGTGAAAATAAAAAAATAATCTACCAAACAAGAGAAACTCAGCCAGGGACTGGTCTGCAAGGTAAATCGTGAAAGCCCATTGTACACACAGCTAACTGATAGATTGATTTTTTTGGAGATGAAAGCAACCTTTTCAATTTAGAGAAGTAGAGCTGCAATCAGAGTAGCGTGGCATGCTTATTCCTTTTTTTCACTACCTTCCAAACTTCGCTCTTAATCTCTCATGCTTTATTTTTTATCACTCATTGGCCATTTCTGACCTTTGATGTCAGTTCATGCTTTCTATGCAGAAGCACATTTGGTTTATTCGATATTTATTTACTTTTGTTAGAGACCACATTTGGAAAAAAAAAAAAAAGTACCCAGATAATTTTTTAAACGTATAAATATTCATATGAACATTTTTTAAAAGAAGTATTAATTGGTATTAAATGTAAAACGAAATGAAGATTGCTGATTATTTAATACATATCTAATGTTCATTTTTGGAAGAGTATTTATTTTCTATTGACAGGACTGCCAGGAACTTTTATTATATTGGCTGTTTTATATTTTTGGATTGTGAAAAACTTCGTATCTGTCTTTGAAAATAAAATCTCGGGCTATTTACGGGTTAAATAACTTTTTTTTAATTGCAGTCTCTTTATAATATGCATCACTGCTAATTTCTGATCCAACAAGTCGTCTCTGTCTTTGAAACGATCAAATAAATATATGTGACTACTTGATTGTTGAATAAAAAAAAAAAGCTTCCAGAAGGCAAACTAGTAACGATCATATCATTGTAAACATTTCTGTAGTTAAATTCTCAAAAACTTTTCTTTCATTTCTCTTTGGCATTTTTCCTTTTGAAAAACTGCTTTCTCACTCAGATAGGGAAAAAAATGCATATTTTTGCGCGTTATAATCATGCTATTTCAATTTATGATGATTCTCTGTAACCTCAAGAATCGGCGATGATGGCTGCATTGATTGCCTTCATCCGTCATTCCATATTCCTCGGCTTTATTTTTCTTCTTTTTACTCCTTTTTGCCCATTCCTTGAACAGACTGAGTGCGCTCGGCCTCTTATAAATGAGTAATTGTTAGTAGGTGGTCAAACGGTTCCATTATATCATATTCACTTATCACCTGAAGTGTTAGCTTTCTTCGAGTTAGTGTATACCGCACAGGCAGAGGTAAGCCTAATCTTGATTGACAGATGCTAAGAACCACTCCCTTTAACTCCATCATCGGGCCATTCATCATGATAACTGTCATTTAGTCAGAAAATTGTCATTGACTAATGTTTTACTCGCAGCTTGAAAATTGTACTTTTCGAGGGAGTGATTCAAACTAAAGTGCATTGATTTTTTTTCCCCCTTCTTTTTTTGAGCCTTGAGTTAATGCTACTAGCGGTTGCTTTAGATGCAAGAAATCAAATTGCTTGTTTGTTTCGTGCAAAAAGAATATAATTAAGTAAAATTATGATTTTTTTTCAAAATATTTAATTTTTTTTTCTTATCATTTTTGGGTTTTTTTCCGAAAAAAACTGTATACTATAATGATCAGCTGTTTTATTAACCTAAAAATGTTTAAAACGCAAAAAAAAAAAAAAAAGCCGAGAAATTATAATGAATTAAATGTTAAATTTAAGAGTTTAGTTTATGATTCATAATAAGTATTTAAATAGTTTTGTTCATATATATATATATATGATATCACTGATTCTAATTTAAGTCTTCATTAATTTTCTAATTTTTATCTTGATTCACCTCATATTAATTTCATTCTAAAAAGTTCTCTTATTTCCTGATCCATTTCCCACTTTCTTATTTAATTTATTCAACATGCGCTCTATAAAACTGCTATTTCAGCAGGTTTTCACGCTCCGAGTGAAGGGATAAAAATCCTTAATGTTTACCACATTCTTTTAAAGATACCTAAATTTCCCTATTCTAAATCAACACGTATCAAAGAAATCCCTATCAAAATCTCATTGTAAAAATCACCGAAGGCAAAATTTCGGTCTCTTTTGCTTCTTCTGTTCTTGTGTCGCAATGTAGACTAATGTATCTCGCCGGTCCTCTTTGTATTTAATATGCCTTCCGTAGTTTCAAATTTTCAAACGTTTCTTCTATTCGGTCACGCAACTGACTGCTAATATATATGAATTGAACTGTGAATTTTTATACGCATGTAGGTATGTTGGAAAACAGCAGAAATGCAATGATGCTGGACAATGAATAATTGCAAACTTATTCATGAAATAAATCTGGGAATTCTTGAATTTTATTATTATGAAAGAACTTTACTTCTTTCTGTGCTTAAAATACATTGTAACTAGTCCTGTCGTATCTGGTCACCAGACAACTTTTTTTTTACTTCCTAAGGATTTTTATTAATTTCGCCCTTCGCTCAGTAGCATTCTGTGCATTACTAGAATGTTGAACAATCATGCAATCAATAACATTTAAACTAATAATTGATTATAATTTGCAAATAATTTCCATTTTTACTAAGGATTATAGATATCTTCCGAGCACGCATTAAACTCATATAGCTGTGAAATCGCTGAAATGTCAGTGATCACTATTAATATCTATTTTTTTTATTATTATTTTGATTTTCTCTTTATTTGCTTTTATTCATTTACCTTAATTTTATTTTAACAAATACTCTTATAATAAGTGCTGGAATTTTTTTTTAAAAAAAATCAAATGTTAGTATGAGAAATTCTAATTTGAAGAAGAGGTAACTCTTAAGCATTTCATGCGTTCCACTACACCAAATAAAACTTAACAATTCAAATTTGAATCATTACCAGATCCGGTTCCTTGTTCAGAACATAGTTATAATCCATCAAGGGATAGCATTTGCGAGATTGGAATCTTCCATTTCGAGTTATAGGGGACATGAATGAGAAACATACCTTCAGACTTATCACGGTAATTTCCCCATCATTGAGGACAAAAATCGGGACGAACTTGGAAAAAAGGAATCCTCTGGCACCCGCGAAGCGTGTCCACAAGGAATAACTGTTTCTGTTTGCGCACCATTACTGTTCGATGCACACCGCTGGGGGATTAGTTACACCCACTTCTCACATTACACTGTTTGCTCTCGCTTTAGTAGAAAAAAATATTTTTAAAAAAACTTTCAAGAAAACGAACCTTCACGCCTCAATGATTAAATAGTTTCCTCAGAAGCGAAAACCATCACTGAATTCGTCGTTTTTTGACCTAAAGAACAAGCGAATCTTTGTTGCAAGTTGTTGGATTCTACTGTTTCGCGTCTGTTTCGATGGTGGTGGATTCTATTCTGTATCTGGATTCGATAGATCTTTTGCACGTTGCCAGATCTGATTTGATTTTGTCTGTCGTCGTCTGCTTCACAAGGGGTCAGTGGGTTCATTTGTCTGTAATGATTGGAGGATAGTGCTTTTCTAATTGGGGCATCGGAATTATGTCCCTAATCGTAATGATGAGTGCTGCCTATTGATTAAGATCGAAATGGATCTTGTGTTGTGCGAGCAAAGAATTGCAAGTTTTCTGGAATTTATTCAGTATTTTGATATTCATTTTTCGTGTAAGTAATATTTTTCATCCTTTGAATTTGCCTTTTAAAAAATTATAATTGCGTGCACCTAATTTTGCATTCAATTTTTTTTTTATCGTCTTGTCTTTAATACTTTTTAAATACGCCATTTTGTCTTTTAAATTGGAAAAATGTGTTTTCAGATTAGTCAGGATAGTAAAATTTAAATAAAAATAGCACCTGAATAAATTAGGTTTTACTTCAATGGTAAAAAATTTTTTTACCCTTATAAAATTTTGTAATGGTGATTGAGGTTAACATAACATAATAATGATGATTGAGGTTAACGTAATACTTGATGACTAATTTTTCATAATACAAGTTTGAACATTTATTTTGATGGCTGTATTATTTAAGGGTAATGATGAGGAATAACTTTATTTATTTAAAATAGATTTTATTGGAAATACTTTCCAAAATTTTCGCTTAATTTTATGAACATTATAATAATATATCATTTTAAAACTTTTTAGCTTTTTTTCTTAGAAGTTATACTTTGTATTATCAACATTTCTTGTTATTTCATTTAAAAAAAGAAATTAGCCAATTTATAACAATTTGTAATAGCCGGAACAAAAATTTAATTATATGTTTGAAGTTAATTATTAATAAAACAAGAAGAAGGGCGGAACCAGGAAAGCTCTTCATCGTACTTAATTATTAGCTTGGATCGAGTTTTAATTTATTATGGATTCAAGAATATGTCTTGACTTAAAAAGTGGAGTTATAGTTATCGTATATTTTAAGAAAAAAAAGTTAAAGAAGATAATTTAATTTTTCTGAAAATTTTAATACTTTACTGTTTTAGCAAAAAGAAATGCGATTAAGTTTCTATCTATGATTCTTAACAATGATTAATTTTAATTTCGTGACTGCCTTTCATGTAACTCCTTTTCAACATATGTGAAATAACAAAAATGTGAATTTAAAAAAAAAATGCAGTATTAAAACTATATTTAAAGAGTAAAAAAGAATGTTTCAGATAAGTAATTTGACTCTTGATTGTAAACTGTTATTACTTTATTTCATTTACTTTATTAATAATCATGTACATCTAATTTTTCTTGAATATTTATTATTATTTCCGTTGCTGGACTCCTAACTCTTAAAATTAACTCTTAGCTCTTAACTCAGGAACTCTTAAAATTTTCATGAATAGAAAACTATTTTAATCAAAGCAAGTTTACATTATCTTATAAATTTTTCATTCATACTAATCATAAAAAGGTTGCTTAATTTTTAAAAATATCTCTGTTGTATTTTTATTTCAATAATTATTGATAAAATTTCCACTCTGTTTCTCTTTTATTATGCCTCAGAATTATACTATAAATAAAAAAAAATTGCTCGTATTTGTTGATAAAACATATAATAATTATTATATTATAGAGATTTTAAAATAGTAAATAACCTAAGAGTTGAAAGTCATCTTATTGCTGTATTTCCCATAGACTGAAAAAATATAATTATTATTTTACTTTGAGTATAAAAAAGTACTTCATTTATTATTAAACATTCTGTTTGTTTCAAAATAAATTCTGATAAACATGAATTCTGAATCTGATAAACATACATTTTGACATAAATTCTGGCTGTTTTTTTTTTGTTTTTTTTAATCCTTAGTTTAAAAATTACCTTTTTTTATTATTATTATTATTAATGTCGGCACCATCAGAACTGTCAAGATGACGGATTTCAGGTCTCTAGCTTAACAATTATAGCAATTACAGGAAAGTTTCTTGTCCGGATGTTGATTCTTCTTGCGATAAAAAGAGGATTATTTATGTTTATTTATTTCCTTTCTGCAAAAAGTAGAAGATGGGAAAACTCTTAAAATTAGATAGCAATGATTCACTGTTATAAACAAAACATACATCGTACGTATCCAAATTGTATATTTGCGCGTTGAACATAAATGTTGTTTAAGTTCTGACGCTTCATCTCTCCTAATTGTGGTTGGTCATTGAGGAATTTTTTTCATCTAAAATCAGTTATAGTAGAAAATTACTCGCTAATGATGCGAAGAAAAAAATGCATGACCGTTCTAAATTTATTTACTATGCACGAATGCTTGCGTGCAAGTGCTGACAGTTTGCGTGATTTACTTCTTTTTAATTAAAACTGATAAAAAATGGATGTTGGAAGGTGGTTGTTTACGATGAAGAAATGAATATTTACTCGTTCTAATTGTATTTATTTACTTTTCTGGTTTCTGTTTTAAAATTTATCAATAAATTCTGACTCATTATCACTTAGTTGACCTGGATAACACGATTGTTTAGGTAGATTTTTTTATAAAAATTTATCTATTGCAATGATTCTCGTGGCACGACTTCGTGAAAATTTCTGCAGATCTCCATCGATTATGATCTCAAACACCACACTGAAATTGAAGAAAGCTTGAAAAAGAGTAAAGTGACCAAATGGATTAGATTAAATTGGATTAAGGTTCACATCGGAATATGCGGAAACAAAAAAGCAGATATATATATATATATATATAAGGGTATACGAAAGGACCAAATATATATTGTAGTCTCAGAATCATTCCAAATGTTAAAGAATGAAGGTAGATGGCTATGCAGTGCAGAATAGATGGATAATGTCATGAAAAGGGTGCACATAAATATGAATTCATGCTGTGACTAAAAATTATAAATACAATATTAGAAAAAAAATCAAATAGAATATTTCCAAAATTATATCAGAACGTGGAAGATTTCCTGGATATTTCTACTGGTTCGGATGGATGCTAGACAGCAGATGTATGTCTGGGGAAATAAGCTCGATTCAGCGGTGGGTCATGGTTCAGCACCACCTAACAGAATGCGTCGAACTCAATGAAATTAGAGGAAAACATATTATGGATAATGATAATTTCATTATAATGGATAATAAAAATATTACACTATCCTAAAAATTTAAAAACATAAAAAAAAAAGGATGAAAAAGATTTTTAGCCTTTTACCAACAGTCTGAATATTCTTTGAAATTTTGTTAGCCGTTTTCCTTTTATGCGAAAGCTGGATAGTTAATGAGCATAACAGTCAATCACAGTAAGCCCCATTTAGTGGTAACGCTGTAATTAAAACTCCAAATGGTCTTCTTTCAAAAGTTTTCGGATTTTAAGTGCGAGAAATATGTAATGGAGAGGATGAAACTCTCAATCGAGTTCGTAGTAGGGTCATCCAACTCAAAGGGGATGGAGGGTGATCCGAAAAAATTTTCTTATCCACTCCCTTACGATTGAGGATACGAAGATAATCCAAATCCAGTAAAATGTTTCCTCATCATAACGAATGAATTTTATATTGAAAACTTCTGAATATCTGGAATAGTTTAGAAGATAAGGACTGAAAAGTGATTTCCAGTTTCGATTATCCCTTGACTTAACTTGTGACATCTTGCTGAGAAATCTCTTCACTTTCATTGTTTTCCACCCCTTTTCATTTTTATGCCTCGAACTTATTATAAAGGAAATTGGTGGAAAATATTGACATTGAGGAAAAGAATATTCTTTTTATTTCCGGACTTAAAGAATCTACCTTCCGTTTCCGGTTTTCCAACAGATTTTTTTTTTTTTTTTTTAAATCTACGGAAAAGAATTTTTTGTGTTGTGATCGTTTTAGAACCTATTTAAAGACAAATTGAATTCCAATCTTAAAATACTTCTTAAGTTTTGAAGGTCGGCTGAATTTAATTTAAAAAATGTGCAAGAAAATTTTTTAAATTCCATAAATTGTGATATGTTTAATTTATTTTTTTTCTTTGAAAAAAAGTAATATAATAATAGTTTACTGATCGAGAATTGGAGATATTGTTAAACTAAAATTAGCTTTACTCTAAGAGGCCCGAAATTTCGATTTATAACTATGCGACTTTTCTTTGAATATTATTTATTTTAGATTTCTATTTATTTTACATGAACTGTGTACTCGAGCGGATTTAAATTGAAATCAAGTATAGTTTAAATGTTAGAACATAATTTTAATATTCTTAGTTAATTATGTTATGCGAATTTTGTATTGTGATGTTTAAAATCTCTTTAAAAAAATATGTTGCTTTATAACTCAAAAAAAATGTCCGATTCTGTAATTGAATAGTATTTAGAGAGTGTCAGAGGTTTTAGGTAAATTCCTATAGGAAGATTACTTATTGCAATGGTTCTCATAACACGATATCCGGAAAGTTTTTACTTATATATCTCCATCTTCTATGACATGCGTATAATGTTTTGCTTATATTAACTTGTTAATCAATAACTAGATTAATTTTGATTGAGTTTCAGCCGGTAAGAGTGAAAATTTCGAACGGGTTCGTAGATATATCATTCTATTCAAAGAGGTTGGAAAAGGTGGGAGGGTCACATTTTTATTTCCATATAAATTCTAAATTATTGAAGATAGAAACGTTGTTCAGATTAGACAAATAATTGATTCATCATAATGAGCTACTATTATTTAAAAAAAAAATTATATTTGACACTTTTTATAAATTATGATAGCCTCATTCCTTGATAAGGGCATCACAGTATGCGGTTAAGTGTGTTGTTGGACCATCGAAAGTATACTAGTCACGTGATACAGTCTTGGTTTCTAGAATCTGTTCTACAGTAGATCCTTCGTGTATGCAAGTATTAAGAATGCAATGAATTTTCTCAAAACCTTCATGTCTCTTGCAGGAATCACAATGGATTCCATGAACCGAGCTGTCGAAAAATAAGACTGATGATTTCTTGTTTGTTAGTATTATTTCAAAATTCAGAAACGTTTTTTTTTAAACGCTTATTTTATTTTACTTTATCGGATGTGTATCCAACGACGATTTCCAATTATCCAAACATTTGAATTTTTGGCATCATTTTAAAAAAAATTTGATGTTTTAACATTTGAATAATAGAAAGAATATGGTTTGATTTGAATAATATGGTTTTACTCCATTTGGGCACTACTAAAATGTGTCCAAATTCGAGTAAAATAATCATTAATTATGAAATAAATCATTCAAATATAAGTACTTTGAAGTAAAATGTATTGAAATGAAAACAGCATATATCAATATGAATGGTTAATGTATGTAAAAAGTTAACTGCTTTTAAGCCTAATTATACTCTGTTCCAAAGCGAAAATACAGAGAAGCCTGGCATACAAATATCTTTAATGTAAACTAATTACTTAAAAAGTACTAGTTCAATTCATTTTTCACGCATTCTTTAATGATATATGCTATTAGTTTGCGACACCTTTTAGTTTTATTTCATATTTTATATTATTAATTATTTGTAGTTAGTAATATTTCACAGAGCGGAATCTATTTTATAAAATATTTAGATTTATTTAAAGGATAGTTATTACCGTCTCGTTAAAATAATTAGTCATACTTGAATCTTGAGACGTCTTTTATAATAAAAAGAAAATAAGCCACCCTGAAGAGTTGTAATGAATATTTTATGCATCTGCTTTCGCATTCAATTAGAGTTGAACCATTATTTTTGTAATGAATTTGAATGTAATTTCATCTCATTATTATTGTTTGTTTTAATCCTCACCTTTCTTAAACTTTCAAGTGGCATTTACCAGTTGAAAATCAATTTGAAAATATATTTATAAATATTTAATGTGGTCTTGTCAAAATTAAATTATAGTGTCATACTTATGTTCAGCTTAGAATTATATCTCTAAAACTTGCTTCGAATATTAAAAAGCAGATTTTTTTTATTAGCTTTGTTTTATTTTAAATCCTAGCTTAACATTTAATGGTGCTGTTCAATTCAAATATAATGCATGGTAATAATTAATCTTTTCAAAGCAACTTTTTCATTGATTGTCCCCTCCAATTTATTATTATTATTATCTACTTTCTCATATACGTTGTATAGAGAAAGTATGGTAATCGCCAAAGAATTCGTTCTCGACATTTTGGCGAATCTTCACGTTTTATACCTCCCTAAATTCGAAAAACACATTTTTAGGAAATGCCCATCTGTCTGTCTGTAACAAAAATAAAACAAAAACACTTTGAACTAGACAGTTGAAATTTCGTATAATGTCTTTATACTAAATTTGTAGATTTCTATCAAATTTTAAGCAAAATACGTCCAGAGGAAGTTTTTCTGTCCAATTGTTCGAATATAATTTATCATGATAATTGCAGAACGATGAGAACTAGATAAATAAAATTCAATACACAGATTTAACATCTATACTATAGTCATCTATCAAATATCCAACCAAATCCAATTACGCTTGACTGCATTTCGGTCTGTAATTTCAGAAACATGTTAACGCGATCATTGAAAAAGGCAATGACTTAAATATATCAAATTTGGTATGGGATTTTGTGACTACAAATGCAATTTTGTGTGAAATTGAGAAAAACATGTCTAAAATACAAATTCGATTTTTTTATATACGATTAATGCATGCCAGAGATGAATCGCCAAATAACTCGCTAAGGAAGACACAATAGATTCAGTAAAATTGCTAAATTCACGCCAGATATTAATGTTTCGTAACTATTTTACACCAATGACATGTAAGTCGTTCTCTAACATAGCAAGTTTATTAAAGATTATACGAGAAAGTTTTGGGAAGATCAATCCCGCTTGTTTACAAACTAGTTTTCTAACAAAAGTCATACCTCATACTAGAAGTTTATATTAAGTACATAATGAGATATGTAAGGATATTTCATTTAGGGAAATATTATTTTATTCAAATTGAAATGAAATATTTTCTCTTTTCCATCCCGTTTTTCTGCTTAAATTTTTAAATATTATTTTAATAATTACTGCGTTTGTATATAAATACGTTTTGGCTTTAATTAGGCTCTGTTAAATTAACCCCTCTGCCCCCCCCAAAAGAAATAATCTGAGTTTAAAAAAAAAGAAATAGCAATTTTATTTTTTGCCTGCTCTCTTCGTTCTATTTTCCATCGAGTGATGCTTTCCATTTTAATGTATTATGGACATTTCTTATTAGAATCATGACCAACTGATTAAAATAGAGAGAGAGATAACCATTCTGAAACGAATTGTAAATTGCATTTTCTGCCTGAATAAAAAACGTGGCAAAATGTTGTTGCCCGGTCTCTTATAAATGGAAAAGCGATGTAGGTGAACTTCAAAAAAATCCGGTAAATGATGTGCCTGCTCTTTGTTGCCCTACCCATCTAATCAAACTGACCGACCTCGTATTCAATTGACGGACAGTTGGACAAAAGTCTGCAAATTTAATCTGTATCTTTCTGCAAAAGATAATGATAGTCCGATGGGAATGTATCAATGTTCAGCGGTTCCGTAATTTAAACTGATGATTGTTGTATTTTGAATTCCATTGTCTGTACGGGCGGATCAGATCTTCTGTGTTTAATTTAAGAAGTCACGATTATTTGCTTTAGATTTGCATGTATATGTAGATCAGATTAAGTAACTTTTTTGGTTATTCAGTTCATGAAGGAATTCAAGAATACTTTTTGTTTTACACGTATTTATTTATACTGTTTTGTTTAATTATTACCGATTGTATCGACGCGAAGATGTTTTTGTTAATGGGTTTTTTCGCTTTGCAAACAAGTCCTGAACGTAATCTTTTAAGGAAACATAAATTAAAATTTAGAGATGCTAGCTTTTAATTAGAATTTTAGCGAAACTATGTTTTAAATTCTGCGCATTGTGTCGTTCAATGTGAGTGTCACATGACATTCAAGCCCGAAAGATTTTCAAAAAATATTTTTAAGAATAAAAGCCGATAACATTGTTTAAAAGAATCTTATTTCGCCCAACTTACCTATCCTTAAAAGACTATTTTTACTTTTAATGATAAACTAAATAAATAAACGCTTTATTTATTCATTCATCATAACACTGTTTCCGCTATACTTACCAATTGAGGTAAAAGTGATTTTAATTTTAAAATTTATATGTTATTGACATTTTACGACTTTGCTGTTTGCATTATTTGCAACAAATTCTTTCGATTCTTCAATTGCTTTTAATAAATGTAGAAACTTAGTCTAATACAAAAAAAAGGTTTTTTTTTCTTTAAATTCATTAAAAAATTATTCAGAAAATAACTTCTTAGCCATTGTTGTGAAGTTATATGAGTCACTAAGGAGCCAAAGCAGTTTAGCCCTCTTATTTGTCATTTCTTTTTATGATTTTTAACGAATTAATTTTCTTTTTTATTGATGGATTTAATTGTTGTTTTTTTTCCTTTGGTTAGTATGTATAATAATTTTTATATATCAATTAATGGCTATTAATGCATCAGGTACGTTAATTTCCCCAATTTTTATTTTCTGGGGTAGCAACAAGACCATTCATTGGCTTCTGAGCTATTCAAATTTAGGTAATCCACTCTAATCGTGGTCCTTATAGTTAATTCTAAACCGCTGGAGATAAGTAATTCTTTCCGTTGAAAAAATATTAAATGACGCGAAGAATTAAATTTTAAATTATATTTTATATTACTTGAGTCAATAAATATATTGATAAAATAATTACAAAAATTGCAGGTTTTACACACTTCACTAGACCTGTTGTCATATTTAATAAAATATTTTTGATACAGTAGCAGTTTAACCCTTTCTAATGCCATGGGAATTATACTTCCCCCCAAATTCATCAATCTTTGTATGAAGTTACATAGATTGGCACACATCCCCCTAAATTTATCAATAAAGCAGAAACCTAGATACTCCAGTTTCTTATCTCACACAAAATGATGCATCTTGATTTGTTGTATAATTATTAATTAATTAATCAAATAATATTTATCTAATAAACTGAATGAATTTCTTTTCTTAAGTCTGTCTCAATTTTGAAATTATTTTCATATACCATTACCAGAAAAAAATGGCCCTTTAAAGGGTTAAATAAAAAAGTTTCTTTTTTCAGCTATTTTAAGCAAACCAAATGCTGTCTTGATCAAATGTCGTCCATTGATTGGCGAATCTTTTTCAAGGCGGCCATTGATATAATATAAAATAATCATATTCAAAGCTTAATGACTTTATTTTGTTTCAGTCATAAAAGATTGGAACTTTTTTGATTTAAATATCTGTATGCCGAGAATATTTTATTAAATACAATTGATAGGACTGAAGTATTGTATAAAAATTAATAATTCGTAATTTGTTCAGAAATACACTCAGTGACTGAACCAGCATAAAATATTATCCCTCCCCCCTCCCTAAGAAAATTAACATTTTAAATATTTCCCAGTTGGAAGTGTACGACTATCTCTGGAGCTTCGAATTCTGTTTTTGATCCACGATTGGAGTTTATGTGCTGTACATATCTAAACCAATTCACGCCAGTTAACTAAAGAAAATATTTGTTGCTTATGGAGAATCTGACAATTATAATTTCTTGAAAATACCTCTAAAATATTCATACTTCAAGATACTCGAGTTATGATTCTTTTATACTCATTCAAATTTAAAATATACTTGGAACCAATATAAAGAGGCCGATATAATTCAATATTTATATCTACATTTATCAAATTAATTCGTAAAAAAATGCAGAATTTGGACTTAACTATTTTTTTGTTTATCATCGCCTCATTTTCTTTCTGAATAAAAAAATATTAATTAAAATGGAATGGAATGTTAGATTTTTCCAGGGTTTTTTTCTGAAATAAAAAAAAGCGCATTTACACTAAGCCATTATTGTCACGCCACTGAAATCACGCATGCATAGAAGGAGAAACAGACGAAATGTCGTCTTGAATTGTCCTGTCATTTGTCCAGTATTTGTCATTGTCCAGGCGACATTTTTCTCCTTTTGCACACGCATGATTTTACTGGCGTCACCACTTTTGTTTAAAGTAAACACTTTTCTTATCTAATTAATGGAATTAATTATTTATAAGTGTAATAGCAAAGAATGAACGAACACAAATGCGATAGAAAATCCTACATACAATTTTAGGTTTTTTAATTTGTTTGGATTTTTCTGGTGCAAGAGCCATGGTTTTGACTAAGCTGCGCCAAACCAAGGTTAAAATCATATCAATGTAAAATAATCAAAAATGGGTTGTGTACCAGATTACTTAAAAGTTTAAACAAGATTTAAATGAATGAATAAAAAATTTTATATAAAAATGTAAAAATTTGAGCATGTGGTGTCTTACTAAGTAAGAAGGATAATGAGTGTTTGAGTTTTGAAAAAAATTGCAGACGCTGACCGTTGAAATTTGGACATTCGGACAGTATATGTTGGACAAAACAGTATATGTTGGACAAATATTTGACAGTCATATTGAGAACCTAGAGTTATTGTTCATTTAGCAACAAGTGAAGATAGGTAAATATAGTATTTCCAATGCGTAAACGGATTAACATTTTGTCTGCTTTTGGATTCGGTTTTTAACAGTTGCACATGAGGTTTAATAACATGTAATTTATTTTTAGTTTCAAGGTCCCACTGAGCCTGGCATTTAGAATAAAGAAGCATTTTAGTGTTCTTTTTAAAGTCGCTCACTGGAATAGATAAAGTCGCTGGAATACTTGCCCTTTTAGCAGCCTTGCCTGCCTCCTCATTGCCCAGAATTCCCAGGAGAGGATATTCAACAGAATAAAATAGTAAAAATCACTAGAAGTCACCTTGTTAAAAATATCTAGAATTTTTTTAAATCAAAGGATAATTGTGAGAATGAAGATAAAATTAATTTTATGATTGTAAAATAATTAGAGTATCGGTATATATAATAAACATTCCCCGATCTATCAGAAATTTTTTCTACTGCATATGAAACTGCTCTTATTTCTGCGTAAAAACTGAACAAAAAGAACTAAGTGTAAAAGAAATGACTGTATCTGGTAAGACAACAATAAAAGAGGCATGCAATTTTAGAAGCCAATGGTTTTCGATTCTCAGTAAAGACTTAAATATCACTTCTTTAGTCTGTGGGGATTTTTGAAATTTTCTTTACAAATATATCAGTTTCTGATACATTTATCATCCACGATTTTATTTAATTACTTCTTGAAATGTTCACAGTTTCGTGTCAGAGGGCAAATTTTTGAATTAATTTTTCGCCACTAAAATAAAATAACTTTTCATTTTTTGCCCTTGAAATATATCACTTCCTTTCCTTCATTGGCCTACATTTCATTATTCTAGCTTGTTACATTGTGGGTGTATGCATACCCGTCCTTGGAATGTTTTCAGTAACTAGGTGGACTGTTTAATTAGGCCTGCGCATTTCTTCTCTCAGTAGTTTTGTTCCATAATATACCCTGTGGGAGTGTTACGTGACGAGTCTTGTCATGATGCCTTTTCATGCCCATTTGGCGTAAGAAAATCGTTCCATCGTGTAAAATTCGACGTTTCATCTGATAAGAAAATAGCACCTCATAAACATACATCCTTTTTCCTTCTACAATAAGTAGGTTTCCAAGCGGAACAGCTGTCTTACCTCTAATGCACTCTGCTGTAACATTGTTTTAACATGCGGAGTTCATAGATGCGCTTTTTCGTTTAAATGACGTTTAAAAAATTTTTATCTTGATATTTATAATAAAAAACTTACAAAAGTCATGATTTTCGATGATAGAACTCGCATTTTTAATTATAATAATGTAAACGTGCTAACTTATAAAAGATTTTGTTCTCTTTTGAATAGTTTAAATATCATTAAAAAAATTTTCCCCTATTAATTTCCACAAATACGTGCGATTATCTTTTATTATTAGGGTGTCCCATAAGTTTCTTTCCTATTTCTAATATGAAATGAATACACATTTACTGTTTAAGATATTATTTATTTTGTTATATAAGAACCCTTTTGCTCTGTTACCTTCTTCCATCTCATAGGAAGCCTCCTTATGCCTTCTTTCCAAAATTGTTGTATTTTGGACAAGAAATAATCCTCTATCTGGAGATTATGCAGGATGCGGTAAAACATTCCAATCAAACTGTAACAGCTTCTCTCTTACGACTAACGCAATATGTGGTCTCGTATTGTCATGATGAAAAACAACGCGTCGTCGGTTCATTAATTCTGGCCGGTTTTTATTTATTTATTTAATTATTTTCTGTTTGCGTTTTCAATTAATCTAGTCAATGTCAGTATTTCGTAAAATTTATTGTTTCACCGTGAGGAAGGAGCTGGTAGAAAATTACGCCTTTCCAATCCCACCAAATGGACAAAAGAACTTTTTTGAAATGTAGTCCCGGCTTTGCGACAGTTTAGAGCTCTGGAACGACTGAAACCAATGATATAGAATGTTTGAAACGAATGATATGTTTGCACAAGCAGAGCCAGATAAGACCATTCATAGCAAGGTGAGAAGGAAACTTTTGGGACACCCTAATATTTGAATAAGTCAACGTATAGTTGATACATTCAAATAATAAATTATTAAAAAATACATTTTTGAAATAAAAATTGTAAGAATTTTCATCTCCAGTCTTATTTGTCACATTGAAAAGAAGACGTTTTTCAAAGTATCTTTTTACTTTTTAGAATTTGATATTCGAATAACAAATTTCCTCATATATATTAAGTTTATCTAATTATTATTTTGAAATTATTTATAAATTATTGAAGATAGGTATCTTCTAGTTGAAAAAAAAAATTCTTAAATAACTCGAATCCCAAAATACTTGTCAACAATCACACTATAGATAGAAACAGTAAAAATATTTAATTCACGCCTAGTGATAATATTCCGTAACGAATGCCAATGTCACTCAAGGCATATTGGGGAGACATTCTGGCTGATTTATTTCCGTTCAGAGCTGATTTTACTTGTTTTCGTTATTTATGAAAACTGGAACTTGTCAAAGCATTTTCATTTCTTCGGAAATTATATATATCGCTTCTTCTGCAATTTTTTTAAGTAAAAATTTTTGTTTATAGATTAAAAAGTAGGTTTTCATTAAATTTTAGGAACGTTAAACGTTCAAAAAAGATTTTTACTACACTTTTAAAAATCAGAGGCGATAAGACAATTTCTTTTTAATCTGATCATTTGTAAACGCTGCTATTATTTTCTATTAAAAATGATTTTAAAAACTTATTTAGAGCATGACTTTGTTCTATCATCAATTTCATGGCAGTCCTGCCAGTTGTATGATGATAGCCATATGAATGCTTTAGTTCTTAGCTTTATAAGATTGCAATTGAAATTACTTAATAGAATAAATCAGTGCAGAGAGAAATTTATTCTTTCCCAGCAATGTTGGATCTTAATTGTTGTTGCTTATATAAAAATCTTGAGTCATGCTGAAAACAAATACAAAATATTTGATCATGCTGAGCTCCTACACCACTATCGACATTTTCAGAAATGTTCTATCTGATATTTTATTTTAATTTTAAGAAAAGTTGAAAAAGATTTTTTATTGTTAATCTTTTAAAAGTTGACTGAATTTTTTTGATATTAATAGTTTTTTTTTTTCTCATTTTTATGATCATTTCTGTGCTTTTGTCAAATTTAAAAAGGCATAATTTTGCAATAGAAGATGTTGTGCAAGTACAGAAATAAATATTAAAATTTAAAAAAATAAATATTTAAAATGAATTTTCAAGAACTTTTTTTCAATAAAAACTATGCATTATTATAAAATAGGTTAAAAATGCTACGCTTAGAAAATACGCAGTTTATGTGTGCATATTTATACAAAGGTGCTTAATTTTTGGGGCTAAGGTGATTAAAAGTACTTAATTTTTGCAGCAGTTTTTCCCTACGCACCCTGTAAAATCGTAATAACAATTCTCATATCGTCTAAAATAATTATAATAATTTTTCATAACTTGGTAAATTTTAGTCGCAAAAGAGTGAATTTTTTTATATGTATTTCAAGAATATTTCATTAAATAGTCTTGGAGAGCTATATAAATGCATGCACAGATAGGCTTAAATAATTAGAAATCACTTTTAATAGTGTTATTAATTATCAGATAAGCTAAAATCGTAATATTAATTCTCATATCGTCTAAAATAATGATAATAAATATTCATAATTTCGTCAATTTTAGTCTCAGAAGGGTGAATTTTTTTAATGTGTTTCAAGAATATTTTATTAAATATTAAGCTGGAAAATAGAATAAAAATTGCAGACTCAATTTTGTAGCAGTATATTTATTAAATGAAACAATATAAAAGATTGTTCATCATGTTTTTTTAGAAAATTTTTCTGGTCAGATATAATATTTATTTTTAATAATTCACAAATTAGCTGTTAGTTCACAATTAGAATGAGGACCTTTTATATAGATTTGTGTGTCTAATGCAATGTTAGAGATAAAAAAAAAATGTTTAAAATGTCATCAAGGGAAACAAAAGTGAAAGTTCATTTCCAAAGTTTCGTATTTACTTCTCTTTAAACAATTAGTTTAACTGGTCCACATAGATATAATTGAAAGTAGATCTTTTTGTTTGCATTTCGTAAATCAGAATTTTATATCCTTATTATTTAGCTTTTGATTTATAAAATATTTGTTTATGTAAAAATCGACATATAATCTTTAATAAATTTTCATCTGTGTTAACTTTTATTGTGGTTATTTTTATAATAATGTTTTTTTAATGAGATCATATTTATCATGCTAAAGCTATAAAATATTTGGATCACTCTTGCGTAGAAAGTTATTTCCTTTAAAATCCTGCCATAGTTGTACTAATGGCATGTGAGTGAATTTTGTTTTAAATTTCTTACTTTATCATAAAACAATATTTAATTATATTTACATTTAATAATTAATAATAATTTAGTTTACTTCATTTTTTTAAAAGAAATGTATGTTTATTCTTGATTCTCATAATAAATGCAGAATTTTGTTTTGCTTTCTGTTCAGTTATTAAAAATTATTCTGTTTTATGCAAATTTATTTATATTTGTCTTTATTTCAAATTTAATTAATATTTCTCAACAATAATATTTTAATAAATGTTTACAAAATAAATAGACGCAATTCTGTAGAGAAAAATTGTTGAAATATAATTTTCAAATGTTGAAAACATTCGTTTGAAATATAATTTTTTATGATATTATTTCATCGACAATACTTTTTAAATCTGGTTAATTACGATAGGAAAATAAAACAAATAATTTCTTAATTCTTTTTGGTTATATAAATAATCAAATGCATGTTTTTATGTCGGTTGATATGAGTACAAGTGTTATTGGATCATTTTGAGTCATCTTCTTTGAATGCTGCCATAATTATTTTATGATTTGATTTGTGTGTGTCTGCTTGAATGTGCATGCTTTCGTTGGTCTTTGACGTTTTCTTCTTTTTTTTTTTTTTTTTTTTTTTTTGCATCATCTCAAAATTCGAAAATTTATCTTTTCAATAATATCTATTTTTTACCATACAGGGTTTTTTTTCCCTTCCTTTTTTTTTTTTTTTTTTTTTTATTGATTTTTCACGAAGATTTTAAAGGTATTTTACTTCAACATATTTCATTGTTAAAGTGTAACTCGAATCATTTCCATTTTTGTTACTTATATTTTATCCTGGTTCTTTTGCAATTTTGATGATCAAGATATGAATATTCGACTTATTTCTCCATGTTCATTAAGTTTATGCATAAGGCATAGTTTTTATAAAATGTTCGAAAATGTGTTACTCTTTCAATTAAAGTTTAACTTCAAGATCAAAAAATAATGAAAAAAAAATTAAGAGCGTTCATTTTTAAATATTGCTGCTATTTCCGTGATAAGAGTGAATATATATATATATACAGGCAGAAAATTTGGCGAGGCATAACACAGTGAATGAAATGGTTTGAGGCTTCTAAAGTCGCACGTGCTACATGTTTAACAAAGTTTGAAATTTAAAGATATTTTTCTGAAGAAGCCATTAAGATCAAGTTACACAAAATATTTCTTTGAAATTCTTAGCAATCATAAATCTAGTCGAATCAAATTGGTCGCCAAAGGCGGCTAATATTTAAAAAGAAAATGAAAATTGCTTTATTGAATTTTATTTGATAGCGAATTCACTGGTTTTTTCGTGATAGAATTGAATCTCTGTTGTTGCGTTCCATCCATTCAGAAATAGCTTTATGTCAGAGAGAAATATTGCTGTTAGAATACAACTGTCTGAAGCTTGAAATTATCGAATATTCGAATTAATTATTATTATAGAAAATCATATTATTGTGTGTTTCTAGAACTTTCGATAGACTGATAATCCTACATTTCTTTATAGGAACATTATTCTATTTTGCATAATATGATCGTTTAATCACAACCATCTGCATTATTTGCTTGTTGTGAGTTTTTCTTGATATCAAAAATACAAATCAGAAAATACACGTACCTATTTATCCGTTTTAACTCAAACACCTCTTAAATTGTGAACAGGTGCGATAAGAAATTTGCACTTTCTATTCTATGAACCTTTCCATAATCAAATGCGCTAATATCAATTTTCAAATTTAATTAATTCTTTAAATACTTGATTAAATTACAAAAAATAAAATAAATTTCTTTTTTTGTGCTCAATGTTTCACCAAAAGGTTTTCCAATAGTTATTGCACGAAAAATAATTTATTAATTATCTGAGAGAGCAAATCATTGTCTTGAAGGAAAGAAAAAAGAGTGATGGAGTTTAACTGCTAATCGAGGGGTCAGACAATATACGAGAAAGCGAACGAAAAGTAGCGAAAGGCTTTACAGGAAAAATTATTTTACTAAATTTAAAGTGTTATAACTACTTGGTATTATTTTTATCACCAGTGGCGCCTAAATAAAATCAGTTTATTATATATAAACTTTAATTGCAAAAAAAAAAAAATCGAAATGTTGTGATGAAATTATGAATAAATAATTTTGTTATTCACATTTTTTTATAATTTTTTAATATGTTTTATTTTGCTTTTAAAAAGAGAATTACGATTCGATTAGTGTTTAGTTTATATCAGTGGTTCTTAACCTTTTTAATCCGCTACCCAAATTTGAGAAATATGTTCATGTCGCGACCCAAAAAAAGTCAAATATTTTTTCATTGCTTTATTTTAGATCGTATTTTTAAAAAATCTTCAATCCTACGATGATGATTTTTTTTAACTTACAAATTTTTTATTTATTTTTTTAATAATAAAGATAAACAAAAGTAATTTTCGATCCAAGGAAAATTTAATTAATAATCAAGTGTTTTTAATAATTTTTATTGACCAAATTAAAATATATTTATAACTTTTTGAAAATAATTGACATTTTAACTTATTCCTAAAAAAAAAGAAATATCAATGCATATGTTAAGTCTTAAATTTTAAATGCAAGTCATACAGTTTTAATGAGAATCTTGTACTTGAATACATTTTCAAAGATCTTCAAACCTCGGTTGAATGCTTGTCAAGGAGCACCTTATATCTATTTCAGGATTTAACTTGTTCCAGTAATTGTTTTTGATTACACACAGAGCCGAAAAACCAGCCTCACACATATATGTTGTTGCAAAGGGCAATAATACTTTTAGGGCTTCTTTAACAATTATTGGCTTTTCGGTTTTTAATTTTAACCAGAAAGCACTTTGTATTTCTATTAATTGTTCTTGAAATTGATTAATATTAACAAATTCCTCATGCAAATCACTTACATCAAAATTAAATGGCATTCAAATATTTGGAGCGCTTCTCTTGTACGCCCTCGCCAGCTTTGTTCCATTTAGTTCTCACCGTTATTATCATCACATGTACTTTTTTTGCTCTCGCTTTTTTAATCAGCTGATATTTTTTGATCTTGTTAATCACATTCATTTTCGATTGTTGATATTTATTCAAGTCGTCATTTCTAAAATGTCTGAAATTTGGTGTATTACTAACTTTTTTGGTTTGACTCAGCGCGACCCAAGAAATATGCTTCGCGACCCAATTTTGGGTCGCGACCCATAGGTTAAGAACCGCTGGTTTATATTAATGCATATGTTGCTGCATATAAAATGGTTGATCCAACAATTTATAAATTATAATTTTGATTCTCAATTTGGTGTACAGTTTATATTTGATTTGTTACCTTACATGAAACCATTGCCAAAAATGCCATCATAAAATCTCTTAATCCGACAATCTGCTTGAATTACTTAATTATTATACATATTTTTATATCAAAAAATGTATTCTACTGACACAAATCGAACAACATATATTTTCTATCCGTATCACTGTTTACTATAGCTATATTGTAATGTTCTCTCCTCGCATTAATTAAAAAGTACTATAAAATGATCATAAATGATTATCTAAAATTTTTATGCCAAAAACAAAAATGACCTTAATTTTTTCTTTTAATTCTGCACGTCCACTTCAATTATTAATTTTTTTGCAAAATCTTGACTTTTACCAGCTGTTATGCTGTCCAAGAAATAAGCTATGTCTTTTTAAAATGGCATATATATATATATATATATATATATATATATATATATATATATATATATATATATATATATATATATATATATATATATATTCAAAATAAATAAATCAATTTTCGTAGGCATGTTGTATATTAATTTATTGACGATGATCAGTGTCTGATTAGAATTATTAACTTTAAAATTAGCGATTTGACAGATTGCGCATAATCAACCGACAACAGTTAAATGTTCAATAAGTGTCGCCTTCTTGTTTTAATATTTCTTTTTACACACTCTGGCTTACATCCTCATATTCTGCCGAAATAAATATAGTTCCTGCGATAAAATAATTCTTATGTGTCAATTCAGCACGCTTATCCTTGTGAACATACATGCATATACTTATATATCATTCATGTTACATTAGAAATGGAAATGTATGCTAAATTTAGCCTTTGAAAGGCAGCATGTTCCTTGGTAAACTCGCCTGTGATATTTGCTGTTGTGTTGACAGGCTGATAATTTCCCTGTCACGATGTCTGAAAATAAAGTTGTGATGAGAGAGATAAGCTGGCGCTGGTTGGCGAGTTTAATTTGCTTGATTTTGATTTTTTTTATAAACAAATTCAACTCTAAGTTGAAAATGGAAATCTTTCAAACTCTCTGTAACTACTGTCGCAATCGGAATACTTTTTTCAGGTATTTTGGAAGCGAAATTAAAGTTGTCGAGTCAGTGAACTTTTTGTGGACTGTAACAATTTTTGCAATTGCTGTTATTGTTAAAGAATGATATTGTGAAATGAGTATCTGTGTAATTATTGAAAAGGGCATGAGATAAAAACCTACGACTCTTGGTGCATATTGTTATGTAAAGTCAGAAGCTCCAGTTACAGAAATATAATATAATATCTGAAAATAATAAACACTGAAGAGATTCTTCAAAGATTTTTGAATTTTTTTTTCAAAAATTTAAATAATTAAAATACTGATTTTTGGATTTTATCATCTGACATTTTTCACGATTCGCAAAGCATCATTTACTTCCTTAAGATCATCAAAGCTGTTGTAATAAGTTAAAGTACTACTCGTTCAACTTTTTGATCGATACATCTCAATTATCAAATACCAAATATTTACAGGAACTTTGGATCTCATCCTAATTTCTATGTTGCATTTTCCCTTTCGATTATCTAAACTCAGATTAAATACCGCCTCATTCCAATTTCTATTTTTTTTTTTTTTTTTTTTTTTTTGTTACTGTTGTGTGTGTGTGTGTGTGTGCTTGCGCGGGCGTGTGTGTGTCGAAATTTTATAGTGTAAAATAAAAATTTCATTTCAGAAGTTTTAATGGTAAACCTTTGAGAAGGCTTCTATTTTGGTACTCTACATATAATAAAGATTTGTCTACAATTTTTAAGTCTTTAACTACCTAATATTTTTATTGTAAGTTTATTGAAACGTTACCATTCATTCTGATTTGTATTTATTTTTGAAGGAACCCTATTCATTGTTCGTGTATTTGACGCTCTTTACATGCTCATGCAGAGGGCAGGCAGAGCTATTTATTTAGCACAAATATATTTTGTGAAGTAAAAGTGTTCACCTCGATTTTTTTTTAGATCTTATATTAATAAAAAAAAAAAAATGTGGAAAAATAAATCGAAATTTTAGTAGTACTGTTACACCAAAATTATTTTTACACCATTTTAAAATTTTTAAAAAAAATTTCATTATTCCAATCGACCATAAAAAAATATTTAAATTTTGACAATTATTTAAAAAAATAATTTGTTAAATGTGACAGCACTTTTTATTATATCAATGACAATTGAACCACCTCCATTTTTTTTATTAAAATATTTAATCCCTCGTTTTTCTGCCTTAACCCAAAAAGATAAGGATTAAAGATCCTTTTGTATGTTCGTTTTCTTATTCTTTTACAATGTCACTATAAATGTTTACCTCTTCTTTTTATTTCATTATATTTTTTTGTGGAATCTATGAGCAAAATCCTCTAAAGCCTTAAATAATATATCCAATATACTGAAAAATTTCATTTATTCTTCTTTATCAGCATTTTTCAATCTAATTAGCATACTATTAGGGATGTTCATACAATATATTTGAAATGTTTCACGCCATTTTAATGATCGGTTCAAATGCGCAGCTTATGTAAGTAAATGAAATGACCGCATTGTACAACGTTTAATAAGATGTTAGACGCTGTGGATGATTACACTTGCATGCAAATGTAACTCTACTCCATTAGAGAGATTCGTGTACACAGCAAACATGCCAGCTAAATAACACGGTTTAAATACCTAATATAATTGGATGGGATCATCAATATCAAATTATATATTAGAGACTTATTGAAATTAATCATAACCAATACTTCCGTCGAACCTGGTGGTCGCCAAAGGGGGCTTGAATTTAATAACTTTATCTGCCATCATTTTTTTTTTCAAAAATGGCCTTAAGTGTATGTACAAATTATATGATCAAGACCAGCCTGTTGGCTATTGGACCAATTGTTCCTAATTGGGTACCGCACTTGAGTTGCGTTGCAGCCGGTAATTCAACTGTTGACTCTGGACTCATTTGAGTGGAATTTCTATTGGATAGAGCAGAACAAATGCCCTGCTCGCATTTTCAGACTTGCAAAAGTGAGCTTAAGAATTTAAGAGCTACTTTTTTGCTTAGTAGTATGTAAAATATACGAAAGAAAAGTATTGCAACCCTCAATTATTTCAACCTAAAGAAGTTGACGAAACTTCATATTTCAGATCTTCGTCAGCCAAAAATATATAAAACTAAACTAGTCCAATGTGATAAATCAAACACAGCGTATGAAATTTAGTTTGTAACCATAGCACCAAAACTGCAGATATCGATCACATTTTAAATGGAATCTGTCCATTAGCGTATGTGCTTGATAATTCAAAAACGATAAAAGCTAGGAAGATTAAATTTAGTGCATGTTTTTTTCATAATTGTGATCATCATCATAATTATTTATCTGTATCATAGTCTGAACCAAATTCATGAAGGGGTTTACTACCTGTCGGCCCGTTTGTCAGTGGGTATGTAAAAATTATAATTTAAAAAATGTGGCATCTTCTGTAATTAAAATCCGTTATATGTTTTTGTCATTAAAATTCTTGTATTGCATAAAATTTTGGATTTAATTTTCTATTGGGGAAAAAGAATTGTTATACGCTTACTTCATTATACTATGAAATTTATAATACGTCATATTGTGTAAATATACCAGAAAATCAAAAGGAGGAAATTATTTTTTTTAATTCCAAATCTTTAGATTCTTGAAACATTAAAAAAAAAATGTTGTCATTCTTTTTTTTTAAACAGACCCAGGTTCCCCATGTAAATGATTAAGTTTCATTAAATATTTTTTTCACAAATATAATGTATATAAAAAATATTTATGTTTTCATTAAATATTTTTTTCCTTATACTAATGTGCCCATTTTGTTAGCAATAATTTCTATTACTTTTATTCTTTTAAAATTAGTTCTCTCTCTCTCTCTCTCTTTCGCTCATTTTTTCACAAAGACTTGATTGCTAGTTATTCTTTCTTCAGTCATGCCGAAAGAAAATGAAAAAAGAAAGAAGGGGGACTCAAATTCCTCAAAAAAAAGAAGGACGTCAGAATATCGAAATTCTCGACCTTTTCTGCTTAACAAAAGTATTCCATAAATATATAAATGCAATTAGGATGAATATTCTGTGGTTCCCACTCATTGAGGTCATTTTACAGTCCAGTTCCTCCACACACAGAAACGGCCGTGACTTCGCTAATCTAATTAAGCGAAGAAGAAAAAACTTATCGATATTTTAGATCGCCTATTACGCCAGCCGTGGAAATTTATTATTTCAATCAAATCTCTCTGATAACAAAACATTTCAACGGAGTATTTATGTTGAAGCCAAGGGAGAAAAGAAAAGAAATGATTCATTGTTTTCTACGTTCTCACTAATATTCAATACTGTCTTGAGAGAAATCATTTGCTGGAATGAATTGTTTCTTAAAAATTTGCTTCGCTTTTACTTTGCATTCTAGTTTAAATTAAATCTAATTTTGATTGTAGAGCCTGTCCATTTTCTCACTGTGTTATAAGACAGTTTCGACCGTTTATTGTTGTTGAATCAAGTTTTATATGCAAATTTGATTTTAATTCATTCTCCTACGCAGTCTTTTTGAACAGAATTTTGATTATGTACAATGAATTACTTCTCACGCCATTTTCTCTCCAGGTTAATTATGTATTTATATATTCAAAATTAACTAGAATGTTTTTCTTTCGTTTGCTGGAAGTGTTCATGTGCTAAATGATTAAAACTCATTTTATATCTTATCAGGAGGAAAACAGCAATATAAATATTATTTGAATGGTAATGACTCTTTATAGTGGTGAAATGGATAATAAATATGTGTTTAAAGATAAGACAAGATACAATTTTAAAAACTTTTATGTGTAAATTATTTAAATGAATGCGTTTTAAAACAAAAGCTATTCAATTTTGCTATGATAACGATGGGTTTTATTTTTCTCCTTAAATTTCAAAAACATCTAAATTTTTATATATTTTCAAATAATTCAAACGTGATGGAAATATAGCTTTGAAAATTAACTGACATCTAATTTACAAACCAACTCAAATTTTTTGTTAATTGAAATAAATAGAAACTTTTATTTTAGTATGATAAAGTTTATAGAATGGCGTACCTATTTTATATTCGTCATTTGACATGCATTGTTAAAAGTCTTGCGAAATTATCTTAAGGGCATGCCATTGAAGAAGACTTGACAGGGAGTTTCTTTTTAAGAAGTACGTGCGTACTGTGGAAGACTTTCTCAAAATTTTGATTACATTTTTAATTGAAACTTATCTTACTTGAAATTTGATTGAATAACTTCGGAGTATATTATCAAATTTAAAGAATTAACTTTTCAGTGATATCAGCTTAATTTCCATACAACATTGTTCCAATTTTACGAAATTTTTCAAATTATTTTATATTTGTCCTCGCTATTTTTCATAATTTTAAAACTCCATTTATATGATGGCGCGTTGCAATAATTTTAAATACATTTTTGTATGCACATTATTATTTCTAAAATTAAGAGTACATTTTCAAAAACAGAATAAAGATAACGAAAATGGAATTATCATGCTTGAGGCCAGAAATGCGAATCTCCTTTAATTTTTACTAATGGTTTTCAGTTTCATTCATTTTATCTATAAAAAATACTGCAATATTTTAATAATACCTTTTTTCTTCTTTTTATAGCTATTTTCAAAATGAATTAGTTGGCAGCGATCTGAAGATATGTGAATATCCAACTAAATCTCAGAAAACAGTAGCTGCTTTGAATGCAAATTTCACTCGCCTCGCCAGCAACCATTGCCCCAATGGAAATCAAACCATTCAACCTTTGATCATCGGAAGTCTACCCAGTAGGGAGATAAATTCCATACCACGACTAAATCATTCTGTTTATAAAGCAAATCAGAACATCAAGTAAGTACATGATAATTTTATAAATACCAGCCATCTTTGGCGACCAGTTTGTTTGTTCGCCGAGATTATTGGATTTTTAGGATGTTAATTATTTACATGGCATGCATTTCTTAAAAAAAAATATTTCATCTTGTAATTTGATATGACTAAAACACATTAGTTCAATTAAAGTAGTTTACTACAAATTACAAATTGTATATGTTACGAAATAAAAGTGGAAATGAGAATCCTATTACTGATTTAATGATTGGCAAAAGCATGTGTTTGAATTCTACTATAGCATTTAAAAACATTGTTTCAGATAGGGTATCAAATTGAATTAAAAATATTTTAACATTAAGTGGAAAAATTTTACGGAGATGGAATATATATAATTTAAAAGGTAATTTTGTTTAGTTTTAAGGTAATACAAAAAGCATATTTTATATGATAATTGTTTTGGAAAAAATCAAGAGAACATCAATTTTCGTAAGCAAGTTATAGTGATTACTGTTCGATTTAAGATTTTTAAACGGGTGCCAAAATTGAAAAATTTCCATGCAATTTCTCGCCATATATAATCGTTTGGAATTTTTTATTGCAACTTTAAAAACCGTTTATGAGCAATTTTGGTATACATCTAAATTTAGATCTTCCAAACCGTATGTTATTCTGAAGTCTTACCACGATTACCTATCAGGTGACGGTTAAGCCTATTTTTGCGCTTGATTCAATTTCTGGTTTGAAGCCTGCTTCTTTTATATCTTCTTTCCTCTGACTGAATGTCGTCTTTGGTGACACGTAGTATCTCCAGAACACATCTAATAAAATTTTGCAGTTCCATTAATTAGCTAAGCGAAGTTTTTGATTCAGTACAGCTGTAAAAATGTTCATTAAATGATGCAATCTGAAATTTGTATGAAGTCTTGTTTATATTTGACTGTTGCCATTCGACAATTAGTAATAAGCTCGATTTCTGTGCCACGTACGTTAGGGTTTTATATATAGATATATTATGGTTGGTAAATAATGCCAGTTTCTTCATTGATGAATAATTATGATTGCCTCCAAAAATGTCTGAAATTTATGTTGCTGTGTAATTAACCCACTTAATCCAGCGCAAATATATCCTGGTTCTGACCAGTTGGTGGATTTGACATAAGAATTGTATATTATCAAAATAATCTGTGTAGATTAGAATTCATCTAGTCAAGGCTACGCATACAATGGTGGCCAAAATTGTGGACACTTTTGAAAATCTTTGTTTCCTAACTTTGTTTACTTATAGAAATGTTACATTCCTCAAAAGGCAAACTATTACACATCATTTTAAAGATAATTTAATGCTGATTTCAATACAAAAAGCAAAATTCAAATATTCGCAAAACAAAAAAATTATACTTACTTTAATCTAAAAAACAAACACAATGATGAAGTGGATTGTTATTTCTAACTTTCCTGACTTTTTACATGTAATCAAGTTACAAGTAAGAAATTTTGTTAAACTTTTTAATATTTAGCACGAAATTTTGTAAATATTTCTTAAATTTAGTCAAGAAGCAATGACATCAGATTAAAGAATAGATTGGACACCTAGAAAGAGAACTATGATTATTGTATTACAAGAATATGGTCTTTCCTATTCTGAAATTGCAAGACAGATGTGTGGCTCAGTGACTATGTAAATGTACGAAAAGAATAGAAAATGAATATCGTAATCGATTTGCTATTGGAAACGAATAAGCCTTCAGTTTTGAAATACCTTTCTTTCTTCCGTTTTAACCCGGTTGTCTTATTGTCGAACAAATAATTTTATATATACTTAGGTTTCCTCTTTTTTTTATGTTTATTTATTTATTGTAATCAATTCGATATTCGAAACTTTCTGTTTCGAACATATTCGAAGTCGAATAAGAGCATTTTTTATCCCAACAATCTGTGTAATCGGATCACTTTTATTTTGATATAAAAAAATCTAGTTAAAATCTGCATAAAAAAATTAGTCACATCGCAATTGTCATAAATTAAGCATGCGTTGCTTGGTTTATGTGTCACTAAAGTTAATTAAAAGTGAATATTAATTTCAGCTGTTGAAAGAAAACATTAGTGATGTCCTTTAGGCAACAAAATTAATATTAATAAAAAGATAATTCATTAGTAAGTAAATGGAAGTAATTAATATTGAAGAAATGCATAACAAGGAGTCAATTAATTATTAAGTTATTAATAATACATAATGAAAGTCCTTTCAGCAATTAAATTATAAACTAGCCGAATTTGGCGACCAGCTTGTTCGCCCAAATTATTGATTTATTTAAGCTGTTAGAGGATTAATATAGAATGCATACTTTAAAAGGTCGCCCTGTTATTGATACAACATAAAACCCTGAATTTAATTGACTTAATCAGCTAAAAAAATTTTACGAAAAAAAAAACGGAAGTGAAAACGATATTTCGGAATTAATAACCAAGGAAAGCATTTTTCTTTTAATTTCAAATTTAACTTTGGCAAAAGAAAGCGATTGAATATTTTTGAATTTCATAATAACATTAAGAACATTAGATTGTCTATTAAGTTAAATTTTAAAAAATAAAAATAAAGAAAATAATTCTACAGAAATAAAATAGATATCATTAAAAAGATATTTTTTGAGTTTTAAGATAATGCAAAAATAATTTTTGTGTGATTATAATTTTGGAAGATATAATCATCAGTTGCCATGGCAAATTTATCTGGCGACATTTGGCGATACCCATCTGGTGACGTTAAACCTATTTTCGTGCTCGATTAAATTTTCTTTTGACACCTATATATCATGATTTCATTTGCATCTTCTTTCCTCTAACTGGAGTTTCTGATGCCCCTCACCAGAGTGTTTCTAATAACAGTTTACAGCTCCATTAATTAACGAAGCGTTAAATTAAATGCAACTAGAAAAATATACAATGAAGCAATCTAAACCGTTCGTATAATGATATGTTTACATTTAACTGTTGCCAATCGATAATGACTAATAAAGACATTATGTGAATGCCATCTTAGATATATATAAAAAATTGTTGAAATATGGGTAAACGCGTAGAAAGGTAAAGTGAAGCAAAAATTACAATATTCTAAAGTTTGGTAATTCGTAGACGATCTCTAGACATTGCTTTTCAATTTTAATTATAAATAATTCTCGCTCTCTTAAAATCATTGGCGGAGAGGGGCAATTCATATATATTTTTCCCGAAGTAACTAATTTTAATTACACCACTTTGGTAACTAATATACAGGCTTTTTCGTTTTAATATTGATTTTATTTTTTTCCATTCCAATCCAGAAGGCTGAAAAAAATGTTTCGTGTTTGGAATTAAATCATTTTTGCGTCACATCAAATTAGAAATAAGGATAAATAATTTAATTAAATATAATAATGCATCAGAAAATTCTCTGATTCTGATTGTTTATGTTCACACGCGAAAATTATCGTTTGCAAAGATTTATTAGTTAATATATAATGTTATGTTATTTAGTCAACAAAACTTATTTAATGAATGTTTCTTATTTAATGAAATATTTTCTTTAACGTTTTATCGTTAACATTTTATTTTTAAAGTTCAAGGACTTTTATGATATATCGATGAAAATTAATTCCAATACGTTGCTTATATTCATATTTTCTTTAATTGTTGATTTTTTTTTTACTACATTATTCTTTTCAGGATTGAGTTATTTAAAAATCATGATATGCCATAATAATTTGGTTTACTTTTTTAACTATAATTTTCATTTAAATTTATAATGTTGATTAAAATTTATTGTACCCTCACAAAAACCATTTGTAATTAATAAACTCTCTTTTAAAACCGATTTTTAAATCGACTTCAACAAATTCATAAATTCACGATTTCATTTTGAATTTATTTATTCATTTAGAATCGGAAAAATACTGAAACTAATAGGAAACAAAAAAACTGTGAATGGACTTCCAGGAAGTTGAAAATAAAAAACGAGTAATCGAATTCGTAGAATTTTTCAAACTATATCCGTGTTTTTTTTTATCCCCTGTTATTTTAAAAATAGTATAGATGATCTTGACTTTTTATATTCTGAAAATGAAGCCAATCTGTCTCTCAAAAAGAAAAGAAAAAAAATCTTCATTATTATTGAATTTGCATTTGTACATCCAATTTCTTTAAGTTACGAATTATTTTTCTGTTTTGAAAGTATTATAATATTTTTGCAAAAATTATTACATAATTTATTTTTTTTTTTGAATTATTTTCTTTGTATTTCTTCTATTCTCTAATTTTTTTCCCAATCCAAAAACAAAGTATTATGTGTCTTCTATATTTATTCTAATTTATGCAAGCTTTTACGTTTGAGTCATTATTTTTTACTTTTTCGTGTAAACTGTATAAAAAAGGAAGTATTGTAATCTTTAAAAAATTCGACGAGATTTTGACGCATCTCTAAGTTTCAGGCATTAAATTCGAAAAATATATTTTTTGAAATTACATCAGTGTGTTTATCTCTTAATTCAAAAACTCTTTAAACTAGACAGGTTGAATTTGTTTTCGTAGTCTTAACACCCAATTCGTAAATTTCTGCCAGATTTTGAGCAAAGTCCATTTAGAGGAAGTATGCTTGTGTGTCCTCTGAAGTATTGTCTGTCCGAATGAAAATAAATACAATCACTACGAAATTTTAAAAATTAGATATATAATTTTGTATACAGTTTTGTATCTAAAATATAGATTCTTTTTAAATTTTGCCAAATCTGTCAAAGGATTGATCTTTTGTCGATCTATACATTCGGATGAATTTAAACTTGATAACTCAAACACGCTGTAAATTAGATAAATGAAATTCGGTATTTAATCTTATTACTACAATTGTAATTTTTGTATTGAAGTTTGGTGAGGGTCGACAAAAAGGGCTCGGTTTTATTCACTGTACAATGAGACACTCATTGCATCTCGTGCATCT